>NW_028270143.1:21618383-21921414 GCF_037043375.1 Chiloscyllium plagiosum | reverse complement strand
CTTCAGCGCTGCAATATTCTTTTCAATTAATGCTATCACGCTTCCCCCCTTTCCTTCCTTGTCTATCTTTCTTGAAATATTGTATCCAAAATATTTGTTTTATTATTCCTTTATTGGGGCTCCAGTTTCGATATGTGTTTCCATTAAATGTGTGTACGAACAAAATTTCTGCAAATCTGAAATTTAAAAAAACACAAGGCAGTAGTGGAAGTCTACAAGCTTATAATATACATTGGTCAGTAGTCTGTCCCTGAAAATCAAACATAAAATTGAGCAAGCAAGGTTCAGAGGTGAACTGTGCAAAGGCTGCAGTCATCAGAAATTAAAAGCAAAGTAGATGGAATTGTTCAGGCTGAAAGCAAGTCATAGTATTGATCTAATCATCATATTCCACCATCTCCTTTCACCATTGTTTATTCTTTCTTGCCTAATGAGGGATCATAGAGTGGTGATTCACCTCAATGTGAATTATTTTTATCTCTCAACAGATGCTGGCAGCCATGTTTTGTAATTCCAGCATTTAACTTATTTTAATTTCAACTGTTGACACGAGTTTTGTTTCTGGACATTGAGGCTCCAGCAGCAATAATTCATTGAATTATTCTTTTATATCATCTTTCTGGAAAAAAAACTGAAAGCTGATTATTTATTTAGTTTATTTTTAAATATCTGTATAATTACAACATTAAAATACATTTCAGACTTCTGTCATGTAAAATATTTTCTTTTTGCATTAATATTTAATTCGCTGCCACTTCTCTTCCAGGAATATATACCTTGAAGGTGCTTTTCTCTACAGTATGATTTTTCTTTTTCTTTTCCACTATGTTTTCACTCTTCACTTTCTATTTCCCTGACTGTGTTTGATCAGATATAAAAAAAACCTGCGTCAACAGCTACATTTCCTTCCTTAGCAATTGCCTCTGGCTTGAATGAACATTCCATCTTAAAATCTAACTTTTGACTTTGGAACATTTAATCTCTTACTGTTGCTGGGAAAGGGGAGGAATCACTAACGAGGAAGTCAATTTTCCAGTGAGGCTTCCAAAGGCTTTAGTCTCTATTATTTAATTGGAGAAAGTTTCTGCTCTCATTATGAATGTACGGGATGTTGGATAAGCAGTCTGATTATAACAACAGTGGAGAAGCCGACGGAGGCTAATTTTAAGCTAAAGTACGACTTGACTGAAGTTGACTGGGAACATAGAATCATGAAATCCTTACAATGTAGAAGCAGGCCATTCAGCACATTGAGTACACATTGACCCTCCAAACAGCATTCTACCCACGCCCTGCCCTGTCCTGATAATTGTTAATTTCCCACAGCAAATCTACTTAGCTTGCACACCTTTGGGTAAGTCTGTGTCAAAGCCATGGGAGACATTCATAGAGGAAATAGCAAGAGCACAGGCCACATATGCTTGTGCAAACATGAGTGGGGATAAGATCAGGGCACCCCAGATGTCAAAGAACCATTAAGATCAGAGGGGTCCCAGAGTGACTGCAGGGCATTCTGAAGGGGGAGAGTGAACAGCCAACAGTCATGGTACATGTCAGTACCAATGACCGAGGGTTAAAAAAAGAAACGAGATCCTGCAACAGGAATTTAAAGTGTAAAATAGTAATTAAAGATGGCTAAGGTTGTGTAATCTCTGGATTATTTCCAGTGCCACATGTTACTGAGTATGGGGAGAGGAAAATATGTCAGATGAATGCATGGCTACAGGGATTGTGTGGGGAGGAGGTTTTTTTGGATACAACTTCTGGAGTAGGTGGGACCTGTACAAGCTGAACAGATTGCACATGAACTGATATGGGTCCAATGTCCTTGCTGTTGGGGAACTTTTAGACTAATTTGGCAAGGAGATGTGCCGCAAAGTAAATGTGAAGTAGGAAGCCAGGTCCAATCTGATTTGGAAGGAATACTAGGACAGTCCAGCAGGTGGAGCAACATGAGCATAAAGAGGCACATGGGAAACTGTATCTACTTTAATGCAAGTAGCTTGACTGGTCAGGCTGCTAAATTGCGCCATAGTGTTCAGGGATGTGCAGGCTCGGTGGGTTAACTAGGTGGATTACGGGTAAATGGTGGGGTCCTCCTCAGAAGGTTGGTGCAGACTTGATGGGTCAAATGGCTTGTGTCTACGCTGTAGGGATTCTATGATTTGATGAAAAAAAGAGGGAACCATATTTAGGTAAAGCACATTAAAAATGGGGTGAGGATTCATCAAAAATAGAGAATATACATGTTGCTTAAAGAAATAAGGAGGGCAAAGACAGGCCATGAAATATCTTCAGCAGATAGAATTGAGGAAAACCCCAAGGTACTTTATAAGTATATTAAGAGCAATGGGAGTACTGCAGAAAGAGTGGAACACATTAGTGACCAAAGTGGCAATCTTTGTTTTGAACTAGGGCATATGGGTGAGAACTGAAATGAGCATTTCTCATCTATATTCATAAAATAGAAAGACATGGTAGCTGGGAATTTCAGATGGGATTGTGAGCTTTGAGAGCATTTTAAGATTAACCAGAAGATGGTATTAGATGTTTTAGTTGGCATAAAGGTGTATAAATGTCCAGGACATGATAAAGTGTATCCCTGTTTACAATAGGAAGCAGGGGGAAGAGATTGTAATGGCTGTGGTAAATAATCCTCTGCTGGCCATAAAAGCTAATATGGTTTCTCTGTTCAAGATTTTCATGCAAGTTGTAAAAACATTTCAATCCGAAGTTATAAAAGCTTTTGTTTTTTGTTTAGAATGTTGATATCCATACAGTTTTCAGTCAACTGTTGTCACTGTATATTGAAACAAATCATTTTTTTTGTCTAGGGTACATTGGACGTAGGTTTGATTGACTCAGTCTGTGCTTTTGGTTCTCCTGACAGGTAACTATAAACTTTTTCTCATTTCTAACAAATTCCAAAGTTTCCAGAATACTGCAATTAAACATATCTTATCACCTTTGACAGTATTCTTCTGTTTGAAGAATTACCTGCACAGTGTTCCTTGGAGTGAACCAATTTGGAGGCTCCTGCAGCCCAATTAGGGACAGTGTGCAATTGCCACAGATGGGACATCAATTGGGCGAATCCATGGCGAGGACAAGTGCATATTTAGGACTCAACGTAGGTGCCTTCTGAAGTTATTTCAAGTATGGCTACAGTTGTTGGCCCAATCACTGTGGTGGGGAACCCATCTTGCCTCTGGTGGATGGACCTTGCCCAGCAGGCACCCTGAAGTCGCTGAAAGACCACCATCACCTCCCCCCATCGTTCTCCTCCTCCCACCAGAATCTTAGGTCAGCGACATCAGCCTCATTGGTCCAAAGTGCAGTTACCTTATTTACCATCGTTCCAGACTTCCTTCACTCTTCCATTACCTGCTGCAGTTCCAACAAGCCATCAATCCCAGTGAAGTTTCTGGTCGGTCTGATGGGCATTACCTTGGAGGCAGGACATGAGCTTGGAGGGAGGCCGAAGCCAGGATTGCCACAATTTGCTGGACCACAGAATAGGATGTGATACCCAGATATTTTACTCATTTGATGCATTTGTTAAATATCCTTAGTATTGGCCTGCTAGTGGATTGGTAATATTTCAATTAATCTTGATTAATCTAAGATGATTACTCTCATCCAGTCAAGACTAGAAAGAGTGTGGGAGTTTGTACAGCTTGCAGTTGAATATATGGTGTGTTACACACTTAATAAAGTTTCAATGTATGGAGTCAAATTGATTTTTTTTGAATGTTTCAAAGTGTACGTAAGGGAAAAAAAAAGTCATAAATGTGGATCTCTAGATTTGAAAAATCTTTTGACATTGAACAGAGGAGAGTAATGGAATGAATTGTTTCCATGAAATAGCAACATGGAAATAAATTCATGCCTGTATCCTCACTTCATTGTTCCGTTCTAAATAATGTACCATTTTTATTATAGACCCAATTCATTTGTGATTATTACTGCAAATCGCATCTTGCACTGCAATGCAGACACACCAGAGGAGATGCATCACTGGATAACATTACTGCAACGGGTCAAGGGAGACACAAAAGTAGAAGGTCAGGAGTTTATTATCAGAGGTAAGAATGTGACCATTTAAAATCTCAAAATAATGATAAGCCATCACTTTCGGGTATAAATGTATTCTGCTCTCAAAAAATAAATTTGTACTATAATCTGATTTTCCCTTGTTAATAGAACTTGATTACCTTGCAGTGTTATAATCTTGTAAGACAAGCATTCCAGATATTTTGACAGTTTTGCTCAAGCAGGCTACGATAGGTCAGTCCTTTCTGCAAGCAAATTGAAAACCGTTAACCTCTGAAGTAATGTGAAACCATCTGAAAGTTAGTTTTGGTCAGAAAAGAAAAAAATAAATGAGATTTCAGAAACAAATGAAACAAGGTCCTTGTGAATATAAAGAAAGCAGAAGTGAGCTTAAACAAGAAACTAGGAGGGCTAGAAGGGGCCATGCAGTTTCCTTGGTAAGTAGGATTAAGGAGAATTGCAAGGCATATTATACATACAGCCAGTTCTGCTATAACACATATTTCCTCAGTGCCAAATGACTTTAATACAATTGAAGAATTTAGACCTTTATTTGTAGAACACAAACTTTCCTTACCTGCATTGTTTATAATGTGATTCTCGCCTCATTAGTTTAAATGGCACAGCTATTGCGCGACTTTCTTATAATGTGAGATCGCATGAGAACGGGATTATCATGTTATATCAGAACCAACTGTATATTAGGAGTGAAAGGGAAACTAGAGAAAGGGTAGATTCTCTCAAGAGCAAAGAAGGGAATGTGTCTGTGGAGCTAGAGAAAGTGGTTGAAGTCCTAAATGATTCATATCAGCGTTCACCGAGGAGAACGATGGTAAGCTTAGGTTGATATTCTGTGCCATGTTAATATTAAGAAGGAAGTGGTGTTGAGTGTCTTCAAAAATATTAAGGTTGATAAATTGGTAGATAAGTCTGATGAAATCTATCCCAGGATACTGAAGGAGGCAAGGCTGGAGCCTTGACAGATCTTTGTATCTTCTTTTGCTATTTTCAAGACTGTAGCTAATGTTGTTCCTTTGTGTAAAGGTGGCAACAGGGAAAACCAAAGTCATTATAGGAGGGTAAGCATTGACTGGCTGAAGAATTGACTGATATGTGATCGTCAGCATGGCTTTATAGAGGGGAACTGAAAAGTCTGGAAAAGCACAGCAGGTTAGGCATCATCCAAGGAGCACTAAAGTCAACATTTTGGGCATTAGCCTCACTTTCTCTCAGTTTATGTAGGGGAGATCTTGATTGAGTTTTTAGAGGAAGTAATGAAGATGGTTGACGATGGTACGCAGTGGATGTTATCTACCTGAGCTTTGCTAAAGGATTTGCAAAGGTTCCTACTGGTTTGCTGGTCCAGAAGATTAAGTCACATGGCATCTGTGGTGAGTTGGCAAATTCAGTACAAAATTGGCTTACTCATAGAAGACGGGGGTAGTTGTGGAGAGGTGTTTTTCTGACTAGAGTTCTGACAAGTGGTTTTTTGCAAGGATCAGTGCCAGATATAAGGTAATGCTCTTGGGAAGGTCAAATGGAAGAGGAAAGTAGACAGTGAGTGGCAGGACTTTTCGGAGCCCTGATGTACAAAAGGATCTTCAGTTCCGTGAAAGTGTTAACACAATTGGATAAGGTGGTAAAGAAGGCATCGGGCATGCTTGCGTTTATCAGGCATAGAATATAAATCTTGACAAGTGTAGTAACCGGTAAAACTAAACACTCAGACTCCACATGCATGCAGCATGCATTCTTTAATTAACTTGTGCACGAGGGGAACAGCTCGACTCGTGATACTGTCTGTTCCACTGAAACAATAGAAAGCAGTTGCACTTGTTCAGTGTTGCAGCCAATCAAATGTTTCTATGCTTTGAGCATTCCTTAATTTGCATAGATATTCACCAACCACCCACCCGTTTTAGTGGGCTGTGAGCCAATGGGTACAGCATGATAAAGGCCAGTCAAACCTCCTCCAGCTTCCTGAGGGACTTTGCGTCATAAACAACTGGGGTGGCACCAATACATTTGCCATTAGACAAAAGGCAGTTTCACTTGCACAAGAATTTCATTGTAGGTACAGAACAGCAGTTTCACAGAAGTAACAACAGGTTAGGATCAAATTTTAGAGGCCAGTGTTCCTTCAAATTTTCCACACAAGTCATGTTTTATAGCTGTATAAAACTTTAGTTTCATCACGTTTAGAATATTGTGTACAGTTCTGGTCACCACAGTTTGGGAAGGATGTAGAAGTTTTGGATAGTGTGTGAAAGAGATTTGCCAGGATGTTGACTGGTTTGGATTGCACTTGCTATAATTAGAGGCTTGGGCAACTTGGATTGTTTTAGCTAGAATATTGGACTTTGAGGGACAACATGATAGAAGACTATAAATATGAAGCTGCGGTCTTTTCCCCAGGATGGAAATGTCAAACACTAGAGGGCATTACATTAAGTTGAGAGGGGAAAAGTTTAAAGGAGGTAAGTGAGACGGGGTTTGTTTTTGGACAGAGGATGGTGAATACCTAGAATGTGTTGCTGGGTGGTGTTATAAGCAGATACAACATTTAAAAGGTTCTTAATCAAACATGAACAGGCAATAGAGGGATTGGTTCAGAATTGCACCATGGTGGCACGGACATAGGGAATCCAAAGGGCCTGTTGTACTGTTCTATGTAGCGAGGAGGGGATATACACTGAGCCTCGTGAAACAGCACTGGTCACAGTCTGCAGTCAGAAAAAACACTCCTCTATAACTCCTTCCTGCCTCTGATGACCAAATCGATTCTGTGTTCAATTTGCCAACGTACCATGAATCACATGGGACTTAATCTTCTGGACTAATCTACTGTGAGGGACTTTGTCTACATGAACATTACTAAAGCATTTGACAATGCCTACTGCCTTACTCTTGTGCCATCTTTGTCGCTTACTCAAAATAATTTCCCTGCCACTGATGGAAGGTTCACCAGTCTATAATTTCATGGATTATCCTGTTGTCCTTCTTAAACACAGGAACATCATTGGCTGTTCTCCAGTTTTCTGGGACCTCATCTGTGGCAATAAAGTATAAAATTGCATTAGCTCTTCTGACAACTTGCTGTACCTACATGATGCAACCTTCCATGATTCATGCGCTGAAACATCGAGATGTCTCTGCAACTTCCCACCGATTAGATAATACACTTTTTATTCTTCCAAAGTGGGCAGTTTCACACATCATACTCCATTTACTTTGCCCCCCCCCGTGGTCCCTCTAAGCTGCACAGCCATAAGGTCCCATGCATGCCAATCACAGAAGCGAGTTCTACGTCCATAAGTCACTGCCACACATAGGTCCTGGAGGCTTGTGCAGCTGGAACAAAGATTAGAAGTAACACTCAACCAACCTTATGTCCTCTTCACAACTCATTTTTTTTCTTCTATCTTTGTGTCATCAGCTACCACACTTTCGACCATTTCATCAAAATGATGTATCTAAATTTTAGAGCATTGAGGCCCCAGCACCAACCCCTGTGGCACACCATTCATGACATCTTGCCAACCTGAAATAGGTCGACTTATTGCTACATTCTGCTTCCTGTTAACAAGCCAATCTTTTACCATTTTACCACCCACACTGAGATTTCATTTTTTGCAATACCCTTTGATGTAATACCTGATCAAAAGCCTTCTCAAAATCTAAATACTATACAACAACTGGTTTCCCTTTGTCTACAGCATGAGTTGTTTATTCAAAGAACTCCAGTAAATTAGTTAAATATGATTTCCCTTTGACAAAGCCATCTTGGATCTGCTGAGTTATCTTGATGTAATGGGTCTGGATGAGTTGCTCTTCAGAGGGTCGATGTGGACTTGTTGGGCCGAAGGGCCTGTTTCCACATTGAAAGTAATCTAATCTAATCTAATTACGATTTCCTTTTTTTTGTTATTTCTTTGCTCTGACTGTGTGCCCTATTAGCTAACATCAGTTTATGTCCTATTTACTTGGTTTTCAATTACATCACTGTCCTACTTAACCTTATGCAGAGGCTGACTGCTTTATGTGTGAAGAAGCATCGGTCTGAAACGATTTCTCCACCTTCCTTATTTATGGTCATGGAGAACATTATTTCTAACACAGCTTTCAAAGTATTTCACAAACATTTGTTGTACCTTCCCATCCTGTCATTCTGTTGTCATCCCACAATGCAGTTCTTCTATAAGGATCCCTTTTTCTTGTTTAATGCTGATCTATGAGATGTACCGTTGGACAAATTCAGCGCGCACAAATTTACCACAACCAGTTTACATGCATTAAAGGGAAAGAAGTAGAAGCATGATTATATGATTCAAAGGGTAAATAATGCATTGCTTGCATAGATTTTCATGTGAATGGGGTGGAGGTGAGGAGGTGGGACTGTTGTCTCACAGCTGCAACTTAGACTGTCTCTGCCTGGACTAAAGAGCTAATTCAGCTGCTAATACCAATAAGCTGATCCCAATTCCCCATTCATCAACTATCCCATGCTCCACACATTTTTTCTGTCACACTGAGCATCACATCGTTGTCTTGGCCATAATGCAAAAATATAACCTGAGAGAAGGGGGCAAGTTCATAATCAATGCAGCCACTGACGTTCCATGAGTATTAAACAGGCCAAGATTGTAAATTCAATCATGGTATAGTGTATCCAAAATTGATCTATTTAATATTGTCCATTCCTTTAGAACCTTTTCTTGTTCTAGACTTCCAGTGAGGTAATACTGGTTGCAAAATGGCCAATGAAAGCCTGATGTTCCACCTCAACTCTTTTTTGCTGCCAATTTCTTATTTCCCTTGTTTCTTAAGAGATCAAAAATCTGCCTTTCACTGCCTAAACAGAATAGATATGGTGATTAGCAGAAGGATTAAGAACCAGAGGACAGTGCTTTTTTTTTCAATTATTCACCTCAAGTCAATGGTGACAGGAGGACATTTTTTAAATGCAGTGACCGGTTACGGTTTGGAATGTCATACCCAGTGTTTTAATGGAGACAATCCTTTCTTTAAAATGAGGGCAGCATGGTCGTTCGGTGGCTCTGTGTTTAGCACTGCTGCCTCAGAGCACCAAGGACCTGAGTTCAATTCTAACTTCGGGCGACTGGCGTTAACACATTCTCCGCATATCTGCGTGGGTTTCCTCCAGTGCCCTGGTTTCCTTCCACAGACCAAAGATGTGCAGGCCAGACTGAATCGCCATGGGAAATGCAGGATTATGAGAGAGGTTGGGGTCATGGCGGGCGGAGCTGGTGGATCTGGGTGTGATGCTGTTTGCAGAGTCAGTGCAGATATGATGGGCTGAATGGCCTGCTTCAACACTGGAGGGTTTCTATGACTCAATGAATTGAATTATTATCTGAGCAGGTAATATTTACAGTGCTGTGAAGGAATAGATAGTTTCTATCCAGTCTGGGGACATTCAATTTTATACACCTCAACCAAATCGTCCATCAGGCACTTTGGTTTTCACAGGAAACAGCCTCAACTTTTTCACGTTTAGCTTATAGAGCCCTTCCAAAAGCAACTTTCCAATAATAAAAATAGTCATCATCCAATACAATCTTGTTTCTGGTATTGAGCCAACTTGGATCTGAACATGCCAAAAAAAAAAATCAACCAAGTTGGTTCAATGCTACTTTCCCTTAACAAATCCATGCTGACCGTGCTTAATCTAAGTGATATTCAATACTATATTTTGGATCTTTTTACTCATAATCTAATCATCTTTGATGTGAAGCTGACTGGACTGTCTTTATTTGGTGCTCCCATTTTCTCCCTTCTCTTTTTAATCATGGATCAATTTCAAAAGTACTCTGGTCCTTTGGCACCATACGGACAGGTAGAGAGGATTGAAAAATGATGGGCCAATCCTTTTATTTCCTTAGCTTCTCTCAATTATCTTGGCCTGATTATAAATCCATTCTCAAAAATGCTGCATTCTTCAGTGTGTCTTTTATTATGTTTCTCCCCTCCATCATTTCACATCCTTTCTCAACTCTAATGGCTGCATCTTTTGTGAAGTTGGACAGAATGAATTTTCAAGCCTCAAAAGTGACTTTGATTGAGGACTGAAAATCTTGACCCGAGCTGGTGACCTGGTTTCTTCAAGCCATTTTAACCTTCATATAACAGGTAGCTGATTAGGCCTGTTAAAGTAGCAAAGGGGTCTGTTTAGATGCATGGAAATCAGCATCTTGTAGCAGTCTATACGGCCAGCAAAAGGAGAGGCTGTTGCCGCTTGCCTGATTATAAGGCTAACTACACCCCAACAGTGATAGGACTTATGCCCGAAACGTCGATTCTTCTGCTCCTTGGATGCTGCCTGACCTGTTGCGCTTTTCCAGCAACACATTTTTCACCCCCAACAGTGATAACCTGATTGCAAGAACTATGTATTTTCTGCACAAAATGCACACTGAAGCACCTATTCTGCATTCCTGCCAGCTCCACCTGCACATTACCTTCAGCTAAAAGGTCTTAACCGGGACTCGAGAGTTGAGTGTTTGGCCACGGAACATACCAATTAAGTGGGCACTATGTGAAAGCACAGTGAGTAGCTCATGCTTAGCAGCAAACCCACACGCCGTCACCCACCCAAAACCTCTACAACCAACACATGGGTGGGATCTCTACCTAAATTCTCAAAGGAAACTGTAGCCAAAAGTACTCCTTAAGAATCATGGCCACAAGTCTCCCTCTTCACCTACATATTACGTTTTCTTTGACATCAAAACAGGCCCTCTATTCTTTTGCTCTTAATAAGTAAATAAATAAATAAGTAAGTAAATAAATCTTCCTTATTATTTGCCAAGGGAACTGATTGGTTCTATTTCATTGCTTGTATAATTCCACCCCACACTTGTGCTTTTCAAAGGTTTCTGCAATGCTGATCTTTCAGTATCTGACATGACTTAATTATCTTATCCTGCCCTGTAACATCCTTAAAATCCTATGGATTTAAGGGTTGCTACCATCTACTTTGTGGAAGGATTTTTGTCCTAAATCCTTCGTGGCTTCTCCTTGAATGTCTTCCATTACTCTTGCGTTGGTTTACCTTTAATTAGCTGCTTCCAACCCATTTGCTAAAGCACATGTCAGTTTTAAAAGCCCAAAAACTACTTTTCCTTTACCATGACCATCTTAAATCTAATTGAATTTTCTACAAAACGTTCTCTTAAGTCATCCTTCTTTAATTTGCCCAGTTTCATTTCCCTACAGTTGAGACCAGAGCTGTGTATTTTGTGTTTTTTAAAAGAAAGATGTTACTATTCACGTTACATTAGTTGTTTATTAGAGCTGGAAATGTGTTGCTGGAAAAGCGCAGCAGGTCAGGCAGCATCCAGGGAACAGGAGAATCGACGTTTCGGGCATAAGCCCTTCTTCAGGAATGAGGAAAGTTTGTCCAGCAGGCTAAGATAAAAGGTAGGGAGGAGGGACTTGGGGGAGGGGTGTTGGAAATGTGATAGGTGGAAAGAGGTCAAGGTGAGGGTGATAGGTCAGACTGGGGTGGGGGCGGAGAGGTCGGGAAGAAGATCGCAGGTTAGGAAGGCGGTGCTGAATTTGATGGATTTGACTGAGACAGGGTGGGGGGAGGGGAAATGAGGAAACTGGTGAAATCCGAGTTCATCCCTTGTGGTTGGAGGGTTCCTAGGCGGAAGATGAGGCGTTCTTCCTCCAACCGTCGTTTTGTTGTGGTCTGACGATGGAGGAGTCCAAAGACCTGCATATCCTTGGTGGAGTGGGAGGGGGAATTGAAATGTTGAGCCACAGGGTGGTTGGGTTGGTTGGTCCGGGTGTCCCAGAGGTGTTCTCTGAAACGCTCCGCAAGTAGCCGGCCTGTCTCCCCAATATAGATGAGGCCACATCGGGTGCAAAGGATGCAATAGATGATGTGTGTGGAGGTGCAGGTGAATCTGTGGCGGATATGGAAGTTTCCTTTGGGGCCTTGGAGGGAGGTGAGGGGGGAGGTGTGGGCGCAAGTCTTGCACCTCCTGCGGTTGCAGGGGAAGGTGCCGGGAGTGGAGGTTGGGTTGGTGGGGGTGTGGATCTGACGAGGGAGTCACGGAGGGAGTGGTCTTTACGGAATGCTGATAGGGGAGGGGAGGGAAATATATCCTTGGTGGTGGGGTCCGTTTGGAGGTAGCGGAAATGACGGCGGATGATGCGCTGTACATGGAGATTGGTGGGGTGGTAGGTGAGGACCAGTGGGGTTCTGTCCTGGTGGCGGTTGGAGGGGCGGGGCTCAAGGGTGGAGGAGCGGGAAGTGGAAGAGATGCGGTGGAGGGCATCGTCGACCACGGCGGGGGGGAAATTGCGGTCCTTGAAGAAGGAGGCCATCTGGGTTGTGCGTTTTTGGAACTGGTCCTCCTGGGAGCAGATGCGGCGGAGTCAAAGGAATGGGGAGAATGGGATGGCGTTTTTACAGGGGGCAGGATGGAAGGAGGTGTAGTCCAGGTAGCTGTGGGAGTCGGTCGGTTAGTAGCAGATGTCCGTGTTGATTCGGTCGCCTGAGATAGAGCCAGGTTTTGTAGAAATGACGTAGTTCGTTGATGGTTATGTATCAACATAATACTACATTGGAAGTCAGTTTGAATGAAATGAAAGGGAAATTAGGTAATCAAATTCTTAACGAAAACTGGCACAGAATTGATTAAAACCACGAGATCATTTGTTGGGCCATGTGCTTGCAGTCTTTGAAATCAGTTGTAATCGCAGTTTGCCCACTATAGGCTGTTGAATGCAGCAATTTAGAGAATTCATTGTTAAGGTTTTCTTAAAAGCTGTAAACTATACTCAGGTAGTTATGAGAGAGTATAATTTTTTTGTGCTTTTAAAAGGATGGCTGCATAAAGAAGTTAAGAATGGTGGTAAATTCAGATCCTTGAAGAAGCGTTGGTTTGTACTGACCTATAACTCGCTAGACTACTACAAGAGCTCTGAAAGGAATATGGTCAAGCTTGGAACCCTGGTACTGAATAGCCTCTGTTCTGTCCTGCAACCTGATGAAAAGATTTTCAAAGAATTTGGTAAGATTCAACTCTGTTTTCTGAAGTGTGACCGTTGTAAATTTCAAACAAATGTAGATTTTTAGAATGGTGATATTTCAAGCAGACATTATCTTACTTGGCTCGGTGGCTGTTTGTATGGTTGAAAATTATGCCTGAAATGGGCTCCATTCCTGTTCTAGCTGAGGTGGACTTGAACTTACTTCATTGCCCTATGCCTGAGAATTTAAGGCCATAGCAAAGCACCTTGACTCAAATTGTCAGGGAAACAGCTCAGGATAAATCATCAATAAACAATGAGCCAAGAATCTGTTTCAGGCCCAAAAGTCCACACTAACCCTCGTAAGAGTAACCCACCCAGACCCATTTCCCTCTGACTAATGCACCTAACACTATGGGCAATTTCACATTGCCAATTCACCTTTGGCTTGTGGGAGGAAACTGGAACACCCGGAGGCAACCCATGCAAACACAGGAAGCATGTGCAAACTCCACACAGACAGTCGCTCAAGTCTGGAATCGAACCTGGGTCCCTGGCACTGTGAGGCAGCAGTGCTAACCACTGAGCCACTATGCCGCCCCATCTGATCGGAAGTCTGTAGGGAAAAGACTTCAGAAGGAGTGATTTGGAAGTGTAAGTACTGTGGGTAAATCTATGTTAATAAACCGTTCCTTGCAAGTTTTTAAATATGATAACACAATAAACATCACAAAGATTAATATTTCCAAGAAAATGATTTCAAATTTCCTATTATTCAGAGCTTTAATCATCATGGGCACAACAGCATATTAAGTGTATACCAAAAGGTAACATTTACAGGATTTGTCCATTGATGAGCCTAAGGGACCAGCTGCTGATTTCAGTGAAGATGATTATCTGGTAGGATAGAAAACTAACATTGAACCTCATCCTATCATCTCATCAAGTGATTTGTTTAATATTTCTTCTAATGTTTTAGCATTGGTTGGGTTCTGCTTTAAAAATATTTCCCCCCGTCTGTGCAAATAACTTTTTAACAAGTGTAGTCCATGGCTCATATCAAGATGTCAAATCAGTCCGTTCACAAAAAAAGTTTAACACTTGATTCCAATTTTTCACCATTTCAGAGGAATATTTTGATGCACAAAAGGACACATTCAGGGCATTTTTAGAGGAAGTCTGATTTCCTCTTGATGTTCTTGCATGTTGCTATGTCAAGCATGTCTACTCTGTTTTTGCAAGGTTTGTAGCTCAGGTTGAGGTTTATGGTGTAGGTTTGCTCACTGAGCTGTAGGTTTGATATCCAGACGTTTCATTACCTGGCTAGGTAACATTATCAGTGGCAACCTCCAAGTGAAACGAAGCTGTTGCCTCCTGATTTCTACTTATATGTTTGTCCTGGATGGGATTCCTGGGGTTTGTGTGATGTCATTTCCTGATCGTTTTCTGAGGGGTTGATAGATGGTATCTAGATCTATGTGTTTGTTTATGTCATTGTGGTTGGAGTGCCAGGCCTCTGGGAATTCTCTGGCATGTCTTTGCTTAGCCTGTCCAGGATAGATGTGTTGTCCCAGTCGAAATGGTGGGGTTTTTTTTAACTCTGTTAGTGATGGTTTCCCATTTTACACAAAAAATGAAAAACTGTTTTCCTCTTTGATATCATTTTCATGGCATAGGCTTTAGAATTAACTTTATTGTCACGTACTTAAATAATTACATTGAAAGATTTACAAGGCACCATCTTAGGTACAAAGGTACCTAGGTACAGATGTTTAAGTACAAATTCTTCAGAAAATGCATTAGAAAAATTAAGAAATAAAAGTCCACTTTCCAGCTAAAATGAGAAAAATAAAGAAAAAGTTCAGAATAACAATCTTTCCAACACAGTCCATGTAGAAGGTTGAGAGTCTGAGTTGGCGCTTAGATCAGGACATCACTGAAGAGAAGGAAGGAGTAAAAAAGACAAAAGTGAAAAAAATAGAAACGGACGGAGTGGACAAGTTCCAGCCATCAAGCTTAAAGTAATCTTGGAAGAAGGTGACAAAATTTTGGGAGCTCATGAGAAGTTTGAAACTTTCTGTAAGGTGAATGTTTTGACACGTTCAAATGTCAATATTAACAGCTGAGCTGTGCAGATGTCACAGGGATTTGGCCTTCAAAAGGCAAATTGATGCTTACATTGACAATTATTACATAATTGTTCACATCAGTAACAGCACTTTTCCAATGGAGAAAATGTCATAATGTATTTAAGGAAGTGCAGTTTTATAATCAATGGGTGTAGTAAGTCCAAAAGTTAGGGCTAGACCATTCAGGAGAGATGTTACGACGCACTTCTACACACAAAGGATAGTAGAGGTTTGGAAACTACCTTCATTAGTTGATGCTTGATCAGTTGTTAATTTTAGATCTGAAATTTCTTTCGTTAAGCAAACGTATTAAGGGATATAGGCCAAAGGAAGGTAATATGGAATTAGGCCACAGATTAGCCATGAACTCACGGAGTGACAGAACAGACACAAGGAGCTGAATGGCTTACTGCTGTTCCTATGTGTCATGTTTCTGTTCTGTGATTTAATTGAAGTTGCAGATCTGGCTGTTTTGCTGCTTCTTAAGGTAGGAGGAACTTAGAACAATGTAGCACGGAACAGGCCCTTTGGCCCTCGATGTTGTGCCAACCTGTGAACTAATCTACGCCCGTTCCCCTACGCTATCCCATCATCATCCATGTGCTTATCTAAGGATTGTTTAAAGCTCACTAATGTGGCTGAGTTAAATACATTGGCAGGCAGGGCATTCCATGCTCTTACCACTCTGTGTAAAGAACCTGCCTCTGACATCTGTCTTAAATCTATCATCCCTCAATTTATAGCTGTTTCCCCCTCGGACAAACTGACATCATCATCCTAGGAAAAAGACTTTCACTGTCTACCCTATCTAATCCTCTGATCATCTTGTATGTCTCTATCAAATTCCCTCTTAGCCGCCACCTTTCCAATGAGAACAGACTCAAGTCCCTCAGCCTTTCTCGTAAGACCTTTTCCTCCAGACAAGGTAACATCCTGGTAAACCTCCTCTGCGCCTTTTCCAATGCTTCCATATCCTTCCTGTAATGGGGCGACCAGAACTGTACACAATATTCCAAGTGCAGCCGTACTAGCGTTTTGTATAGTTGCAGCATGACATTACGGCTCCGGAACCCAATCCCTCTAACAATAAAACCTACTAACACAGCTTATGCCTTCTTAACAGCACTATCAATCTGGGTGGCAACTTTCAGGGATCTACGTACATGGACTCCAAGATTCCTCTGCACATCCACAGTACCAAGAATCTTTCCATTATCCCACTATTCTGCCTTCCTGTTATTCTTCCCAAAGTGAGTCACCTCACATTTATCTGCATTGACCTCCATTTGCCGCCTCTCAGCCCAATTCTGAAATTTATCCAAGTCCCCCTGCAACCTTCAACACTCTTCCACACTGTCCACTACTCCACCAACTTTAGTGTCATCTAACCCATCCACCTAGGCCTGCGTCTAAGTCATTTATAAAAATGACAAACAGCAATGGTCCCAAAACAGATCCTTGTGGACTAGTAACCGGACTCTAGGCTGAATATTTTCCATCAACCACCACTCACTGCCTTTTTACAGAAAGCCAGTTTCTAATCCAAACTGCTAAATCACCTTTAATCCCATGCCTTTGCATTTTCTCCAACAGCCTACCATGTGGAACCTTATCAAAGGCCTTACTGAAGTCCATGTACACCACATCAACTGCCCTACCCTCATCCACATGCTTGGTCACCTTCTCAAAAAACTCAATGAGGTTTGTGAGACACGACCTGCCCCTGACGAATCCATGTTGACTATCTGCAATCAAATTGTTGCTCGTAAGATGATTATAAATCCTATTTCTCATAATCCTTTCCAAACCTTTTCCTACAACAGATGTAAGGCTCACTGGACTAAAGAATGGTCTGGTCTGAACAATGGTCTTCACTTCCCCTACGTTGTTTGACAAGCACTCTGCTCTAAAATGGAAATGTGTTCTATCAGTGGAACTGGAAACATGCACTATGACTGCCGTTCATTATGAATGCTTAGCTTGGTGATTGATCCAAAAATCATTGAAGCTTTTTATGAGATTATGGCTTTAATATTTGTTTGCAAACCTAGTAAGGACTTGAAGGATTACAACGTTATTTCCCCTCAAGGCTCTTGGTTCAATATCAATAATAATGAGTTTGAACTCAAGGCTTTATTAGATGTCTGGAAATTGAATTTTGTTTTGATGATTTCAAAATAATTCTCATTACTTGCATGAGTCTTAAGAATAACATTTATTGCATGCAGGCCTTTAAACAATGTAGTAAGCTGCATTACTGTGGTGGAAAACTGATGGGTGATGTGTAACTGGCCTGGTTTTGCATCATCAGAACTCTCTCACTCTATCTTGACTACCGAAATACACTGCAAACCTGATCCCTGTTTGAAAAGACGCAAAACCGCCATTAAGTCGTCAGGCTTGCATGTCAATGGAAAATCTTTCACAAACCCGGACAAAGATTTGATTCATGGATACCTTTCTGGCCATAAATGCTTCCATGTAATGAAAACTCAATTATTGGCATCTGATTTTTTGCTACATATTTTCTGTTATATTTAATATTATTTATTTGTTCTTGGTTGACTGACAGGCTATTGGAATGTCACCGTATACGGCCGTAAACATTGTTATCATCTTTACACAAAGCTGCTGAATGAGGCAACGAGGTGGGCAAATGCCATCCAGAATGTTATTGATACCAAAGCACCAATCAATACACCTACGCAGCAACTTATTCAAGACATCCAGGTAAAGAAATCGGTGCAAAGTTACTAAAATTCCCTCTGTTTTATCGGGAGTATAATTTAAAATTGGCTAGGAATAGACTAGTATTTATTGTCCATCCTCAGTTGCTATTGTAAGTGATGGTGACCTATTGTGTCTGAATTGCTGCAAGCCATGTAATGTAAATATGTCCACATGACTGGTATAAATAGAATTCCAGGATTTTGACCCATCAAGAATAGTGATATAAAAGTCAGAATGGTGCATTAATTGAAGAGGAACTGGTCATGTGACTGTGGTTCCATGCATCTAAGTGGAAATGAAGTTTGGATGAGCTGTTGAAGGAGCTGTGACAAGTTGTTTCAGTACATTGCTGCTATGTATTTCCTTTACTGTGCATTAGAAATAGTGCCAGTGAATGCTCAAGATAATGGATAAGACCATAAGACATAGGAGTGGAAGTAAGGCCATTCGGCCCATCGAGTCCACTCCGCCATTCAATCATGGCTGATGCGCATTTCAGCTCCACTTACCAGCGTTCTCCCCGTGGCCCTTAATTCCTCGAGACAACAAGAATCTATCAATCTCGGCCTTGAAAACATTTAGCGTCCCGGCTTCCACTGCACTCCGTGGCAATGAATTCCACAGGCCCACCACTCTCTGGCTGAAGAAATGTCTCCGCATTTCTGTTCTGAAATGACCCCCTCTAATTCTAAGGCTGTGTCCACGGGTTCTAGTCTCCTCGTTTAACTGAAACAATTTCCTAGCATCCACCTTTTCCAAGCCATGTATTATTTTGTACGTCTCTATTAAGTCTCCCCTTAATCTTCTAAACTCCAACGAATACCATCCCAGTATCCTCAGCCGTTCCTCATATGTTAGACCTGTCATTCCAGGGATCATCCGTGTGAATCTCCGCTGGATACGTTCCAGTGCCAGTATGTCCTTCCTGAGGTGTGGGGACCAAAACTGGACACAGTACTCCAAATGGGGCCTAACCAGAGCTTTATAAAGTCTTAGTAGTACATCTCTGCTTTTATATTCCAACCTTCTTGAGATAAGAGACAACATTGCATTCGCTTTCTTAATCACGGACTCAACCTGCATGTTTACCTTTAGAGAATCCTCGACTAGCACTCCCAGATCCCTTTGTGCTTTGGCTTTATTCATTTTCTCACCATTTAGAAAGTAGTCTTTGCTTTTATTCTTTTTGCCAAAGTGCAAGACCTCGCACTTGCTCACGTTAAATTCCATCAGCCATTTCCTGGACCACTCTCCCAACCTGTCGAGATCCTTCTGTAGCCTCCCCACTTCCTCAGTACTACCTGCCTGTCCACCTAACTTCGTATCATCGGCAAACTTTGCTAGAATGCCCCCGGTTCCCTCATCCAAATCATTAATATATAATGCGAACAGCTGTGGCCCCAGCACCGAACCCTGCGGGACACCGCTCGTCACCGGCTGCCATTCTGAAAAAGAACCTTTTATCCCAACTCTTTGCCTTCTGTTAGACAGCCAATCCTCAATCCATCCCAGCAGCTCATTTTCGAACACCATGGGCCCTCACCTTGCTCAGCAGCCTCCCGTGTGGCACCTTATCAAAGGCCTTTTGAAAGTCTAGATAGACCACATCCACTGGGTTTCCCTGGTCTAACCTACTTGTTACCTCTTCAAAAAATTCCAACAGGATGAGTGCCATTCAGGCAGGCACAGAGTATTCCATCATGCCTGTGCCTTGTAGATGGTGATAAGCTTTGGACTGGTCAGGTTCGTCTCTGACCTGCTCTTGCAACCACAGCATTTGAATGATTGGTCTAGTTCAGTTTCTGGCCAATGGTAATCCCCAGGGTATTGACAAAACAAAATTCAGTGAATGTCAAGAGAACATGATTAGGATTCTCTTTTTAATTAGAGATTATCATTATTATGCAAAACGCTGTTGCGGCCACACTTGGAATATTGTGTACAGTTCTGGTAGCCCCATTACAGAAAGGATGTGGAAGCATTGGAAAAAGTACAAAGGAGATTTGCCAGGGTGTTGCCTGGTCTGGAGGGAAGGCCTTATGAGGAAAGGCTGAGACTTCGGTCTGTTCTCATTGGAAAGAAGAAGGCTACGCGGAATTTGATAGAGACATACAAGATGATCAGAGGATTAGATAGGGTAGACAGTGAAAGTCTTTTTCCTAGGATGATGACGTCAGCTTGTACAAGACGGCACAAGTACAAATTGAGGGGTGATAGATTTAAGATAGATGTCAGAGGCAAGTTCTTTACGCAGTGTGTGGAATGCCCTACCTGCTAAGGTAGTCAACTCAGCCACATTAGGGAGATTTAAACAATCCTTAGATAAGCACATGGATGATTTTGGGATAGTGTAGGGGGACGAGCTGAGAATAGTTCACAGGTCGGCACAACATCGAGGGCCAAAGGGCCTGTTCTGCGCTGTATTGTTCTATGTTCTTTGTTCTAATACCTGGAACTTGAATTGTTCCAGGTATTAGTTCAGAAGTGGGAATGTTTGGTGATGACTGCACAGCCCCCTTTGCTTGTTTCAGAATCTGACATGTTGCAAATGGGGCTGTGCATTATGCAGTCATCACCAAACATTCCCACTTCTGAACTAATGACAGTGAAATGATCATTGATGAAGTAATTGAAAATGGTTGGGCCTCAGACACTGAGGATTTAATAGCAGAACACTTAGAAAGGAGAGGTAGAATTAGACAGTCAGCATGGATTTGCAAAGGGATAGATAAAAATGTGATCAGACAGGAAACGAAGAGTAGGAATAAATGGCTATTTTTCCAAATGGCGGGCAGCAACTAGTTGTAGAGATCAGTATTAAGATCCCAGCTGTTCATAATACATGTTCATGGTTTAGATGTGAGTACAAAATGTAATAACTCAAAATTTGCAAATGTTGGTTGGGGGGGGTGGTGAACTGTGAGGAGGAGGCAGAGATTTTGCACTGTCGTTGGACAAGCTGAGTGAGTGGGCAACTGCATGACAGATGCAGTATAACATGCATCAATGTGAGGTTATCCACTTTGGGAGCAAAAACAGAAAAGCAGATTATTATTGAAACAGCTGTAAATTGAGAGATGGGAATGTTCAGTGAGACCCAGATGTCCTCATGTAGCAGCTATTGAAAGGAAGCATACAGCTATAGCATGCTGTGTAAAGAAGGCTATGTATTTCCATTCCACTATTTCCTATTTGACTAGTATTACCTCTAATTTTATCACCCTTGATGTCCCATGCAAGAGGATTAATCACCTGCAAACCCCTGTGATCATAGAGTTTTTGAACAGATTTGTAGCTCGGGTTGTGGATGAGGTCACAGATTTATTCACTGAACTGGTGCGTTTTCCTGCAGATGTTTTGTCTCCTCGCTCGGTGACATCATCAGTGCGCCTTGATAGAATATTGGTGGTTGGTATGGTTTTGATGTTGTCTCTGTTTTTTAGTATTCTGTGTCTGTGTCTGAGTAGTTTGTATGGAGTTCCTATTTAATGTGTTTATTGATTTGAGTTCCGGTTGGAGAAATTCTCTCACCTATCTCTGCTTTGCCAATCACACAGACAATGAAGGACATGACTTCAAATAGGACAATGTAACCATCCTAGCACAGGAAAAACAGAGACGAGACGATTCTCGCAAGAGAATTCCTGGAAGCCTGGCACTCCAACCAGAACTCAATCAGTTAAATACATTGAACTGGACCCTATAGACAAATCACTCAGACATAGAACCTAAAAATCAGAGATGCGTAAATACCAGGTGGGACAGACCACCAATACTTTACTAAAGACACATTAATGGTGTCACCTAACATCTGCAGATAAACGCACCAGCTCAGCGAGTGAATCACGGCCCTTTGATCATGTTTAACACTTTAATTAGATTACCTTTTAATCTTTAATTGAATGTAAATAGAGTCTGTGCAATGACCTTGATAACTTCATCTTTCTGATGAATCTGCACCACAGCAAAACCTTGGGCCATTGGAAAGCCTTTTTGAGTTGGAGTGATCACACCTGAATGAATAACTTCATCAATTCTTCCTGCAAAGATCATATTTCTCACATAGGGCAACAACACATTGTACCGCAAAATCACTTTGCTCTCCAGTAAGGATCTGTTGTAACAGTCTAAGCAAAAGCATGGTTAGCCATTAATGAGGATTTACAATGTGTTTTTGGGAATTGGAGAAAGAAACTTAAATTTTTGTGTCCTGCACATTAGGAAAACAGCCTGAATATTGACGTTGTGGAACAAATCTACAAGAGGAACCCAATTCTACGTTATACACATCATCCTCTGCATTCCTCACTTTTGCCACTACCATACGGAGACATCAATTTAACTTGTGAGTAAGGAATATCTGTTGTATAATTTACTGAAAGTTACATTTCTATAATATTGGGATATCTGGTCTGCATGGACGGGTTGGACGGAAGGGTCTGTTTCCATGCTGTACATCTCTATGACTCTATGAACTGAGTGTCACAACATTGTCAAACAAAATTTGACACCAAAATACATAAGGATGGCGAAAAAGCTTGGTATTAAGGTAGGTGCAAAGAGGAAAGAAAGATAGTGATTTAAGAAGGGAACTCCAGAGCGTAAGACCTCTACTGTGGGAGGCACAACCAAGCAGTGATGAAAACAATGGAAATTGGAAATGCACACAAGTATTATAGAATCCTGGACAGCACAGAAAGCTATTCATCCTGTCGAGTCTGCGCCAATTTGGTGCAATAGCAATTCAGCAAATCCTGCTGCCCTACTCTTCTCCTGTGCTGTAAATTGTTCTCTGGAAATGCTTATTCAACTCCCTTTGAGATGTCACAACTGAATTTGTATCCACTACATTGCAGAGTATTCAAAATCCTAACAACCTTTTGTTTTTAAAAAAGTTTTATTTCATAAAACCTTTGATCCATTTGCTGTTCAAGTTCAGTATATGTGCTCTCATTACCAACTCCCTCATCCAAAGGGAACACTATTTTCCCTCTTTTCTATCCAGACCTGTCAGGATTTGACCACCTCTATCAAATCACTGAACCTTCTTGAAGGAGCTGACGCTATTCCCGTTCAATACAGCCAAACAACTGAAATCCCTCATTCCTGTGAGCACATTCAACTTCATCCCTAATGACTTTGACTTTGGAAGGAAAAGCCCAGAATTAAATGCATACTCCAGTTGAGGCTAAACTAATGTTTCGTACTTATTGTCCCTCTCTTTGATATCATGTTCCTTTAAAAAGACCTGGATTTTATATTTTATTGACCACTTTCTCAATGTGACTGAGCATTTCAATAGTCTCTGCAGATGTAGTCCTCGGTGTCTCCACTCATGCACCTCCTTAAGAATAGTATTTTTATTTTATGTTTTGTTCTCCCTCCCATTTCATACTTGTGTCCGTTTAAGTGAGATGGCTATGGGTTTGGATCATTCACACCAACCTGTCTGTGTCCCCTTGAAATCTATTGCTGTCTGCTGACAATACCTCCAGATTTCATGTCACCTGAAAATGTTGATGTCATGTACTTGAAAGTGCAATTCCAGCTCTTTAGTATAGCACAGAAAAGACCCATTGAGTCTGCACTGATATAACTACAACTAAATATGTGCTAATCCCATTTTCCTGCATTTGTCCCATATCCTTGAATGTTGTGATATTTGAAGTACTGATCCAAATACCTGGTGAAGGTTTTAAGGTTTCCAGCCCCCCACCATCACAGACAGGACATTTCAGATTTTCTCCACCCTGCTGAGTGAAAAAGGTTTTTACCCAAATCCCCTCTGAATCTTCTGCTCCTTAAGCTAAAACTATGCCCTCTCATGATTGATTTTTGTCAAGCAAGGGGAAAGCTATTCTCTATTCACCCTGTCCATACCCCACATAATCATATGCATGTCAATCATGTCTCCACTTAGGTTTTCTTTAGAGCAGAGAAGACTTATCTAGTCTCTCCTAATAGCTCAATTTCTCCATCATAGGCAACATCCTGGTGAACCCCTTCTGAACCTCCTGTAGTGCTATCCCATCCTTGCTGTAGTGAGGTGGACCAGAATTGCACACAGTACTCGAATTATGGTCTGACCAACACTTTGTACAACTCCAACATTACCCTTATACTCCATGCCACAACTGATGAAAGCAAGTGGCCCATACCCCTTAACAATCCTAGTCACATGCTCGATCAACTTGAGGGCTCTGAGAATCATTTCCCCAAATTCCCTCTGTTCCTCAAAGCTACGGTGTCCTGCCACTCATTAAATACCTCCTCATCTTGTTTCCTGTTCCAAAGTGCATCACTTTGCACTTTTATGCTATCTGTTGCTGATCTTCCCATCTGCCCAATCCATCTATGTCCTCCTGTAACCTACTGGAACAATCATCCTAGTCATCTTCTTTGCTATCAACCACTCTACCAATCTTGGTATTGTCTGAAAATTTGCTTATATTGCCCCCCACATTTTCATCTTTATCATTTTTTTTAGATTAGATTAGATTACATTACAGCGTGGAAACAGGCCCTTCAGCCCAACAAGTCCACACCGACCCGCCGAAGTGCAACCCACCCATGCCCCTACATTTACCCCTTACCTAAACTACGGGCAATTTAGCATGGCCAATTCACCTGACCTGCACATCTTTGGACTGTGGGAGGAAACCGGAGCACCCGGAGGAAACCCACGCAGACACTGGGAGAATGTGCAAACTCCACACAGTCAGTCGCCTGAGGCAGGAATTGAACCCGGGTCTCAGGCGCTGTGAGGCAGCAGTGCTAACCACTGTGCCACCGTGCCGCCCACATTTATGTATATAACAAACAACAACGGTCCCAGTATTGATCCTTGTGGTACACCGCTGGACACCAGTCTCCGGTCACTCAAACAGCCTTCCACCATTACCCTTGTATCCTATCACTAAACCAGGTTCTGATCCATCTCGCCAGGTTTCCCTCAATTCCATGTGCTGTAACCTTCTCAATCAGTCTCCCAGGTGGGACCTCATCAATAGCTTTGCTAAAATCCATATAAACTACATCAACTGAACTTCCTTCATCCACACACTTGATCGTATTTTCAAAAAAAAATCTAACAGATTTGCTTGGCATGACCTCCCTCTGTCAAAGCCATGCTGACTATCCCTAATTAACCCAAGCCTGTCCAAATGGGTATTGGTTCGCTCCTTCGCAATTCTCTCCAATAGTTTTCCCACCGCTGCCATGAGACTCACCAGTCTGTAATTTCCTGGTTTGTCCCCCTTAAAAATTGAAACCAAATTTGGCATCAGCAAGTCCTCAGGCACATTCCCCACGAGGACCCCCCCCCCTCCCCAGGAATTTGTCTCTGAGCCCCTGCAATTTCATGCCTCACCTCCTACAGCAGACTATGATCTACTTCATCTAGGCCAGAGGAATCCTGTTTTTAAGCCTGACAGAGCCTCCATTACCTCTCAATTTCCTATGTCAACTTGTGCAAGTCCACCCCATTCCCTTTTCCTGAATCCTGTACTTACGTTCTCCTTTTCCAGACTGAAGAGAAGTATTCACTCAACACCCTTCCAATGTTCTGTGGCTTCACACACAGGTTGCCCCCTTGATCCTTAATGGGCCTTCTTTCCTTCGTTAACCTCTTCCCTTTCACATATTTATAAAATATCTTAGGATTCTCTCTCTAATCCTATTCACAAGTCCTTTTCCATGCCTCCTTTTTTGCTCTTTCTTTAACTTCCCTCCTGAAACTTCCTGTATTCCTTGAGGGCTGGAGCTGAATTGCATCCTTTAGACTTGCTAAAAGCTCAACATTTCTTTTTTATCTGGTCCTAAACTTTCTTTGACAGCCAGGATTCTCTGAATGTATTGGTCCTACATTTCCCTCAAAAGGCTACATGTTCATAGAATCATTGAAGAATCCCTACTGTGTGGAAACCGACCATTCGGCCCAACAAGTCAACACTGACCCTCTGAAGAGTAACCCATCCAGACCCATTCCCCTACCCTATTATTCTACAGTTCCCCTACTAATGCATCCAACCTAATCATCCCTGAATGCTATGGGCAATTTAACATAGAACATGACAGTGCAGTACAGATCCTTCAGCCCTCGATGATTGCACAGATTGGCTTTAGATTGTTGCACCAATCTAACCTATATTATTCCATTCTCATCCATATGCCTATCCAATGACCATTTAAAGGCCCTTACAGTCGGTGAGTCTACTACTGGTGCAGGCAGTGCTTTCCACGCCCCTACTACTCTCTGAGTAAAGAAACTATCTCTGACATCTGTCCTATATCTATCACCCCTCAATTTAAAGCTATATCCCTTCGTGCTAGCCATCGCTGTCCAAAGGAAGAGGCTCTCACTGTCCACTCTATCTAACCCTCTGATTATATGTCTCAATTAAGTCACCTCTCGACCTTTTTCTCTCTAAGAAAACAGCCTCAAGTCCCTCAGCCTTTCCTCGTCAGACCTTCCCTCCATACCATCCTCATACCATCCTCATAAATCTCCTGTGAACCCTTTCCAAAGCTTCCACGTCCTTCCTATAATGCAGTGACCAGGATTGTGCAGAATACTCCAAATGTGGCCGCACCAAAGTTTTGTACAGCTGCAACATGATCTCATGGTTCTGAAACTCAATTCCTCTACCAATAAAAGCTAACACACCGTATGCCACACGCACAGACCAAGTCCTGAACTACGAAAGCAACCACCCCAACTTGCACAAAAGAAGTTGCATCAAGACACTGTTCAAAAGGGCCACAACACACTGCAGCACACCAGAACTGCAAAAAGAGGAAGAACACCTCTACAATGTATTCGCCAAAAATGGATACCCCCGCAATTTCATCAACAGATGCCTAAGGGAAAGACAACGGAATGAGGACATGCCACAACCCAAAGGACTAGCCACACTACCATACATCAAGAACATTTCTGAACTGACAGCCAAACTACTACGACCACTAGGACTCATAACAGCACACAAACCAACAGCCACTCTCAGACAACAACTCACCAGGACAAAGGACCCGATACCCAGCATGAGCAAAACCAATGTAGTGTGCAAAATCCCATGCACAAATCACTACATAGGACAAACAGGAAGACATCTGTATCCATGAACACCAACTAGCCACGAAACGACACGACCAACTATCCTTAGGAGCCACACACGCAGATGATAAGCAACATGAGTTCGTCTGGGACAACACTACTATTATAGGACAAGCCAAACCGAGAACAGCCAGGGAATTCCTAGAGGCATGGCACTCATCCACAGATTCTATCAACAAACACATCGACCTGGACCCAATATACCAGCCACTGCAGTGGACAGCTGGAACTGACAACCGGAAGCGGCAGATTCAAACCACTACAAATGCAGGAGGAAAGATCACAGAAGCGCTTCACAGGAGGCTCCCAAGCACTGAGGATGTCACTAGACAGGGGACGAAACGTCTGCAACACAAATTTCCAGCTCGGCGAACAGAACCACAATGAGCACCCGAGCTACAAATCTTCTCACAAACTTTGAATTCCTGTTACTCCTTCCAAAGTGAATCATCTCACACGTTTCCGCATTGAACTCCATTTTCCAACTCTCAGCCCAGCTCTGCATCATATCTAGGTCCCTCTGAAACCAACAACATCCTTTATCACTATCCACAACTCTACTGACCTTAGTGTCATCCACAAATTTGCGAACCCATTCTTCTGTGTCATCATCCAGGTCATTTATATAAATGACGAATAACAATGGACTGAAAACAGATCCTTACACTATAACACTGGTAACTGAACTCCAGGATGAATGTTTCCCATCAACCACGACCTCCTGTCGTCTTCCAGCTAGCCAATTTCTGATCCAAACCACTAAATCACCCTCACTCTCATGCCTCTGTATTTTGTGCAATAGTCTACCTCGGGGCACGTTATCAAATGTCTTACTGAAATCCATATACACCATGTCAACTGCTTTACCCTCATCCACCTGTTTGGTCACCTTCTCAAAGAACTCAATAAGGTTTGTGAGGTATGACCGACCCTTCATAAAACTGTTGACTATCCCTAATCAACTTATTCCTTTCCAGTTGATTATAAAACCAATCCCTTATAACCCTTTCCAACATTTTACCCACAACTGGAGTAAGGCTCACTGATCTATAATTACCAGGGTTGTCTCTACTCCCCTTGAACAAGGGGACAACATTTGCTATCCTCCAGTCTTCTGGCACTATTCCTGTAGGCAATAATGACATAAAGATCAAAGCCAAAGGCTCTGCAGTCTCCACCCTGGCTTCCCAGAGAATTCTAGGATAAATTCCATCCGGCCCAGGGGACTTATCTATTTTTACATTTTCCAGAACTGGTAGCACTTCCTCCTTATGCACCTCAATAGTATCTTGTCTAGTAGCCTGTATCTCAGTATTCTCCTCAAACATTGTCTTTTTCTAGTGTGAATACTAACGCAAAGTATTCATTTAGCATTTCCCCTGACTCCCCACACAACTTCCCATTGCTATCTGTGATTAGCCCTAATCTTACTCCAGTCATTCTTTTATTCCTGATATAGCTACAGAAAGCCTTAGGATTTTCCTTAATCCTTCTCCACCAATGGTTTCTCATGTCCCCTCCTGGCTCCTCTTAGCTCTCTCTTTAGGTCTTTCCTGGCTAATTTCGAACTCTCAAGCACCCTCACTGAGCCATCACATCTCATCCTAAACTAAGCCGCTTTCTTGCTCTTAACAAGAGATTCAATTTCCTTAGTAAACTATGGCTCCCATGCTCAACCACTTCCTCCCTGTCTGACAGGTACATACTTGACACGCAATAGCTGTTCCTTGAATAAGCTCCAAATTGTGCCCATCCCCTGCAGTTTCCATCCCCATCCTACGCATCCTAAATCTTGCTTGATTACATCGTAATTGCCTTTCCTCCAGCTATAACCCTTGCCCTCTGGTGTATACCTATCCCTTTCCATCACTAAAGTAAACATAACCAAATTGTGGTCCCTGTCACGAAAGTAATCACCTACCTCCAAATCTAACACCTGGCCGGGTTCATTACCCAGTACCAAATCCAATATGGCCTCACCTCTTGTTGGCCTGTCTACATACTGTGTCAGGAAACCCTCCCGCACTCATTGGACAAAAACTGGCCCATCTAAAGTACTTGAACTATAGTATTCCCAGTCAATATTTTAGAAGTTACAGACCCCTATAACAATTCCCCTGTTACTCTCGCTCCTATCCAGAATCATCTTTGCTATCTTTTCCTCCACATCTCTGGAACTATTTGGAGGCCTATAGAAAACTCCCAACAGCGTTGCCTCTCCTTTCCAGTTTCTAACCTCAGCCCATACTACCTCAAGAGACGAGTCCTCAAATGTACTTTCTGCAACTGTAATACTATCTTTAACTAACAATGCCACACCACCCCCTCATGTACCATTTTCTCTGTTCTTACTGAAAAATCTAAATCTCGGAACCTGTAATAATCATTCCTGTCCCTACTCTACCCTTGTCTCTGAAACAGTCACAACACCGAAATCCCAGGTACCAACCCATGCTGCAAGTTCACCCATCTTATTCCAGATGCTCCTGGCATTGAAGTAGACACACTTCAAACCAACTTCTTGCCTGACGGTACCTTCTTACAATCTTGAAACCTTCGTTCTGACTTCACTTCATTCTTATCTTCCCATTTACTTGAACTACAATTATGGTTCCCAACCCCCTGCCGAATTAGATTAAACCCACCCCAATAGCATGAGCAAATTTCCCCCCAGGATATTGGTTCCCCTCTGGTTCAGGTGTAGACCATCCTTTTTGTAGAGGTCCCACCTACCCTAGAATAAGTCCCAATTATCCAGGTATCCGAAACCCATCCTCCCGCACCATCCCTGTAGCCACGTGTCCAACTCCCCCTCCCCCTCCCCCTCCCCCTCCCCCTCCCCCTCCCCCTCCCCCTCCCTCTCCCCCTCCCTCTCCCTCTCCCCTTCCCTCTCCCTCTCCCCCTCCCTCTCCCCCTCCCTCTCCCCCTCCCTCTCCCCCTCCCTCTCCCCCTCCCTCTCCCCCTCCCTCTCCCCCTCCCTCTCCCTCTCCCTCTCCCCCTCCCCCTCCCCCTCCCCCTCCCCCTCCCTCTCCCCCTCCCCCTCCCCCTCCCTCTCCCCCTCCCTCTCTCCCCCTGTTCCTCACCTCACTAGCAAGTGGCACAGCAACAGATCAAAGATAGCAACTCCGTTCGTTCTAGCTCTAAGCTTCCACCCTAGCTCCCTGAAGTACTGTTTTACATCCTGATCCCTTTTCCTATCTATGTCGGTAGTGGGTATGTGGACCACGACTTGGGGCTGCTCCCCCTCCCCCGCAAGGATCCCGAAAACACGATCTGAGACATCACAAACCCTAGCACCTGGGAAGCAGCACACCGATCATGAGTCTCTCCCATTCCCACAGAACCTCCGATCTGTCCCCCTAACTATGGGGACTAATGCTCTGCTCTTCTCCCCACTTGCCTTCAGAGCAACAAGGACAGACTCTTTGCGAGACACCTGTGCCCCATTGCTTACCCCTGGTAAGTTGTCCCCCTAACAGTATCCAAAGCGGTATACTTGTTATTGAGGGTAACGGCCACAGGGGCTCCCTGCATTGCCTGCCAGTTCGCTTTCCAATCCCTGACAGTAACCCATCGACCTTTTACGTTTCATTTAACATTGCCACTTCACCTGACCTGCACATCTTTGGACTGTGGAAGGAAACCACAACACCCACTATGCGAATATGCAAACTCCTCCCCCCACCCCATGCAGTCACCCGAGGCTGGAATTGTGCCTGGGTCCCTGGCGCTGTGAGGCTGCAGTGCTAACCACTAAGCTACCGTGCTGCCCAAGTTGGATCTGTACTCTTGCCAACTCTTTTTTTTTTGGATGCTCCCCACTGTTCCTCTGTCACAAGGAGCAGTTCCCAGTCTACTGCTGCCTCAGCCTGCTTTATTGTAATAAAATCTACCTTGGTCCCAACCCAAAGGCATCTTTTGCCTTGTCCAGAACAAATTTGAACTGTACTGTGTTTTGGTTGCTATGCTTTGAATGTTTCCCCAATGCCACGTTTCAATTCCAGCCTCGGATGACTGTCTGTTTGAGGTTTGCACGTTCTCCCCTTGTCTGCGTGGGTTTGCTCCGGGTGCTCCGGTTTCCTCCCACAGTCCAAAGATGCGCAGGTTAGGTGAACTGGCCATGCTAAATTGCCCATAGTGTTAAGTGCATTAGTCAGAGGGAAATGGGTCAGGGTGGGTTACTCTTTGGAGGGTCGATGTGGACTGGTTGGGCCGAAGAGCATGTTCCCACACTGTAGGGAATCTAATCTAATCTAATACCAAGAAAATTGTGGAGGCTTTTTAACTGATGCATTCAATTCTCCATTATCCACTCAACATTTCATAAAGGCATGTATCCAACAAAATCTCCCATGTCTTCCACCATGAAATTAGTAAAGAGCTGTATATTTTATTTTGCAATAATATTTGTGATGTGTTTCCAACATCTATTACATGTATTGACTTTGACTAAAATCATTCCTGTATTTCTGCTGTTTGTTTTCTTCCTAGTGTTAAAAGAAAAAGGCTACATAACTCTGCAGGATGAAGCCATCAGTCTCTTCAATTCCTTACTTCAACTGCAGTCTGCTTCTGATCCAATTCCCATCCTGCAGGATATTTTACAGACTGGACAAGATCTGCAACCTCTACAGGATGAACTTTACTGCCAACTTGTCAAACAGACAAACAAAGTGCCTCACCCAGGGAGTGAGTGCAACTTGCGCAGTTGGCAATTACTGGCCTGCATGAGTTGTACATTTGTGCCAAGCCGTACTATCCTGAGATACCTCAAATTCCACCTCAAAAGGTAAAATTCACAGCATCCATTTGTTCAACCTAAGACAAAAACGTGATGCAAGAAATAAGACGTGCTCTGTTTTGTTTTGCTGTTCACTGATCTAGTCTTGGTCTCAACTTTGCATAACCTGTGACTCCCCAGCAGTTCTAAAATCTCCTTGACATCCTAGAACACATTGAATGATTCAGCCTCTCTGCTGTCTGGATTGCAGAATCCCAAACTTTCATCACACTTTGAGAGAAGAAATTTATTTGGTTGTAGAATTCCCTACAATGGAGGCTCCTCTTGACAAATACTCTGGCAATCCCACTCCAAAATGGCAAAGCACATGAATAGGATATTAAGAAGACAGATGGGATACTTGCTTTTATCAGTCATGACAGAGAGTTTAAGAGCAAGGAGGTAATGTTGGAGTTATAGTGACATAGAGATGTACAGCATGGAAACATATAGCGTAAGGAGGGTTGACATCTTGGAAGGTATGGATAGAAGCTAAAACCCAAAAAGAAACAATCACATTACTATGAGTGTATTATAGGCCCCCACGTTGTCAGAAATACAAAAGCAGATACTTTTACTCTTTAAAATGTAATCTGGAAAGTTCTCAACTTACCCGACATTGACTGGGTAGTCACAGTGTGAAGGCTTGAGAGGGAATAGAATTCTCAAAATGCATCCAGAAGAGATCATTTGCAGCCATTGGGTAGAAGACCCTACAAGAGAGAGGTGGTCGTGGCTGAGAAAATGGTTGAAGTATCAATGGGGAAGCTCTTTGTAGGTAGCAATTATAACTCCGTTAGATTCAAGATGATTATGGAAAAGGAGAAGGATGGTCTTGAAATCAAAGTTTTAAACTGGGGTAGGCCAGTTTTTTTAACGTCAGGTATGATTTGGCCAGAGCGGACTCTGAGCTGGAACTGATATTTTTAAGTAAAGCTATGTCAGAACAGTGGAAGGCATTCAAGAAGGAAATAGGGAATATACAGGGCCATGTTCCAATAAGGATAAAGTGTGGAACCAACAAATCCATCAAACTTCGGATGTTGAAGGATATATAGAATTGGATAAAAAGAAAATAAATGGCAGATACTGAGGGTTCAAAATAGTAGAAGTCCTTGGAGTATAAATTGTGTAAGAGGGAACTTTTTTTAAAAAAAGAAATTAGAAGAGTGAAATGGAGCATGAAAGGGGAATGGCTTGTAAATAAAGGAAAATCCGAATTTAGTTTGCGAGTACATTAAGTGTAAACAAATAACTAAGAAAAGAGTTGGGCCCATTAAAGACGATTTGGATTTGGAGGACATAAGCAGGGCTCTAAATGAATACTTTGCGCTTGTATTTACTCATCAGAGGAACGATTTGTCTGTAGAAATCAGGAAGAAGGATTGTGATACAATTAAAGAAAGGAGGTTGAGTGGTCTGGCAAGTTTAAAAGCAGATAAATCACCAGGGTCAGATGAAATGTTTTGCAGGCTGAGAGCGAGTCAAGGGAGAAAATAGTATGGCATTGGCAATAATTTTTCAAGCCGCTCTGACCACAGCAGAGCTGCCATAGGTTTAGAGGACGGCCTCTGTTGTACATTATTCAAGAAGGGATGAGCCAGGAAACTACAAGCCAGTCATTCTAATTTCAGTGGTCAGAAACTATTGAAAGCAGTTCTGAGGAACAGAATTAGTCTACACTTGGAGAGGCAGGGATTAATTTGGAACAACCAGCATGGTTTTGTTAAGGGGAAATTCAATCAAGTTTGTCTTCCCAACTTGATTGACATTTTGGAAGAGGTGACCGGGTGAGGCCAATGCATTTGGGGCAGGAATCTGAAGGGCCTCCTTGTGGTGAGTGGTCATTTTCCTACCCCTGAATTGAGAGACCCACTTGCTCCAGAGGTACGTGATAACATCTGTGAACAGGTTGCTTAGAAAAATAGTGTGGCGGGAATCTGCAGCTCAGTGCTTTCAAGGATAGTAGAGGCAGAAACTCTCATAATACTTAAGACATGTTTAGATGTGCACTTGCAGTGACGAGGTGTGCATGGCAATGGGCCCAGTGCTTGAAAATGGGATTAGAATAATTAGGTGCTTAGGCATATTTGACTGGGCCTTGTTAGGCCTTGTTTGGACCTCTGTGTGCTATCAATAGCTAGTCAGGCTGAAAAGAGGAATTCAATTCTGAAAAGTGTGATGTGATGCATTCAAGGAGGTCGAACAAAGCAGGGAAGTAGACAATGAATTGTCGGACCTTCGGAAGTATACAGGATCAGAGGGACCTTGATGTAAACGTTAGGCAGCAGGAAAGTGGTCAAGAAAGCGTTTCATCAATCAAAACATTCAAAACACGAGCAAGGAGGCTTATGATGGAGTTGCACATAACTAGTCAGCCTACTACAGGAAAGATGTGACTGAACGAGAGAGGGTGCAAGAAGACTCACCAGGATATTGCCGGGACTGGAGTGATTCAGCTGTGAAGAGAGACTGGGTAGCCTGTGATTGTTTTTCTTGGAGCAGAGAAGGCTGAGGGGGATCAGGTTGAGGTGCAGGGATATGGGGTGCATGAGCATAATAGATGAGGAGAAACATTTCCATTTAGTAAAGGAGTCAATAGATGGAAATGTGTTGCTGGAGAAGCCAGCAGGTCAGGCAGCATCGAGGGAACAGGAGAATCGACGTTTCGGGCATTAGCCCTTCTTCAGGAATGAGGAAAGTTTGTCCAGCAGGCTAAGATAAAAGATAGGGAGGAGGGACTTGGGGGAGGGGCGTCGGAAATGTGATAGGTGGAAAAAGGTCAAGGTGAGGGTGATAGGACAGATAGGGGTGGGGGCGGAGAGGTCGGGAAGAAGATTGCAGGTTAGGGAGGCGGTGCTGAATTTGATGGATTTGACTGAGACAGGCTGGGGGGAGGGGAAATGAGGAAACTGGTGAAATCCGAGTTCATCCCTTGTGGTTGGAGGGTTCCTAGCCGGAAGATGAGGCGTTCATCCACTAAAGGAGTCAATAACCAGGGATACAGTTTTAAGGCCAGGAGCAGGAGTTTCTGAAGGGATTTAAGGAAAACAGTTCCTCCCAAACTCACTGCCAAAAAGGGTGATGAAGACAGGAACCCTCGAGGCATTTCAGAGGTATTTAGATGAGCACTGAAACACCACAGCATTCAAGGCTACAGACCAAGTGCTAGAAATCATATTTATAATAGCTCCTTGACCTGCAAGGACACATTGGGCCATTCTTTGTTTTTAAAAACTCCTGATTCTATGTATGCTATCAACTGTCAGGAATCAATAAGGTTATGAACAAATGCATAACTGAAGGAATAAATCAATGTGGACTTCACCAGTTTCCTCTTTTCCCCTTCCCCCACCTCACCCCAGCTCCAGCCTTCCAGCTCAGCACTGTCCCCATGACCTGTCCTACCTACCTATCTTCCTTTCCACCGATTCACTCCACCCTCCTCTCTGACCTATCACCTCCATTCCCACCCCCATTCACCTATAGTACTCTATGCTATTTTCTCCCCACCTCCACCGCCCTCTCATTTACCTCTCCACCCTGCAGGCACCCTGCCTCTATCCCTGATGAAGGGCTTTTGCCCGAAACGTCGATTTTCCTGCTCCTCAGATGCTGCCTGACCTGCTGTGCTTTTCCAGCACCACTCTAATCTAGACTCTGGTTTCCAGCATCTGCAGTCCTTGTTTTTACCTAAATTAAGGAATAGGCTTGGCTTGTTTTTGAAGAATCAGTTGACCTGAACGACCTATACTTGTGATTCCCAATATGGGATAAGGATAGAAAAATACGGATTTGTGCAGAAGAATGAATTATCTTGTACAAGTGCTTTCACTCATATTAATTTTTGTGCTCAAATCTTAATTTAATATATTTCAATTGCGGTTCTGTTTTCAGCTGACAAACAAAGTTTTGAAAAGATGACTCCAGTTGCAATTTGATTTCTTACTAGGGTACGTGACCAGTTTCAAGGAGAGTTGGAAAAGTATGCCATATTCATATACGAATCATTAAAGAAAACTAAAACCAGAGAATATGTGCCTTCCCGAGAAGAAATCATAGCCTTAATTAACAGGCGAGAGATGACCTCTACCATTTATTGCCATGGAGGTGGTTCCTGCCAAATCACAATTAATTCTCATGCAACTGCAGGGGAGGTAAGGCCTCACAACAGAAAAGGGCTTCTGAATTTCATTTTTGTTGTCTTGTTGAGAGCCACTGTACTTCTAAATGCATTGAAACATTAATGAACCTTAGTACAAATTGGTAGGATGGTATGCATGGTCTTGTAATTCTTGCTGTTGTGAAAGAGATGTTCCTTTAGCCTGTAGACAGTAAATTTCAACGATCCATAAACTGTCTAAACCAAATGGGGTAGATGGGCTCACTATTTCGTTGCCAGAGTTTGATGCAATGGCAAGAAATTAAAATGGCAATTGCAAAATAACTGACAATAGGAAACAAATAAAATTTTAACTTCAATTGTTGCAGGTTGTTGAGAAGTTGGTTCGTGGGCTGGCCATGGAGAACTGCAGAAATATGTTTGCTCTCTTTGAGCATAAGGGTACTACTGATAAAGCAATTGAAAGCAAAACAGTTGTGGCTGATATTTTGGCAAAATTTGAAAAGTAAGTGCTAGCCCCTTTTTTTACCAGATCTCTCCTGGTTGATATCAAAATAGCTTTAATTATAAACATATTCTGTAGAAGATCGCTTGGCCCATTATTTCCTGTGGCAGGATTTCAGTGTGCAGGTAAGGTTTTAGATCTATTTCATTTTAAGATCCAGTTCCCTGTCTAGATGTTACCATTGTGTTCCCAGTAGCAGGGAATCCTCCAGACACACATGTAACCCAAGAGCAAGCAAGTTAAGTGATCATTGGGTGGACATTGTGAAATATTTGTAATGGTTGTGAAGTCTGACAAAATTTCCATCCAATCATTTTCTGTTGTGAACAGCATACCAATTTAAATGCACTGCTGTTTTTAAAATCTTTCACAGCACCATGTGATACAGGAACTTCCAGGTTGTTCCTTTTAAAACAGGCATTGGTCTAAGATGACCACAAGAGGGTGAAAGATGATGGGGAAAATGGGAGAAGTCAGAGTGTAGGTTGAAGCTGAGGTGACTGTCCTGCAACATCCACAACCATCTCCCTATGTTCCAGTCATAGAATCAGTAGAGTGCCAGAAAGAGGCCATTCAGCCCTCAAATCTGCACCTACCCTCCCAAGAAGGGCTCAGTGGTTAGCACTGCAACCTCACAGCGACAGGGACCCATGTTCAATTCCCACCTCGGGCGACTGTCTGTGTGGAGTTTGTACATTCTCCCTGTGTCTCTGTGGGTTTCCTCCGGGTGCTCCGATTTCCTCCCACAATCCAAAGGTGTGCTGGCAGGTGAATTGGCCATGCTAAATTGCCCTTAGTGTTAGGTGCACCAGTAAATGTAGGGTAGGGGAAAGGTCTGGGTGGGCTCATCTTCAGAGGGTCAGTGTGGACTTGTTGGGGCGAAGGGCCAGTTTCCATACTGTAGGGAATTTAGTCTCTTAATCTTAATCACACCATCCCCATAATTCCGCCTGAGGTTTTTACTATGACTGATCCATCTAACCTGCACATCTTTGGACTGTGGGAGAAAACCAGAGCACACAGAGAAAGTTCATGCAGATGTATGCAGAACATGCAAACTCCACACAGCTTTCTCCCAATTTCCATTGATTCCAGTTGTGCTAGAGCTTCTTGATGCCACGCTCAATTGAATGTGGCCTTGATGTCAAGGGCTATCAGTCTCAACTCACTTCTGGAATTTATCTCATTTGTCCATGTTGAAACCAAGGCTGTAATAAGGTCAGGAGCTGAATGGCCCTGGAGGAACCTAAACTGGGCATCAATGAGGTTATTGCTGAACAGCTGCTGCTCAGTAGTACCGTTAGTGACACCTTTCATCATTTTACTGATAATGCCAGGGTGGCACTATGGCACTGCTGCCTCACAATGCCAGGGACCTGGGTTCAATCGCAGCCTCAGGCAACTGTTTGTGTGGAGTTTGCACAATCTCCCTATATCTGCGTGGGTATCCTCTGTATATTCTGGTTTCCTCCCCCCGTCCAAACATGTGCATGTTAGATGAATTGGCCATGATAAATTGCCCACAAGTATCCAGGGGTGTGCAGGCTAAGTGGATTAGCCATGGGAAATGCAGGGATAGTGATGGTGGTTCTGAGTGAACTTCTTTTTGGATCTTGAGCTTTGTCCCACCATAACTTCAAAGGTAAAAATGATAGTGTTGCTGATAGCTTCCTCCTTGTTTAATAAAAGCAGAACATCTGAGGGACCATGACTGTACTGGGGGGTGGCATCAGTGAGTCAGTAGAGTTGTGGGCTAAATGAATGTAAGATATATTGACATTTACAATGGTGACTGCAGAGTCAAGGCCAGGTCATAACCTCTGGGAGGAACACCTTCCACCCCGACCTAAGGCTCACCTGGACCATCTCCGCTTCCGCCTTGGGACTCTCCAACCACATGGGACACCTCCCTCCTTTTCCTGGACCTCTCCATCTCCATTTCCGGCGACCGACGCAACACTGACATCTACTTCAAACTCACCAACTCCCACAGCTACCTGGACTGCACCCACCCACCCCCATAGCTTAAAGACCCTGTTCCTTAATCCCATTTCCTCCACATCTGCTCCCAGGAGGACCAATTCCATTCCAGAACATCCCAGATGGCCTCCTTCTTCAAAGACCACATTTTCCTCTCCTACATGGTCAACAATGCCCTCCATTGCATCTCCTCCATTTCCCGCACCACTGCCCTTGAACCCCACCAATCACAACAAGGACAGACCCCCACCCCCGGTCCTCACCTTCCACTCCACCAGCATCTGGATACTCCGGATATATCGCATCATCCTCCACCATTTCTGTCACCAACAAACAGACCCCACCACTAGGGATATATTTCCCTCCCCACTCCTATCTGCATTCTACAGAGGCCATTCCCACCGTGATTCCTTTGTTAGTTCCACGTCTCCTGCCAATCCACCCTGCACTCCCAGCACCTTTCCTTGCCACTGCAAGAGGTGTAAAACCTGCGCCCACACCTCCCCCATCACCTCCATCCAAGGCCCCAAAGGATCCTTTCACATCTGACACTTTGTTTTGAGCCTAAACAAATGTCCATTGTTCTCAATGTGATCTCCTCTACACTGGGGAGACAGGACGCCAGACATTTCAGACAACATCTGAGACATGCACTAACCAACCCCACCACCCTGTAGCCTAACACTTCAACTCCCACTCCACCAAGGACATGCAGATCCTGGGCCTCCTCCACCGCCAAATTGTAGCCACCCGACGTCTGGAGGAAGAACACCTCCGCTTCCGCCTTGGGACTCTCCAACCACATGGGATCAATGTCAATTTCACCAATTTCGTCATCTCCCCCCCCCCCCCCCCCCCCCCCCACTTTATCCCAGATCCAACCCTCCAACTCGGTACTGCCCTCTTGAACTGTCCTACCTGTCCATCTCCCTTCCCACCTATCTGTTCCACCCTCCACTTAACCTATCACCATCACCTATACCTTCATCTACCTATCGCATTGCCAGATGCCTTTCCCCCACCATCCCCATGCCCCTCTCATTTATCTCTCAGCATCCCCCATGCCCACATTCCTGATGAAGGCCTAATGCTCGAAATATCAACTGTTCTGCTCCAGTATGCTGCCTGACTGGCTGTGCTTTTCCAGCACCACACTTTTTGACTCTGGTCATAACTTTTGACCACTCTGTTCTCCCAAAATGTCAACAATTTGGTTCGTTGGCTGATTATAATATACCAGAGGTACTGCATGCTATTCCTCAGCAATGCAAATTAAGTAACCTCACACCAGCCCCAGAAACTTAGCACTTTGATATGACCTATGGAATCGCAATTAACCTTGGAGCAGTTTTGATATTGTTCAATATATTAGCTCCTTTGAACAGTATTTGTTTTCTGATAGACTGCTGAATAATTGCGGTTGCCTTGTTTTGTTCTCAGAGCCACTGCTACTTCTGAAGATGATACCTTATGGAAGCTCTACTTCAAACTCTATTGTTTCTTTGACACTGATAATGTACCAAAAGATAGTGTGGAATTTGCCTTCATGTTTGAACAGGTTTGTCCAAAGAAATACTTCAACTAATTAATAGAAAAGCAATGACTTATTTGGAAATTTCATTATTGCGATATAAAGCGACTCCAAGACTATGTAACATTATTTATTCTACTTACTAATTGCTTAATAATTAAGTATTGACAATACTTGTGGGTCCACATGAATCATCATAAAGATTGTGGATCCGATTTGCCAAGTTTCCTTGGATCCCATGCGTTCTCACCTTCGCTATCGGTCTCCCATGCGGGATCTTATCAAAAGCCTTGCTGAAGTCCAAGTAGACCCCATCAAAAGTATTGCTCTGATCTGCACACTTCTTTGAAAAATTAAATCAAGTTGGTCAGACCCCTCCTTAACAAAACCACGCTGACTGTCCATGATTAATTTCTGCCTGTCCAAATGCATATTAACTCTATCCCTCAGAATTGCTTCCAGTCAGACCGGCCAAGCCCACTCCATGTCATTGATCCCTCTACCAAGGGGAAGAGATTCTTCCTGTCTATGCCCCTCATAATTTTATACATCTCAATCATGTCCCCCCTTGATCTCTTCTGCCCTAAGGACAACAACTTCAGTCTATCCAATCTCTCTTCATATCTGAAACTCTCCAGCACAAGCAACATCCTGGTCAATCTCCCTTTCACCCTCTTCAGTGCATATGTGGGAAAAATGCAGTGGATATGATTGGAATAAACACTATTAATTTGTTAAATTAAATTTCATTTTGCAGAATGAGATGCAATCAAAGTGGTCATAGCTGTCTGGTTCCAATCTTCTAATTTTATTCATATGCATTGGAAACACGGTACCTGTGATTTCATAGTCTGTTTGTTTACAGTGATTTAGTGCACATCATATTCTGCTCAATATAACCCAACTTTGCCAGAACTGAAGCTGCCTTTCCAATTATATAATTGGAAGATGCAAAATCACAGGTTCATGACTGCTTAACTGTGGCAAATGACAGACACGGTATTTTCCGGGGGAATTTGGACAGAGTAAAGAACTGTTTTGTTTTCCTCTCTTTTTGGGTGCTTTCTTCAACTGCTAGAGACGATGAACTGATGATTGAGGTCAAGTGGTAACAAAGAGGATAAATTATGGCTGACAGATGAAGAAAAGTGAGAGGATAGCAGCTGCAGGAGCCTTGAGGGTGGTGTGGGTGTGACGGAAGTTACAGCTCCCAGAGCAGCAGCTCAGGTGCTGAGAATACTGTTCCTAGCATGCAGGGAATGAGTGTCTCTCCAGGTACCCTTTAAAAATGGTGCCCAGCCATTCAACCCTAGTTGATTAAATCAGTGCTAATTGATTAAATGAGGATTAAAGTTTGTTCAATGTTTTGTCAACACTACAACTCGCCTGATTAATATTCCATCGAACCTTGGAAAGGATAGACCTCAGAAGGGACTACTTGGCCTATCTTGACCTTGCCAGCCCAAAGACACACTCATGTCCTTTCTAACCCCATCTAACCCCATCTTCCTGCACATGGTCTATTGCCCTGCAGCTTACAGATTTAAGATACAGGTGCAGGGACTACTCAGAAGGGTTTAGAGTCTCTGGCTCACTACCAACTCAGGCAGGGAATTCCAGACACCACCACCCTCTCCGTTAAAAAGAAATCTTTCCTCATGTCCCCTTAAATCCTTCTGCCACTTAGCTTAAATCTATAGACCCTAGTTCTTGAACTCTCTGCCAAGAGAAACGGGTTCCTCCTGTCCACTGATGTGTATTTTATCTCTCCCCCTCACCATTTCGTACAGATCAATCATATCACCTCTTAGTCTTCTCTGTTCCAAGGAAAACAATCCCAACTTCTCCAATCTCTCCTCATACCTGCAATTCTCCAACCCTGGCAACTAGAAAGTAAATCTTCCCTGCACTCTCTCCAGAGTGATTAAATGCTTCCTGTAATGTAATGACCAGATCTGCACACCATAATCTAGTTGTAGCCTTGCCAGTCTTAGACAGTTTCATCATTCTATCCCTACTTCTGTATTCTATGCCTGTGCCAGTAAAGTAGAGCATTCCATATGTTTTCTTTATGACCTTATCTCCCTGTAGTGGTAACCTTAGGGATCTGTGCACTTGCATGCAAAGATCTCTCACTTCATCTGCCCCTTTCAGTGTATTCCCTTTTGCTGTTTGACTTCCCTCACACTTATCAAAGTTGAACTCTATTTGTAATTTTCCTTGCCACTCCACCAACACATAGAGGCATAGAGATGTACAGCATGGAAACAGACCCTTCAGTCCAACCCATCCATGCCACCCAGATATCCCAACCCAATCTAGTCCCACCTGCCAGTACCCGACCCATATACCTCCAAACGCTTCCCATTCATATACCCATCCAAATGCCTTTTAAATGTTTCAATTGTACCAGCCTCCACCACTTCCTCTGGTAGCTCATTCCATACACATACCATCCTCTGCATGAAAAAGTTGCCCCTTAGGTCTCTTTTATATCTTTCCCCTCTCACCCTGAACCTATGCCCTCTAGTTCTGGACTCCCTGACCCCAGGGAAAAGACTTTGACGATTTATCCTATCCATGCCCCTCATAATTTTGTAAACCTCTAAAAGGTCACCCCTCAGCCTCCGATGCTCCAGGGAAAACAGCCCCAGTTTTTTCAGCCTCTCCCTATAGCTCAAATCCTCCAACCCTGGAAACATCCTTGTAAATCTTTTCTGAACCCTTTCAAGTTTCACAACATCTTTCCGATAGGAAGGAGACCAGAATTGCATGCAATATTCCAACAGTGGCCTAACCAATGTCCTGTACAGCCACAACATGACCTCCCAACTCCTGTACTCAATACTCTGACCAATAAAGGAAAGCATACCAAACACCGCCTTCACTATCCTATCTACCTGCGACTCCACTTTCAAGGAACAATGAACCTGCACTCCAAGGTCTCTTTGTTCAGCAACACTCCCTAGGACCTTACCATTAAGTGTATAAGTCCTGCTAAGATTTGCTTTCCCAAAATGCAGCAGCTAGCATTTATCTGAATTAAACTCCATCTGCCACTTCTCAGCCCATTGGCCCATCTGGTCCAGATCCCGTTGTAATCTGATCCTGTTGTACTCTTCGCTGTCCACCACACCTCCAATTTTGGTGTCATCTGCAAACTTACTAACTGTACCTCTTATGCCCGCATCCAACTCATTTATGTAAATGACAAAAAGTAGAGGCACCAATCCTTGTAGCACTCCACTGGTCACAGGCCTCTGGTCTGAAAAACAGCCCTCCACCACCACCCTTTGTCATCTACCTTCGAGCCAGTTCTGTATCCAAATAGCTAGTTCTCCCTGTATTCCATGAGATCTAACCTTGCTAATCAGTCTCCCATGGGGAACCTTGTCGAACGTCTTACTGAAGTCCATATACTGCCCTGCCGTCATCAATCATCTTTGTTATTTCTTCAAAAAACTCAATCAAGTTTGTGAGACATGATTTCCCACGCATGTTGACTATCCCGAATCAGTCCTTTCCTTTCCAAATACATGTACATCCTGTCCCTCTGGATTCTCTCCAACAACTTGCCCACTACCGAGGTCAGGCTCACCGGTCTATAGTTCCCTGGCTTGTCTTTACCACCCTTCTTAAACAGTGGTACCACGTTTGCCAACCTCCAGTCTTCCGGCACCTCACCTGTGACTATCGATGATACAAATATCTCAGCAAGAGGCCCAGCAATCACTTCTCTAGCTTCCCGCAGAGTTCTCGAGTACACCTGATCAGGTCCTGGGGATTTATACATGTATTTGGAGCTTTAATGTTTACAGCTATCCTCTGGATAATCCATGACATAGCCGACTTCTGTGCTGTCTGCACATTTCCCATGTTAAAATCTAAATCGTTAATGTATAAAACAAAAGGCAGGGGTCGGGAATGCCAATAGAAGCAGCTTTGCATTCACAAAGATGGCCATTGACCATCGCCCTTTGTTTCCTGTTACTAACCCGACTTTGGATCCGATTCGACACATTACCCTTTGACTTTTACTTTTTTGACCAGTCTGCCATGTGGGACCTTGTCAAATGCCTTAGTTAAAGCCCATGTAGCAACACCCACATTGAATTCTTTGAAGAAGCAACAAACGGGATAGATTAGATTTGAAACATGACCTCCCTTCAACAAAGCCACGCTGACTATTCCTGATTAGTCATGCTTTTTTAAGTGACAGTTTATCCAATCTCTCAGGATTGATTTTAACAATTTGCCCACTGCCAAAGACTAACTGGCCTGTAATTGTTTGGCATTTCCTTTGTCACCTTTTAAAACTACATTGTTTGCAGTCCTTCAGTCCTCTGGCACTTCACCTGTGTCTCATGAAGATTGGAAAATAATCCTCAGAGCAGCTGCTAATTGCTCCTGGAGTTATTTCAACATGTGAGGGAACAATCCATCTGGCGACATCCACTTTCTAGGATTCCAACTCCTCCAACACTTCCTTTCTCGTTATGATTATTTTGTCCAATGTTTCACACTGCTCCTCTTGGATTACCATATCCATATCATCCCTTTCCTTTGTGAATACGGAGACAAAAAATATTCATTCAAAATTCTTCCCGTACCCTCTGCATCTTCACGCAAGTTCCCTCTATCTGATAGGTTCCACTTTTTTCTTAACTATTCTTTTGATCTTTATAGACTGGTAAAACATCTTTGGGTTTCCCCTTTATTTTGCTTGCTAACATATATTTGTGCTGTTTCCTTGATTTTGTTTTTTTTACTTGATCCGTGTATTTTCTATACTCCTGTAGGCGATCTGTGGTGTTGAGTTTTTTACGGCAATCATAAGCTTGCTTTTTCTTTTTAATATTTCCTGTATTTTTCTAGAAGACCATGGGAGCCTAGATTTTGCAATGCCATTCTTATTATTAGAGGGGACATGTCAGCCTTCTGCCTGTCACTGATTTACCACTGATCTGTCCTTTTAGTAGTCTTGACCAGTCCATCTCTGCCAAATCACTTCTCATTTTTGTAAACTTTGCCCCATGTCCCCTCCCACCCCAGTTAAAAACTTTTACTCCTGATTTGTCCTCTGTACTCTTCCATAATAATACAAAATTATGGTTACTATCCCTAATATGGTCACCGACTTGCTCATCTTCTTTTCTCAAAACTAAGTTCAGAGTTGCCTGTCTCATTAGGCTTGTCACGTGTTGTTTAAAAGAAATTCCTGGATGCTCTGCATGAACATTTCACCCTCAATGCACTGTTTGAAATGCAGTTTGTATTAGAATAGTTAAAATCTCCCTACTATTGTTGCCATATTGTTTCTAAAGGCAGAAATTTGTCTGCATGAATGTTTTTTCTATTTCCCTATCACCATTTAGTGTAATGCAACAGTGTCAAAAAGTGTGGTGCTGGAAAAGCACAGCAGGTCAGGCAGCATCCGAGGAGCAGGAGAGTCGACGTTCAGGCATAAACTCTTCATCAGGAATGCCCGAAACATTGACTCTCCTGCTCCTCGGATGCTGCCTGACCTGCTGTGCTTTTCCAGTGCCACACATTTTGAGGCTGATCTCCACCATCTGCAGTCGTCACTTTCTCCTAATCCTACAGTGTGACTGTCCCTTTATTATTCCTAAACTCAACCCCGAAAGCCTCATTTGTTAACCCATTCAGTATCTCATCCCTTCTCACAACTGTAATTCATTCTTCAACCAATATTACTAATTCCTCCTTTTTTGACACTTACTCAATTTTGCCTGATAACTCTATATCTAGGGATATTGAGCTGCCAATTTTGCTGCTGCTTTAGCCGGGTTTCTGTTATAGTAATGATATCATGCTGCCGTTTGTTTATCTGTGTCTCTAGTTTGTCTACCTTTGTTTGTATTACTCCGAGCATTGAAGTATAAACAGCTCAATGCCATCAATTTCCTTTGCTAGCTGCTTCTTAAGCCTAGTTTCTCCTGTCTTTGAATCACAGACTATAGTACTAACTAATGCCCTACTTCCCGTTCCTGATTTGAATCAGACCTATTTAAGCCTATACTTTGATTCCCATCCCTGTTGTCCTAATTTAAAACCTCACCAGCAGAACTGGCAAAAGCCCCCGCAAGGGCATTTGTCCCAGATTTGCTCAGGTGCAACCTGTCAGGCTTGTACAGGTCCCATCTTTCCCCAAAAACAGTCCCAATGCTTCAAGAATCCAAACTCCTTCCTGGTACACCATTTCTCCAACCATGCATTTATCTGATCTGTCCTCTTATTCCTACTAGCACGTTGCTCTGGGTGTAATCCTGTGATTACTGCAGAAGGTGACATGGAAATTCAGTGGTTAGCACTTTTGCCTCACAGCGCCAGGTGACTCCAGCCTCAGGTGACTGTCTGTGTAGAGGTTGCACATTCTCTCCGTGTCTCTGGGTGCCCTGATTCCCTCCCGCAGTCCAAAAGTGTGTAGGTTAGGTGAATTGGCCATGCTAAATTATCCATAGTGTTCAGGGATGTGTAGGCTAGGTGCATTAGTCAAGGGAACCTTAGAGTAATACGGTAGAGAAATAGGTCTGAGTGGGTTTCTCTTCAGAGGGTCGGTGTGGACTTGTTGGACCAAGTGGTCAGTTTCCACACTGTAAGTATGCCCTCTTAATGTCTTATGTTCAGCTTTCAGAACCCATGTCATTGGTACCTATGTTTGCCATGACGACTCCCTCCTGCTCCAGAATGTTCTGCAGCCACTCTGCCCTCTTGTTGTCAGGGTCAGGGATGTCACAATGTATTGTCCTAGATTCACACCTGCAGCCACAGAAGTGCCTGTCTGTACTCCTTACTATTGAATACCCTCTTATTACAGCCCTGCCACTTATTGTCCTCCCCTTCTGTGCAGCAGAACTTGACTTTTGCTGTTTTTCCCCCCCGAGAGACCATCCCCTTCACTGTCCCGCATGTCTGCAATATTGTGCAAAATGGTGTGTCAATTTGAGAGGGGGACTCCTGTCTTTCCTTCCTGAGCCTTTTACTTGATCTGATGGTTACCCACTCCCTTTCTGCTTGTGTAATCCTTACCAATGGTGTAACCACTTCATTAAACATGTTATCCACAACACACTCAGCATTGCAGATTCTACATGGTGAGTGCAATTTATAGCTATAGCTCTGAAAATTGGTTAGCAGCTGATAGCTCATCTGACAGATATAGTAGTTGGGGCCACAGGAAGCATCCCTTATTTTGCACATTGGTCAAGAAGAGCACAGCACAAGTCTGATGTCTCCTGTCATGACTTCCCAAGATTAAGCTACCCCTTTGAAGACCACTTAGGTAAGCTAAAGCTTAATTAATTTCCTTTCATTTCGATCATTTAATTAATTGAAAGGCCCCAGTTTTATTAAAGTGAATACATATGCTTTAAAAACATTTGCCAATTGTTTTTTTATGTTTGGACTATGTCACTTTCTGCATTGCTGGGATAGAGACTAAGCACCGCACTCAGCCTTTAACAAAGGAATACTCTCAGTGCAGCGATTCAGCCTCTCTTCTGACCAAATTAGCCAACAAGGCTAGCCATCAGGAATATTCATCAACTAAACCAGAATAAGAAACTGACGGATTAAGAGACATTGGATGGTTACATGAATAGGGAGGGAATAAATGGATACAGACTGAATAAGGGCAGAAGTTTGCTTTTTAGTTTAATTGGGGCATGATGATGAGCACAGGTATGGAGGGCCAAAGAGCGTGTTCCTGTGCTGTACTTCTCTTTTGTTCTTTATCCTCTGAATGACCTCCAGGCACAAACATCACAGAGCACTCTGCATGGTCACAGGCCACACACACACTTCATGCATAGGGACATTGGCTTCTGAGATGTGCCACCCTCCAAGAACCCTGATGGTACATTTCCAATCCACAGACAAGATGCTTCTGTATTTCAATGCTGCACCAGCAACTATCATTCTAATGTGACAGCAAAGACATTGTGCTCTTAGGTGCATGGGTCGAGCCCCAGCCCATGGACTTGACCAGGCTGCATCTCTGCACTCTTGACTTGCTATGACTGTATAGCATTCAGGGAACAGGAGATTCGACGTTTCGGGCACAGGCCCTTCTTCAGGAAGAAGGGCCTGTGCCCGAAACGTCGAATCTCCTGTTCCCTGGATGCTGCCTGACCTGCTGTGCTGTTCCAGCAATAAAGTTTCAACTTTGATCTCCAGCATCTGCAGACCTCACTTTCTCCTGTATAGCATTCACTCATTCTGAGCTTACCTGGATGCACACAGCATACCTACCTTTCGTTTTACTTGCTCTGTCATTTTATATTTTGACCCTCAGCGAGAGATAACATGCTTACAGCATTGCTGTATTGTCATGGCATTCAGCGCAGATACAAAGCCAGGCTTGTCAGTGTTGTCAGTAGGCCTCAGTCAAGTCAAGCCTTTACTTGGGTGTTCCCAGCACAGTGAGTCAAGGGCAGTCTTCCCTATCATTCCAGATCCTGCTAAGGGCAGTAGGTGTCAGGATCCTGCCCTCCAGACGTGAGAAGTGAAATGATGGACAACCCACCACCTGTTGAGGCTGTCATCTTCTCAGACTGGGAATGGCAGGCATTACAGGGAATTAAAATGGGCTGCGTAGTTATTACTGTTGGTGCAGGTGGAGAAGTGATCCAAGTGAGTGAGTAGGCAATACTGAGGGCATGCAAGGTTAATGGTATTAGGGGTGGGATTTGGGAGGATGAGTGTTGAAAATGTTCCCAGCAATAGTGAGTAGTAGGAAATAGTGGAAGATGGGCCGACTATCTGAGAGAGAATGGGTGTGAAGGGCCAGAGAGAAGATGATGATATTTGCACTTTTGGAGTGGGCAAGGCAAGCTACTACTAAACATTGCTGAGCATTCCTACTGATAGCTGAGAATACATTTTAAGCTGGGTGGCTTCAGACTGGGATGGAATGGTCTAGTGCTGTGGCCTCCAATACTACTACTGGGGAAGAGGAAATCCCACGTCACTCTATCCAGCAGGATCTCCAGGATCTTGCCTGAGTCAAATGCCAGCAGCCATGCATAGCAACTCTTTTGGTCTGGTGATGCTTGTCCAGATGCATGGCAAACATTTAAGTGTGATATGGGTGAAAGGGATGCCAGTGAATTTCAGGATATCCTGTCAGCATCAGGTGACAGGAACAGCGTGTGATATGGTGGGATGGAAATCAGATGTTGGAAATACCACATGGACCTGTAGTTACTTAATCAATAGAATACTATCCTTACAGTGTGGAAACAGACCCCTCAGCCCAACAAGTCCACACCAATCCTCTGAAGAGTAACCTACTCAGACCCATTCCCCTACCCTATTAATCTACATTTACCCCTGACTAATGCACCTAACTTGCACTTTCCTAAACACTATGGTCAATTTAGCATGGCCAATTCACCTTACCTGCATATCTTTGGACTGTGGAAGGAAACCCGAGTACCCGGAGGAACCCAATGCAAACGCGGGGAGAATGTGCAAACCCCACACGCACAGTCAGCCGAGGCTGAAATTGAACCCAGGTCCCTGGTGCTGTGAGACAACTGTGCTAACCACTGAGCTACCATTCCATGAGAGTTTTTCAATAAGATACACGTTAAGCTTAACGGCAAAAATCCCAACATGACTCTAATGCAACTTATTGTATTTACTGGAGCCGAATATACAGATGACACAAAAATAGGTGAAGAGGCAGGTTGTGAGACCGATACTAACCCATCAATATTATATGTAAATTGTAAGAGGCAAAAAGTCGGCAAATTGAGTATAATGTGAGAAAATATACAGTTGTTCATTTTGGAATGGAGAATAAAAGAACATTACTTCAATGAAGAAAAGCAGCAGAAAGCTGGAACTTGGGGATATTTGTACACAGAACACGGAAAAGTAGCATACAAGTGCAGTAGGTAAACAGGAGGAAATATTAAGCCTTATTTCAAGGTGGTTGAAGAATAAGTGTTGGGAAGAGACACTGCAGTTTTCCAGGTGCTGGTGGGGCCATATCTGGAGCATTGTGAGCAGTTTTGGTTCCTTATTTAAGCAAAGGCATAATGTTATTGGAGGCATTTCAGAGAAGGTTCACTAGGATGATCCAATGTATGGAAGAATTGTCTTATAAACAAAGGCTAAACAGGTTGGGATACTACTCAGTGGAATGTAGAAGAATGAGAGGTGATCTCATTGAGACATGCAGGATCCTTAAGCCTGACACGGTAAATGGTGAGAGGATGTTTTCCCTCATGAGAAAGTCTCAGACCAGGGAGTATCATCTCAGAACTAATGACTGTCAATTTAGGACTAGGATAAGGAGGAATTTATTTGAGGGTTGTGAGTCTTTGCAACTTCTTGCCACAGTGAGCTGTCAGGGGGAGGGTCCTTGGATCTATTTGAGGCTGAGATAGATTCTTGATCAGTGGGGGCGTTGATGATTGTGGGAAGAACGCAGGCAAGTAGAGTGTTGGATAAGCCATTGAATTGGGAAGCAGGCTTGAAGGGCTGAATGGTCACCACTTGTTCTTATTTATGATCTTTTGGTCAAACTTATCAAAAAGTTAAGATTCAGGCCATTAAAAACTGTTAAGAGTTTCTGTAAATATTTTGATGGTAAAAGAAAAACAAAGCAAAAGTAACCAAATAGTCATTGTGCGTCTGGGAACAATTAATGGAAAAAACAGCAATGGTGAAAGTGTTGAACAAATATGTTCACTGTAGAAGACATGGAAAGCTTCCCAAAGTTTCTTCTTAATCCAAAAGTGAATAAGTGATAGGAACTTAAGCTAATTGCTACACCATGGGAAAGGTGCTGAGATTGTTAGACTTTAGAGGCTAATTTGGTTTCCAGAAGTTTCATTCTTGAAGTTGCCACTGACTTCCCTGAGTGTGCATATTTGTCATGCATGCTCCATTTTCCAAATCAGGTGGTAAATGGCCAAATAGCTGTATTTAGTGAAGATTCACTGTGTTTTGTGAGCTGATAAGAAACCCCCAACCTGCTACTTAATTGTCAATTTTGTGAGTTGTGAGTGTTTTATTGGTCCTGGATCATTAATCAAATATGTCATCTGATTACTGTTTGATTATCTCAAGATTTGCATTCAGCTAGATTGCGGTGTCCTGATTATTTCCCTAAGTAAGCAGCCAATAACAGATTTGCAGAATGAACCAGTATCATTGCCAAATAATTCACACTGGTGTTCTGAACGCTCTTGAATAAACTGTCTATGTATGACACTCAAACAACTCTTGAGTAGTAGCTTCAGATTTCCATAAACTTTTGTTTAATGTGGTCCTCTACAGTCAAACTTGCAAACAGGAAGATATTCCTTAATTTATGACAACTAGTTCTTCAGATGGTAATATACAAATGTTCCATTGCTTTATGGTAATATACAAATGTTCTGCTTTTTAGATTGTGCAACAATAAGTGATCACAAATTTATAACCCTCTGTGAAAAGACTTCTCATTTCCATCTTAAGTAATCATCATCATATTTTTAAACTATGTTCCCAGTTCTTGTCTCTCAGAAGGTGAAATATCTTTTCAGCATCCATTATGTTCCGTCAGGATCAAAAAGTTCAATGAGATTTTGAAAGGGTTCAGAAAAGATTTACAAGGACGTTGCCAGGATTGGAGGAATTGAGCTACAGGGAGAGGGTAAATAGGCTAAGGCTGTTTTCCCTGAGGTGTCGGAGGCTAACGGGTGACCTTATAGGGGTTTATAAAATCATGAGGGGCATGGATAGGATAAATAGACAAAGTCTTTTCCCTGGGGTGGGGAAATCCAGAACTAGAGGGTATAGGTATATGGTGAGAGAGGAAAGATATAAAAGAGACCTAAGGGGCAACTTTTTCACGCAGAGGATGGTACGTGTGTGGAATGAACTGCCAGAGGAAGTGGTGGAGACTAGTACAATTGCAACATTTAAGAGGCATCTGGATGGGTATATGAATAGGAAGGGTTTGGAGGGATTTGAGCCAGGTGCTGGCAGGTGGGACTAGATTGGGTTGGGATATCTGGTTGGCATGGACAAGTTGGACCGAAGGGTCTGTTTCCGTACTGTACATCTCTATGACTCTGAGATCACACTCAAATCTTTAAAACGTCAGTGAGCATAGGTTTCAGCATTTTCCAGATTTTCTTCATAAGGTAACTGTTTCATTCCATGAATACAAAAGCAGACATGATGGGAAGGTGCGATGTTGGACTGGGATAGACAAATTCAGATGTCACACAACATCAGTTATAGTTCAACAGGTTTATTTGAAATCACAAGTTTTCAGAGCAAGGCAGATTGCGAGGGCGATATGAACAGTTTACAGAGCAATATTTGTAGGGTAACTAAATGATCAAAAAAAAACTTCTCTTATACTCCAAGCCCCTTGGAATAAGTGTCAATATTCATTAGAGTTTCTGATTACTTACTGTACGTGTGTGTTGGCTTTTTATGTTATGTGCACAAGTGGAGTATAATGTGAGAAAATGTGAAGCTCTTCATTTTTGAAAGAACAAGCGAACAGTATTGTTTGAATAGAGAAAAACTGTAAAAAGCTGCGACAGAAAGAGACTTGGGGGTTCTTGTGCACATAACATAAAAAGCCAGCACAAAAGAACAGCAGGTAATCTGAAACCCTAATGGAATATTGACACTTATTTCAAGTGGGGGGGGGGGTCAGAGTATAAGAATAGGGAAGTTTTTCTCCAGCTGTACAATGTGTTGATGAGAATACATCTGGAATACTCAAAGCAGTTTTGCTTTCCTTTTTGACGCAAGGTAGTTCAACAAAGGTTTACTAGCACGCTCCCTTGTATTGTCGGGTTTTTGGTTTGCAGTCAGTAATTTGCTGGATTTTAGGTGTTTTGAATCACCTCCAGATCCCTGGTTCTGACACTGGGACTTATTAAGAGAATGCGAAATAAAGAAGGCAGTAGACAGGTGTTTCAGGGCAAAAGAATCTCTGAGTTTATTAAACTACAAAAAAGATAAGCATAATACAAGAAATAAAAGGCAAATGCAATAGAACAGTGAAATTGCCAATTATGCAGAGGACAGTAATTGGATACACTATTAAATTGAATACAAGGTCTGCTGGTCATGGTTGTTCGCCATTGATTGCCCTGGGAAGGAACAGCCCTGTGTCGGTAGGTTATGGAATAGCCATTGGGATCCCTCTTCTGCAGATATCTGTGCCAGTAATATTTGGGGAGAATCATACTGGGATCTCTCTTCTGGAGTTGGCTATGGGGATTGCACTTGGGGCAATAGTGGTAGCTATCTGGGATCTTCCTCCTCGTAGTAGCTGCTAAGATAGCGCTCTCAAGTGAGATCAGGGCCTGCAATTATATTAATTGAGCTTTTAATTGTGTTACTGGTGTGGCCCTTTTGATGTAAATTGGCTTCCTGTTAGTTAAGAATGGGTGTGAACATATTTTGATTAAGTTGAATGTCCAGTATGAATATTGATTAAGTTGAATGTCTTGGTATCAGTAGAGGCTCTGTAATGTCTGGGTTGACATAGCCCAAAGGGTGCAAGTTGTCAGTCTGAGTGTTAGGTCTCGTTCATTGCTCTTTTGTGTCGGGATGTGAATTAGACTTTTGGGCTCAACAATGGTTACAGGCAGCTGTCTCTGTATCTGTGTATTTTCACGGAATGTAGCCCAGCTGCCTTTTATTTTACTTCCATAAGTTATTTGAAAAATCCAGGATTTTGGGCCAGTGTTTCTGAAAATGGGGATTCTTGCTCAATCCTACAGTGTGGAATGATTGTCTTCTTAGCAAAGATTAAACAAGTTAGCACTCTGCTCACTGGAGTTTAGTGGAATGAGAGGTGATCTCATTGAAACATATAGAATTCTTAAGGGGCTTGATAGGGTAAATATTGAGACGATGTTTCTCCTCATGGGAGCGTATAGGAGCAGAGAGCATCATCAGAATAAAGGGGTGCCAGGTTAAGACTGTGATGAGGAGGAATTTGTTCTTTCAGTGTTGAGAGCCTTTAGAACTCCTTGCTGCAGAGAACCTGTGTATGTTTCCAACTGAGATAAATAGACTGTTGATCAATGGGGCAATTGATGGCTTCAGGGACAATGGAAGAAAATGGACGTGAGGAATGTTGGATGATCCTATTGAATGGTTGGAGGAACTGAATGACCTACTCCTGCTCCTATTTCCTATGGCCTGAGCAAACTCTTTCTGAATTCCTTCTGATCTAGTTGTGTCCTTCAAATGAAGAGACTGAAACTGAAGGCAGTACTGCAAATCTGTAGTCTCATCAACACCCTATACAACTGCAAGAAAAATCCTAATTTTATATTCCATTTCCCTTGTTGTAATAATTTCCCTTCATCTACTTCTCTGCACATTTTTGTGATTCATGTGCATTTTGATCCCTCTATGTTCTGCAATTTCTCTCAATTTTTTATGACTATTGGAGGTTATAGTTGATCAATTAACACACAATACAATTTTCTTTAAATTTTAATTTTCTTTTGTTTATTTTGACCATTAGGCTCATGAGGCTGTCATTCACGGTCACTATCCTGCCCCTGAAGAAACACTTCAATATTTTGCTGCCTTGCGATTTCAGTTTCTGCAGGGAGATTACACCCTACACCTCGCCATTCCAGAAATGGAAGAGGTGTTCCCAGTTGAGAGATTGAAGGTACGAATCACAAAATCAGCTAGGACCTTTGCTCCTTCTGCTGACCGAAATGACAAAAAGAGATCTAGCTTCTTTGAGGGAACGTTGAGGCGGAGCTTCCGAGGTGGTTCCGTCAGCAGGATGAAGTCTGAGGATCAGCAGATGATCGACATGTGGGTGAAGGAGGAGATTTCAGCAACCCGAACCAGTATTATTGACAAGTGGAAAAAGATGCAAGGAATGACCCAAGAACAGGTCATGATTAAATACATGGCTCTGATCAATGAATGGCCTGGATATGGCTCAACTCTATTTGATGTGGAGGTAGGTGCAAGCATGATTTGTGAGTTCATTTATTGAGGTCCATGCAGCGGTTGCTTTAAATGTAACATGCCTTAAGTCAAATGCATGACACCATCTAAGTAATCATAGCTCCTCCAGAAAGCACATTTTAATTAAATTAACAACATTTAGCTGCTATTTGTTCCAGATTCTTCAGACCCAGCTAATGGTCATTTCAGTATAAAGCATGAAACAAGTCTGTTTTTTCTGAATTATAGCTTTTTCACTTTGCTACCCTTTGTAAAGCCCATCATTGTTTTCCTTTTATTTTTAATCATTTTTGGTTTGAACAATGAGTTGCAGTTGAGAATTAAGTTTTGAACAGAGGTTATTTCAGAAGAGAGAGCAAAAGACTGATGTTTGTTGTCAGGAACCAGCATGGAAAGGTAATGTAGGTTAATTACTGCTCTCAGAACACAGGAGCTGAGCTGACAGACAGCAAGATGTCATTATGCTCAAGGATTGGCAGCTGGTTGGATGTTGAATTGCTCAGTCAAGAGAGGATTGTGCTGGCCAGCAAACCGTAGAGAATGTTGGAAACAAGGGAGGAACTAAAGGAGCTAGCTTTAACTAGGTTTCTGGACAGTAGAGACAGTGCTGCTTTGGAAGCTGCATGACTAGGTTGTTTGTTTTTGTTCTCACTGGCTATCTCCGGTTATTGACTTACTGAAAATCCTGAGTGAAGCACCCCAGTCTATAAAAACTCAGGAAAAGTGCAGAGGTCTTAGGAAGCTGTTTGCGTTGATCAGTAATTTTGGAATTCAACTAAGATGCAATCCTACAAGCCTGTTATTCAATCTATTGGATTTCATAAACCCTTGGTATCCATTGTTGAAATGCTTATCAAACTGGGAACTTATGATTCTTTATCAGTTTATCCCTTAACTGTGTCTGTCTGTATGAATGGGAGGGTTGATCATTGGAGAGCTCAGATTGTAGATATTAATTAGATTGTCTTGTAGTTTATCAATGCTCTGTTAAAGTTAGAATATAAATATTAAATTATGAGCTTTTGTTTAAGTTAGGAACTTCCTTGTCAAAATGAGTTATTTGTGAAATTTTAAGGTACGTTGAATGTTGAATGTTTTCATTTCACTGTGTTGCGAATCCAGTGTTAGTGCATATAATTTGGTCAAGTTTCCTTTCCCTGTATTGTCAAACTTTTTCACACTTCAGTCACCTAACTCCAAAAATTCTTTTCCTTTCCTTAGTTTATGAAACAGACAGAACAGATTCAGCCTAATCTCTTTTTTTTTTGCAGTGCAGAGAAGGTGGTTTCCCACAAGAGCTCTGGCTAGGAGTTTGTGCTGCATCAGTTTCTGTCTACAAACGCGGGGAGGCCAAACCACTGGAGATTTTCCCATATGAAAATATCCAGTCATTTGGAGCCCCTCAGTCGACTGTGTATAAAATAGTGGTGGATGAAAGGGAATTGCTATTTGACACTACAGAGGTAAGCAAATCCTGGATTGTAAATGAATTAAATTGAATACTTATTATTGCATTTACAGATTATTGTTTAAAGACGTTTTGGTATTTTATTGAGTTTTTAACTTGGCATGACAGAAATAAAGTAAAAACAAGGCACTTGTAGTTCCAGAGTTTGTCAGATTCATCTGACGTTTGACCCAGAAGTGATTCAGGGGCATCCCTTTTCTTTTCCTTAGCTGCATTAGGAGATAGTGTGTTTCTTCGTTCGTTTAAACATAACAAATACATTGCTCATTGGTACAAAATAATAGATCAGTTATTATATTAAACTGAAGGTAATTAACAAAAATGAGGAATACGAAATATCCAGCAGAATTTCAGATCTTGGGAAAGTGGCACTTTGGTTTATATTGGTTCTGGAAAGAAAGGCCTAAGTGTACAGTTGAATTAAATAGCTGTACCACATAGATTCCCAGTCTCAGCTGTGATGTTGGCCTCTGGCAGCATCTGAGGAGCAGGAAAATCGACGTTTCGGGCAAAAGCCCTTCATCAGGAATACAGGCAGAGAGCCTGAAGCGTGGAGAGATAAATGAAAGGGGGGTGGGGGTGGGGAGAAAGCAGCATAGAGTACAATAGGTGAGTGGGGGAGGGGATGAAGGTGATAGGTCAGGGAGGAGGGTGGAGTGGATAGGTGGAAAGGAAGGTAAGAGCTTCAGGGCAGAGGAAATTACCTGGGAGTTGCAGTGGGAGAGGCACCCTGAGATTCTTGTAGAGAGAGGAGGAAAACTTCTTCATGGCAGGCATCCTTGCAAGAGGACTCCCCCGCTCACCTATTGTACTCTATGCTACTTTCTCCCCACCCCCACCCTCCTCTCATTTATCTCTCCACCCTTCAGGCTCTCTGCCTGCATTCCTGATGAAGGGCTTTTGCCCGAAACGTCGATTTTACTGCTCCTCGGATGCTGTCTGAAGTGCTGTGCTTTTCCAGCACCAATAATCCAGAATCCATGCTGAATTTTCTGTAGTGACCAGCATTATGTAGGTTAGCTGGGTTAGTCATGCGAAATGCAGGATAGGCAAAGAGGATGGATCTGGGTGGGATGCTCTTCAGAGAGTCGATGGGGGCTTGATGGGCCAAATGGCTTGCTTCCACACTGTAGGGATTCTTTGAAATGGCCCAGCAATAGCTGCAAAGTCTCATATGGACTGCAACAATTCAAGAAGGCAGCTCACCACCACTATTTCAAGGGCAATTGGGAGTGGGCAGTAAATGCTGGCCAGCCAGCATTGCCCATGTTCCAGGAGTGAATTTTTTCAAAAAAAAAGTCACAATTGCTCAAGAGGCGAATAATAACATCTCTGGAGAAGTTGATAAGAAATTATTCACAGTTTACCAGTATTGTCCTTGCTTAGAGTGGTTTTGAGGCATGGTGGTAATGTCCCTGTGTCTGAGCAAGGAGACCTGGGTGTTTATCTCACCGGCTTCAGAGGTGTGTAATAACATCTCCATACAGGTTGTTGAACAATCAATATCCACAGTACTGTTGAAGGTTGTTGTGGCACGGTTGTAGAGTCCCTAGTTCTGAGCCAGGAGGCTGGAGTTCAAGTCCCACCTGCTCCAGTGGTACATTATAACATATCTGAACGGGTTAATTAAAACATATCTCCACAGCACTGTAAAGCAATCTTATGGTGTCGTTGTAATATTCCAAAACCTGAGCCAGGAGGCCTTGATGTGTCATAACATCCATGAACAGGTTGATTTAAAAAATATCTGCATGATGTTGGGCTCTTGTAGTGCAGTGTTTCTACTTCTGAGCTAGAAAGCCTTGGTTGAAGTCCAATTTGCTCTTGAGATGTCAGAACACTTGTAGGTGCAAATATAATGGGCAGTTTACCAGCCCAAGCCTGAATGTTCAGCATCTGAGGAGTCACAAATGGTGCTGAGCATTGTGCAATCTTCAGTAGCATTCCCATCTTCTGATGCTAAGAAGCTCATTAATGAAATAGCTCCAGATAGATGGGCTGAGATTACTACCCTGAAGAATACTTGCAATGATGTTCTAGAACTAAGTTGTTTGACTTCAAACAAGAGTCCAGTGAATGATGGGTTTTCTCCCAGAATCCTATTGATTGCAAATTTGCCAGGAGTCCTTAAGGCTCCATTTGGTCAAATGCTATTTTGATGTTATAGGCAGTCACTCTTACTTCACCTGTTGAGCTCATCTCTTCTGTCCAAGTTTGGACCGAGGCATAAGAGCAGGAGCTGAGTGGCTCTGGTGGAATTCAAACTGAGCATTACTAAGCAGGTTGTTGCTGAGTAAGTGCTGTTTGATAGTATTGACAGTTCAAAGTTTGTGAGAAAATTTGTAGCTCAGGTGCTCGTTGTTGTGGTTCTGTTCGCCGAGCTAGGAATTTGTGTTGCAGACATTTCGTCCCATCTACGCCACACTCACAGGAATCAGATTCACTAGAGAGGAAGAAAAGGACAACCAACTCCCATTCCGAGACATGATGGTACAGAGAACACTGAACGGAGAATTCACCACAAAGGTATACAGGAAAACCACACACACAGACCAAGTCCTGAACTACGAAAGCAACCACCCCAACACACACAAAAGAAGTTGCATCAAGACACTGTTCAAAAGGGCCACAACACACTGCAGTACACCAGAACTGCAAAAAGAGGAAGAAGAACACCTATACAATGTATTCGCCAAAAACCGATACCCCCACAATTTCATCAACAGATGCCTAAGGGAAAGACAACGGAATGAGGACATGCCACAACCCAAAGGACTAGTCACGTTACCATACATCAAGAACATTTCTGAACTGACAGCCAGACTACTGTGACCACTAGGACTCATAACAGCACACAAACCAACAGCCACTCTCAGACAACAACTCACCAGGACAAAGGACCCGATACCCAGCATGAGCAAAACCAATGTAGTGTACAAAATCCCATGCAAGGACTGCACAAAACACTACATAGGACAAACAGGAAGACCGCTAACGATCCGCATCCATGAACACCAACTAGCCACGAAACGACACGACCAGCTATCCTTAGTAGCCACACACGCAGATGATAAGCAACATGACTTCGACTGGGACAGCACTACTATTATAGGACAAGCCAAACAGAGAACAGCCAGGGAATTCCTAGAGGCATGGCACTCATCCACAGATTCTATCAACAAACACATCAACCTGGACCCAATATACCGACTACTGCAGTGGACAGCTGGAACTGACAACCGGAAGCGGCAGAGACAAACCACTATAAATGCCGGAGGAAACATCACAGAAGCGCTTCACATGAGGCTCCCAAGCATTGAGGATGTCACCTAGACAGGGGACGAAACATCTGCAACACAAATTCCCAGCTCGGCGAACAGAACCACAACAGTATTGACAGTGATCCCTTTCAGCACTGTACCTCTACAAATTCAGAAAATAAGAATTGGGAGCAGATGTAGGCCATTTGGTCCCTCAAGCTTGCTCAGCCATTCAATATGATTATGGCTAATCTGATGTTTCAAATTTCACATTCCCATGTACCCTTGATGATTGACAGTAGGCTGGCCACATTGTTCTGCTTTTTGTGTACAGTACATAAGTGGGGAATTTTCCACATTTCTGGGAAACTGTGATTATAGCTGTGTTGAAACAACTTGGTTAGACTTGTGGCATGTTCTGGAATCTCATATCTTAAGAACCATTGCTGCAATGTTGATGGGATTTATAGCCTTTTCAGTATCTAGTGCCTTCAGCCACTTGATCTGAAGTGATGTAAATTGAGTTGTCTGAAGATCAGACAATGCTGAAGACCACTGAAGGAAACAGAGATAAATCATCCGTAAAATTCTAACAGAAATTGGTGCAAATACTTCAGCCTTGTCTTTTCAGTTTATGGATTGTCCTCCTCCAGTTAGTTGTTTAATTAGCCATCATCCAGATGCCGTAAGACTGCAAGGCTTTGTTCCTACCTGGTGACTGTGGAATCAATGTTCTTGTCCATTGTGCGCTGAATTTGCTGTTTGGCATGCAAGTGGTCCTGTGTTGTAGTTTCCACCAGATTGAGGTGAGATCAAATAGATTGGTTAGCTCCCTCTTGTTGCAACTTATTGTAGATGTAGAATCTAGCAGCTATGTCCTTGCGAAGTCATGGTGTTTTCAAACAATTGTTGGCAATGATAGAGAAGACCCCTATCCTGAATACATTCTGTGCTTTTGGTAGGTAGTACTCATAAGGTTTCTATGCCCACTTTTTGTCTAATGCCATGAGCTTCCCTAATATTGAGAACAATCTCCTTGCTGACTTGTTCTGCCTCTTTTGGTGGAAATTTGCTGTCATTGGGACAGGACCATGCTCAAGGGTGGTGGGCGTGTCCAGAGCATAGTTATCCATACGGCGTCAAACCTTAAACACAAAGTCAGGCTATTGCTTGATTAGTTTGTGGGACAGTAAGGTGACAACAAATCTTTTTCAGATCCCCTCTAAACCACTTACTCCTCACCTTAAATGTATGCTCACTGGTATTAGACTCTACTGCCATGGGGAAAAGGTTCATATAATCTACCCTCAGTCAGATCCCTCCTCACTCTATTCTACTCCAAGGAAAACAAACCCAGCCTATCCAGTCTCTCCTTATATCTGAGGTTTTCTATCTCAGGCAATATCCTGCTGAATCTACTCTATACCCTTTCCAGTGCAATCGTGCCCTGCCAACATTCTGGCAATCAGAAATATATACAGTATTCCACCTGTGACCTAACCTATGCTCTATAAAGTTGCAACAAGACTTCCCAGGTCCTGTAGTCTCTGCCCCAGCTAATGAATGCTTTCCTCACCACCCTGTCTATAGTACTGACCTCTTTAGGAGTTTATGGACTTAAAAACCAAGGTCCCCTTGTTCCTCGGTACTCCCTAAAGATCTACCATTCATTGTGTAAATTCCTCCCAAAATGTTCCAGCATTAAATTTTATCTGCTGTTGCTCTGGCTACTTTACTTTCTCCTTGAAGACAGCCTCTTTGACCTGTAGCTTTCTGTCATCTAACCTAGCAGCTGTTTATATGACTCAGTGTCATGCATTATTTTGCTAATACTCCTGCGAAGTGTCTTGAGATAGTCAAAAAGCTAAGAAGCAATAGCAACAGTGTGATGCACAGCTAGAAGTATCTTCTTAATGATTTTAAATTTATTCACAAGATGTGAACATCACTGGCTAGGCCAGTATGTATTGCACATCCCTAATTGCCAAGAGGACAATTCAGAGTCAACCACATTGTGGGTCAGAAGTCACATTTAGGCCAGACAAGGTAAGATTGGCAAATCTTCTTCCCTAAAGTACATTCATTAACCAGATAGGTTTTCACGATAATCCTCAATGGTTTCATGGTAATCATTAGACTTTTAATCCCACTTTTTCAAATATATTGTAGGATAAAGCAGTTAAATATACAACACTCCATTTTACATTTATGCCTTTTTAATTGCATTTTGTTTTGGTTCACAGGTAGTGGAGCTTGCCAGACTGATGAAAGCTTATATCAGTATGATAGTAAAAAAGCGGTACAGTATTTCATATACAATAACCAGTTGGGGCAATCAACGTGGCAGCAGGTGAAATATGTGGTACTGATGAAGTTTCTTCAATGAATTATTTCCTCTCCTGTTCTTCTGTCCAGCAATCACAGACTTTATCATTGGAAGTACTCAATACAACCCAAAATTGTGGAATAAAGTAGCAAGTTCTGTTTTGAAGAAGCAAACATTTATCCCTGCTACTATGAGAAATATTCAACAAGGACTTGACAATTGCAAAGAGAGTATTATAGTTTTGGAACAGCTTTTCAGACCTCCAATCCTAGATCATTGCTAATACTTTATCATGACATGCACTGCTAAATATTAAGCAGAAAAAGTGCCTTAGAGTAAGAATTCATCTTCCAATTAATTTTAAACAACGTGCTCAGATAAAGAAATTTGAGTTGGAGGGAGAGTAACTGCTTGACTGTTAAGTGACTATAAATGGCTCTCAATATTACATTTGTCCTTCAGGAAATCACATCCCTATGATGGTGTTTCCTGAGAAACAGACTACACATGGAGCAACTTATGGTTAAACTTGTGTTATGATACGGCAGTATCGTAAACTAAAAGCCAGGAAAGCTCACTTCGCCTCATAATCTGTTAAAGTATGAATGACTGAGAAGTCCCAAATTCCACTATTTAAAGAACAATAATATCAATTTATTCCTTAACTCTAAAAGTGAACACTAAACAACAACTATCACAACTCTAAGCCCCCTTTCTCTTAACTGCATGTTATCTGCCTCCAACTCTATAACAATATACTGTTCCAATAAAAACCTGTATTAAATTACATCAACTTAATTTCAAAACCACACAGTTGCTGTCTTCTCTGGAGTCGTCCTCTGTTCAGCTGGAGATCTCCCTGGATTGTCTTCTGTCTTTTACTGCAAAGATGTTTCATATGAAAAAGATACCTTTGACAGAGAATGTTTTTTGAATGGCAGTCTTTCTTGATGGCAATTACTCTCTGTCTAACGTTCAAAATGCCTGCTTTTTTATACCCAAAACATCAGATCGTCTCATCAGTTTGAGGTTGGCAAAAACAATAAATTCAGGTTTTAGTATCCTGGGGCATAATTTAAACTGGTTAAATTTGAAATGTTGTGAAAACAGCAACCAATTCAGGTATCTATTTCACAGCCAAATGTTACATATTTTCAATTTTCCAGTACACTCCGAGACTGCTAGCTAGACATATCACAGATGCTTGTAAACTCTCAGTGCAAAACAACATTCACACTCTCTAAGGTACGCCTTCAACTTCGTAACACTTGTTAGCTTTTTTTTGTGCACTAAAATAATACTTTGTCCTGAGAATAATGGGCACAAATATTTGGAATGCTGCTGGCAGCCTTCTCAAAGAACTGCAATGACACTTCCCATTATTAATCTGTACTTCACAATTATCTTGCTAAGAGAAATTTAATGTGCAATGTTATATACTGTGTGTGCCTACTTCTTAGTAGCACAGTTAGTTGACCTGGACTGTTTGAATTAAGTATTTGTTTTTGAGCTAATTCAGATTTTGAGATTTGTTTAAATGGATATGTATAATTTTTTGGCTACTATAATAATGCAGTGTGCTCTATATGTAGCAACAAGCTCAGTGGTCAATTTTGACTAAATGGTGCAGCTATCCGAAATAAAATATTTCTACAGTTTCAAATCTCTTTGTTAAAATTGAAGATATTAAACACTACATAAGGGACAAATAGAGTCTGTGTATTTTTTTTGCTTTTGCCAAATACCTTAAATAATGACCCAAAAAGGCCTGTTATAGCAAGAATTATAAATTGAGCTCCAACTTGAATAAGAGCTACATCTCTTGCTTTGATAGATATCCAAAAAATGCTTCCTGGGCCTGCAAGAAAACCAAAGGAGAGATTAGAAGTGAGACTGAGAGAGAGGAAACCTAGAGAGGGACCCAGAGAGACAGAGGGAGAAAGATGGGGAGAGGCCCAGAGAGACTGAAAAAGAAGGAATGAGATAGACACTGAGACATAGTGAGAGAAGGACCTGATGAGACTGGGAGGGAGATTGAGGCAGAGAGGGGGCCACGAAGAAATAGTGAAAAACTGACCCAGAGAGAAAGTGTGGGGTAACACAGACGAAGGTATGGAGAGGGCCTTGGAAACAGGGAGATGGAGAGTGTCACAGGGAATCCCACAGAGAGAGGGGGTGAAACAGGAACCTGGAGAGAGGGGTCCCAGAGATGGAACAAAAGAGAGAGACGCATAGTGAGAGCGAGAAAGAAGGACACAGTGAGGTGAGCCAGAAGGGAAAGGGTCACAGACAGAGTGAGAGAGGGGGGCAGAGTGAATTGGACCCACAGAGAAAACGAGAGAAAAGGACAAGGAAAGATGGGGGCACGGAGTGACAGAGGGCAGGCAAGAGGTGGGGAACCGGACAGACAGTGGAGGGGTGTAAGGCCACAGAGAGACAGGAGGGTGGGAGAGAGGGAAAGGACAGACAGAGAGAGATAGAAGCAAGCACCCAGAGAGAAAAGGCAAGAAGCACCTGGAGAGACAGGGAGGGGAGGGGGGAGGAGAACAAGGCGAAAGTGAAAAATGGGCCCAGAGAGAGAGAGAGAATCCAGACAGAGACAGAAGGGGTGAGACAGGGGAAGAGGGAGAGAGACGGGGACCTGGGGAGACACAGAGGCATCCAGAGAGACGGCAATCTGGGGGAAGGATAGCGATTGAGGAGGAGCTGGGGAAGATGGATGCGGGGAAGATGGACCCAGACACACAGACAGAGAGCAAGAGATGGACCCAAAGAAATGTGGGGTGGGGTGGGGGGGGGGGCGGAACCAGGAGTGACAGAGAGAAAGATGGTTTTGGTGCAGGGGAAGTGGAGAGGGAAACCTGGACATGTTTCCTGGTTCCATGACTCAATCTCCTCAAATCTTTCAGTGTCATTCGTTTCTCATTATATCTGTTCTTTCCAGCCTTGAGCTGACTTTTCAGTAGTGGGTATGAGGTGGCATGCATTTGTCTGAACCTGTCGATCTTCATGCTGAACTTACAAACTTGTGAGGACCAGGAACTGGTCATTCAGCCTGATTTACCATTCAATAGCACAATGGTCTGTGGCCTCAAAGCTGTATTCCCACTTAACCTCTGACTGCCTCTCTGTCCGTGTTAAAAAATATTCAATCACCCTCCGCCAATCTCTGGGGAGGTTTCAAGAGGGGTAAAAACAAAAGTCATCCATTCCATCAGGGTGCTTGTGTCAAAGCTAGGACAGCATCGCCTGGGCATGATCCAGCAGACTGCAGGGAATTGCCAACAAATATTCAACATATACTGTGAATGTTCGGTCAGATCCTGCTGACTTTGGGTTAAAGTCCCGGAGCTCCCTTCCTCAGCAAAGTTGAATACCTACACAGCACAGTTCAGGAAACCAATTCACCACCACTACCTGAAGGACAGTTATAGCTCGGCAATTAGTGCTGGGCTCGCCAGTGACACCCACATTCTGTGAACGAATTTGTGAAAAATAAAATGTTACTTGCATTTTTAAAAAAAACCTGCCTGTTGGTTACTGAACTGAAGACCTTCCCATCAAACAGCAAACATTCTGGAGTGGTAGTTGAGAGGGACCCACAGAGGCATAGAGGGGTGTGGGAGAGACAGAGAGAGAAGACGGAATGGGAGCCAGAGGGAGGGAGGGAGACCTGGAGAGTGAGAGAAACCCATAGAGACAGAGAGCGAGATAGAGAGAGAGACACGGAGAGACAGAGTGGACAGCGAGAGAGATCCGGAGAGGTAAAGAGAGGGATGCAGGGATGAGAGAGTCGGCGAGACGGAGAGAGATGAGGGAGGGGGAGATGGACACAGGGAGAGAGATGGAGAAGGAGCAGGTTAGAGGCAGCGAGGGAGAGGGACCAGTAGAGACAGAGAAGGAGAAAGGGACACGGTGAGATAGAGGTGGGGGTGTAGTGTGGAGCAGGGACAGAGGAACACAGAGAGAGAGAGAGACGGGGAAAGAGAGGGGGTAGGGACCCGGAGAGACAGAGTGAGAGGGATCTGGCGGGACAGAGAAAGTGATGAGAGAGAGGGACCCGTGGAGACGGAAAAGGGAATAGAGAGGTGGGGGTGGGCTGGGGGAAGACAGATTCAAAGAGCGAAAGAACGAGGGAGAGTGATCCGTGGAGACTGAAATGGGGAAAGGAAACGGAGAAATGGGGGGAGGGGGTGAGTGCGAGAGGAACACAGAAAGACAGAGAGGGACAGGGCCCCGTAGAGGCAGAGACAGAGAGAGGGACCCAGACAGCAAGAGAGAGAGAGAGAGTTTGTGTGTTTGGGGGGGAGGGTGGGAGCCGGAGAGAGCGAGAGATGGAGAGGAAAGCAGGGAAACAGACAGACAGAGAGAGAAAGACAGAGAGAGAAAAGAGGACCTGGAGAAACAGTGAGAGGGAGAGGAAGCTGGAGCCATAGAGAGCAGGGAGGAGGCAGTGGGGGAGAGGTGCCCGGAGCCACAGACAGAGAGAGATGGACACAGGGATGGAGAGGAACCCGGAGAGAGAGAGACCGGACTGGGAGACCCGGAGAGACAGAGAGCGAGACAGTGAGGGAGAGGGAGGGAATGGGACCCGGTGAGAGAGAGGGAGGGAATGGTACCCTGTGAGAGAGCGAGGGAGAGGGAAGGAATGGGACCCGGTGAGATAGCGAGCGAGGGAAAGGGAGGAAATATGATCCGGTGAGATAGAGAGCGAGACATTGGGAGGCAGTGGGACCCAGTTATATAGAGAGCAAGGCAGAGAGGGAGGGAATGGTACCCTGTGAGAGAGAGCGAGGGAGAGGGAAGGAATGGGACATGGTGAGATGGAGAGCGAGACAGAGGGAGGCAGTGGGACCCGGTGAAGAGAGAGAGCGACACAGAGGGAGGGAATGGTACACGGTGAGATAGAGAGAGAAGGAGAAGGAGGGAATGGGACCCAGTGAGGTAGAGAGCGAGGGAGAGGGAGGGAATGGGACCCCGTGAGATAGAGAGCAAGACAGAGAGAGGGAAAGAGACACGGTGAGATAGAGAGCGAGGAAGAGGGAGGAAATGGCACACGGTGAAATAGAGAGCTAGATAGAGGGAGGGAATGAGGCATAGTGTGATAGAGAGCAAGGGAGAGGGCGGGAATGGGACCCAGTGAGGTAGAGAGATAGATAGAGTGAGGGAATGGTGCACAGTGTGATAGAGAGTGAAAGAGAGGGAGGGATTGGGGCTCAGTGGGATAGAGAGCGAGACAGAGAGAGGGAATGGGGCACAGTTTAATAGAGAGCGAGACAGAGGGAGGGAATGGGACCCAGTGAGATAGAGCGCGAGGGGGAGGGAGGGAATGGGACATGGTGAGATAGCGAGCTAGATAGAGGGAGGGAATGGGGCACAGTGTGATAGAGAGTGAGAGAGATGGAAGGAATGGGACCCGGAGAGATTGAGAGCGAAGAGAGGGAGGAAATTGGAGCCGGTGAGATAGAGAGTGAGGGAGAGGGAGAGAATGGGACCCCGTGAGATAGAGAGGGAGGGAATGGGACCCCGTGAGATAGAGAGCTAGATAAAGGGAGGGAATGGGACACAGTGAGATTGAGAGCGAGGGAGAGGGACGGAATGGGACCCCGTGAGATAGTGAGGGAGAGGGAGGGAATGGGACCCCGTGAGGTAGAGAGTGAGGGAGAGGGAGGGAATGGGACCCGGTGAAATAGAGAGCTAGATAGAGGGAGGGAATGGGACACAGTGAGATAGAGAGCGAGACAGAGAGAGGGAATGGGACACAGTGAGATAGAGAGCAAGTCAGAGGGAGGGAATGGGACCCGGTGAGATAGAGAGCGAGACAGAGATGGATGGATGGGAACCAGTGAGATATAGAGCGAGGGAAAGGGAGGGAAAGGGACACGGAGAGATAGATTGCGAGACAGAGGGTGGGAATGGGACCCTGTGAGATAGAGAGTGAGACAGAGAGAGGGAGGGAATGGAAGCCGGAGAGATAGACAGCGAGACATAGGGAGGGAATGGAACCCAGTGAGATAGAGAGTTAGACAGAGGGAATGGGACACAGTGAGATAGAGAGCGAGAGAGAGGGAGGGAATGTAACCCGGTGAGATAGAGAGCAAGAGTGAGAGAGAGAGAGAGAGAGAGAGAGGGAATGGGACACGGTTAGATAGAGAGCGAGACAGAGAGGGAGGGAATTGGGCCCAGTGTGATAGAGATTAGATTACTTACAGTGTGGAAACAGGCCCTTCGGCCCAACAAGTCCACACCGACCCGCCGAAGCGCAACCCACCCATACCCCTACATTTACCCCTTTAACGTAACACTACGGGCAATTTAGCATGGCCAATTCACCTGACCTGCACATCTTTTGTGACTGTGGGAGGAAACCGGAGCACCCGGAGGAAACCCACGCAGACACGGGGAGAATGTGCAAACTCCACACAGTCAGTCGCCTGAGTCGGGAATTGAACCCGGGTCTCTGGCGCTGTGAGGCAGCAGTGCTAACCATTGGGCCACCGTGCCGCCCATCAGCGTGGGAGAGGGAGGGAATGGGACCCGGTGACATAGAGAGTGAGACAGAGGGAGGGGATGGGACCCGGTGAGACAGAGAGTGAGACAGAGGGAGGGGATGGGACACAGTGAGATAGAGAGTGAGACAGAGGGAGGGGATGGGACCCGGTGAGATAGAGAGTGAGACAGAGGGAGGGAATGGGACACAGTGAGATAGAGAGCGAGACAGAGGGAGGGAATGGGATCCAGTGAGATAGAGAATGAGGGAGAGGGAGGGAATGGGACCCAGTGAGATAGAGAGCGAGACAGAGGGAGGGAATGGGACCCAGTGAGATAGAGAGCGAGACAGAGGGAGGGAATGGGACCCAGTGAGATAGAGAGCGAGACAGAGGGAGGGAATGGGACCCGGTGAAATAGAGAGTGAGGGAGAGGGAGGGAATGGGACATGGTGAGATTGAGAGTGAGACAGAGGGAGGGAATGGTACCGGTAAGATAGAGAGTGAGACAGAGGGAGGGAATGATACCCGGTAAGATAGAGAGTGAGACAGAGGGAGGGAATGATACCCAGTGAGATAGAGAGCGAGGGAGAGGGAGGGAATGGGACCCAGTGAGATAGAGAGCGAGACAGAGGGAGGGAATGGGACCCGGTGAGATAGAGAGTGAAGGAGAGGGAGGGAATGGGACCCGGTGAGATAGAGAGAGGGACAGAGGGAGGAAATCTGACCCGGTGAGATAGAGATCGAGACAGAGAGAGGGAATCGGACCCGGTGAGATAGAGAGCGAGACAGAGATGGAGGGAATGTGACAGAGCGGGACAGAGAGAGACAGAGAGAGGGAATGGGACCAGGTGAGATAGAGAGTAAGACAGAGAGAGAGAGAGAGAGAGAGAGATGGAGAGGGACCTAAAGAGACAGGGAACAGTGAGGAACCTGGGAAGAAAGACAGAGAGAGAGAGAGCAGGAGTGGGACACTGTGTGAAGGAGAAAGAGAGAGAGATTAGTGAGAATTTAAGAGACTTGGGGGAGGGAAAGGTACCTGGAGAGACACAGGGAGAGAGAGAGAGGGGGACACAGAGAGCGAACAGGGACCCAGAGGGACAGATCGAGAGAGGAACACAGAGTGTGTGAGATAGAGAGAGAGTGAGAGAGAGAGAGAGAGAGAGAGAGAGAGAGAGAGAGAGAGGATGCGAGAAGGAAGCAGAAAGACAGAGAGGGAGAAGTAGAATTACTCAAGTAGACTGAGACAGATAGAGCGGGAAAGAGGGAGCCGTAGAGACAAAGAGAGGAGAAAGAGAGGGAGGGAGGGAGAGAGAGAGGAACATGGTGAGGGCAACAGAGAGAGAGAAATGTCTGGCACTCAGAGAGAGGCTGAGGGAGGGAGAGGGAACTGGAGAGACAAAGAGAGAAAGAGATGACAGCGAGCTGGAGAGACAGATGGAGAGAGGTTGAGAGACCCAGAGAGAGAGATAAAGCGACCCAGATTGGCTGAGAGAGAGAGAGGGTGAGGCACCAAATGTGAAAGACAGAAAGAAACAGAGGGAGCTGAACAGAGAGAGAGAGAGAGGCCCTAAAGTGACAGAGAAAGAAATAGGGAAAGGACACGGAGAAAGTGAGAGATAAATAGAGAGAGAGCTATAGAGGGGTGGGGTGGAGAGGGATCCGGAGAAACAGGGGGAGAGAGAGAGGAATAGGGACCCAGAGAGAGAGAGGTTGAGGAACGCAGAGAGACAGAGAGTGAAGAGGGACATGGAGTGACAGAGAGGGAGAGAGAGAGAGAGAGAGACAGAGAGAGAGTGAGAGAGACACACACAAAGTGAAAGAGAGAGATAGGGAAAGAGACATGGAGACAGAGAGAGATTGAAAGAGAGTGAAACAGAGAGTGAGCAGGAGTGGGACACTGAGAGAGAGTGATAGAGGGAGAGAGAGAGAGAAAAAGATAAGTGAGATCTGGAGAGACTGGGGGGAGGATTGGCAGAGATGGTACCAGATAAACTGAGAGAGACAGACAGACAGGGAACTAGAGGGACAAAGAGAGAAGGAGAGGGACACAGAGACAGAGAGGGACAGGGACCTGGAGAGACAGACAGAGAGTGATGATGGACAGTCAGAGAGAGATAGAGAGAGAGGCAGAGAGAGAGAGGGAGTAGTAATGGGAGAGACATAGGGAGAGGGACACAGTGCAGATAGAGGGAATAGGCAGTCAGTGCAGGGATCCCCTGTAGCCATTCCCTCAATATTAAGAACACAGCTTTGGAATATGTTGGGGGGGTTGCAGGGAAATGACCTACCAGGGGAAAGCCACAGCTGCCAGGTCTCTGGTATTGAGCCTATATTTGTGGCTCAGAAGGAAAGGGGGGAGAATAGGAGAGTGATAGTGGTAGGAGATTCAATGGTGAGAGGAACAGACAGGAGATTCTGTGGTCATGAACGAGATTTGTGGATGGTATGTTACCTCCCAGGTGCCAGGGAAGGGATGTCTCGGATGGAGTCTATAGGATTCTTAAGGGGAAGGATGTGCAGCCAGAAGTCATTGTACACATTGCTACCAATGACATAGCTAGGAAAAGGGATGAGGACCTGAAAAATGAATATTGGGAGTTAGGTTGGAAGCTAAAAGGCAAGATCAACACAGTAGTAATCTCAGGATTGCAACTGGTGCCATGGGCAAGTGACACTAGGAACAGAGAGCGAGTGCAGCTGAAACATATGGCTGCAGAGCTGGTGAAGGAGCGAAGGCTTCATTGGGATACCTTCTGGGGAAGGTGGGACCTGTATAAGGAGGATGGATTGCATCTGAACTGCAGGGGCACTAATATCCTGGGTGGGAGGTTTGCTAGAGCTGTCCAGGAGGATTTAAACTAGTTTGGCAGGTGGATGGCAACTGGAGCTACAGATCAGAGGATGGGGGAGCTAGTGAACAGGCAAATGCAGTGTGCAGAGAGTCTGTGGTGAAGGATAGACAGTTGATCGGGCAAAGTTGCAGTCAGTGTGATGGGTTGAAATGTGTCCATTTTAACGCAAGAAAAGTCAGGAATAAGGTGCTGAATATAGAGCATGGATCATACTTGGAGCTACGATGTTGTGGCCATTATGAAGGCTTGGATATCATAGGGGCAGGCACAGTTGTTGGATGTTCTAGAGTTTAGATGTTTCAAAATAATAGGGAGGGAGGTAAAAGAGGTGGGGGAGTGGCCTGGCTAATCAGGGACAGTATCGCAACTGCAGAAAGAGAGGGTGTTGAGGAGGGTATATGTATTGAGTCATTGTGGGTTAAAGTCAGAAACAGGAAAGGAGCAGTCACTTTATTGGGACTTTTCCATAGACCCTCCAATAGCAACAGAGACACGGAGGAGCAGGTGGGAGGCAGATTTTGGAAGGGTGCAGAAGTAACAGGATTGTTGTCATGGGTGACTTCAACTTCCCTAATATAGATTGGAACCTCCTTAGTGCACATAGTTTGGAGACATCAGTGGTTGGTTGTTTACATGGAGAGCGGTGGTTAGGTGAAATACACTGCCCACAGTGGAAGTAGAGTTAGATACACTGGGGACATTCAAGCGACTCTTGTGTAAGCACATGGATGATAGTAAAACGTGGGTTAGCTTGATTTTAGAGGAGGATAAAAAGTCAGCACATCATCGAGGGTTGAAGGGCCTGTGCTGTTCTACGTTCTATGTTCGTTCATTGAGGTATGCACCTTTACACAATAACATCAGCATTTCTAATAAACTTTTTCAAAGTGCTGGCATATTCTTAGTCTGTTGAAGATGCTCCTAAACTGCATAACTTGGTGTGATAAAACACCTTTGGATATTAAAATCAACATTTCCAGCCAAGTTCTCCAAAGTGCTTGAATATTCTGGAAGTCTCTTGTGCACGTCAGACTATTGCATAACAGTGAGAATAAGCAACTTTGCACATTAAAATCAACATTTCCAGCAAGGACAGAACATAGAATTGTACAGGATAGGAACAGACCCATCGACCCACGATGTTGTGCCAAACATGACGCCAAACTAAACTAATCCCTTTTGCCTGCCCTTGGTCCATATCCCTCCATTGATTGTATATTCATGTGCTTATCTAAAAGTGTCTTAAATGCCTCTATCGTATCTGCTTCCACCACTTTCCCTGGTAGAGTGACCATATTCATGCTACTCTCTGTAAAAACTTGCCCCTCACATCTCCTTTGAACATTTCCCCTCTCACCTTAAATGTATGTCCCCTGGTTTTGGACATTTGAAATCTGGGAACAAGATTCTGACCTTCAGCTCTATCTATGCATTTCAATTTTATGGATGATTTGGAGATGCCGGTGTTGGACTGGAGTGTACAAAGAGATCACACAACCCCAGGTTATAGTCCAACAGGTTTAATTGGAAGCACACTAGCTTTCAGAACGCTGCTCCTTCATCAGGTGATTGTGCAATTTTATGGACTTCTATTGAGTCTCCCATCCATCTCCACCATTCCAGAGAAAACAACCCAAGTTTTTCTAGCCTCTCCTTATAGTTCATAGCCTCTAATCCAGGCAGCATCCTGGTAACCAAAGTCTTATAAAGTTTAGTAACAGACATTAAGAAAATGCCTGTAATTTTGAAAACTTTGCCTGAAATGTTAGTTTGAAGGTGCAAAGATGCTTATCACAATGAGTTATGCAGTTCTGAAGCATGTACAGGAGATTTTAAGAATGTGCCAGCATTTTGAAGAATAATGCTGTAAATGTTGAGTTTTCGTGTGCAAAGATGCTTACCTCAGAGTTATGCAGTTTACTAACATCTCCAAGAGTTTGAACGAATATGCAAGGATTTTTGGTAACTGCTACAAACATTAGTTTTAGTGTGCAAAGGTGTTTATTTCACTGAGTTATGCAGTTCAGTAACATCTACAACAGTCTTTAAGAATTTATCATTAGTTTGGAGAACATCACAAATTGATTTTAATACAAAAATTGCTTATCTCACCAAATATGCAGTTCTGCAAAATTGTATAAAACGTCGAAATGTACTTGTAAGCAGTTGTAGATTACAAATACATGCAGAAAGCAGTCAGATAATCAACTTTGAAACCCAAAAGCAGACTTTTCTGCAAAATGCTGGGAGATGCTTGAAAGCACTTATAAATGTCAAGAAAAGTCATACCACAGCAAGGTAAGCAACTTCCAAACAGAAATGCAAAAGTACATTCCACAAAATTGCAGAAAATACTAAAATATTCATGTCAGCAGTTGCAGATTTCAAATAAATGCATAACATAGGAAGAGAAGGAACTTTGAAACACAAAATCAGAGCCTTCTGCAAAGATGTGGAAAGCAACTGGAAGGTGCTTGAAAACAGTTGCAAATATGAAGAACAAAATAACACAACAAGATAAGCAACTTCCAAATTGTGAAACAAAACTTTGTGTAAAATTGCAGAAAATACTGAAATATACCTGTAAGCTGCTGTAAGTCACAAATATGTGCACAAAACAGCCACTTAAGTAATTTTGAAAGACAAAACCTGAGCTTTCCACAAAATTGTGGAAAGTGCTAGAACATTCTTGAAAGAAGTTGCAAATGTCAAGAATGGACTTAACAGAGCAAAAAACTTTCAAACACCACATCAGAACCTTCCACAAAATTGCAGCAGATGCTTGAAGATGCTTGACAGCATTTGCAAATGCCAAGAACAGTCATAACAAAGCATGATAAGCAAATTTAAAGCTGACAAACAAAACATTTTGCAAAATTGTAGATGCACTCAATGCTTGGTTCAAGCAGAATGCCAAGGTACGGCGTCACCTGCCTCAATAGCCCCAGATACTCCTAGTCCCTTTCTGACTGCTGCAGATGTCAGATCAATCTTCCTGGGAGTCAACTGATGGACTTTGGCTCAATCTACCAACTTACTTTCTTCTATGTGTGAGCCAAGTCCTGCGTGTTCTTTTAAATGAAGCAATAGGAGAAGATATTCGGTCTCACACTCTTAATTTATTTTAAACAGTAAGTGGATAAAGCATTCAGAGCTCTGGGTCTAAACCTTTTTGTCCCTGACAAACTACAAAGTGTGCCAGTTCAAAAAGTAAGACCCCGTTCTGTCCCTGACCCAGTCTTTTATACAATAAAAAACGTCATACAAACATTGAGGTAGAATTATCTTCTGATTGGCTGTTGATCTGACTCCATTCTCCGTCTCCTCGCATTCCCGGATGTCCGACCCCACGTGACCTTCTTTTGCCCACGAAACGGAGCATCACGTGACCTCCTCGGCCCGTGAAACGGAGCATCACATGACCTCCTCGCACTCATCCGGGGCGTGAAACGGAACGTCACGTGACCACCTTCTGCGTGCGTTACTCAGCGTCACCACAGGCTTCCAAATGCTGAATACATTTACACTCGCAGCCAGCCTTCTGTTTTACAAGTAAGCCATATATTTACAAGTCCCCCTTTTGGTCTCATAAAAATGAGACCAACCAACCAGTTCTATACATCACATTCACTCTCCGATGCATAGTCTTCCCTTCTTGCCAAGGCCATGGTTTCCGTCTCCATCTGTGACATCTGGAAGGGCAGGGGAGCCTTCCCTTCAATTGCTGTAATAATTATCCTGTTCAACAAAGATCTAATACAGGGAATACAACAACATCCGCACAACACTAACACAATAATCATACCTCCGAGGGACATAAACACAGAGACAATTAATCCTTTCCATTTCCCAAACCATGAATCGAACAATCCTCCTAGAGGGTTGTTAATACCGGAATGTTCATGCATTTCTTCAGACAAGGTTCTTAGTTCTTCCAGGGCTCTGGTTACCGAGCAATCGGGTGCCGTATTATTGGGGATAAACGTACAACATTGGTCTCCAAACATAGAGCACACTCCCCCCTTTTCTGCTAACAACATATCTAAAGCCATTCTATTTTGCACTGTCATCAATTAAGTCGCTGCCAATTGTTCAGAGAGTCCCGCCACCGCATCTCTAGTTCTATTAGCTAGCCTAAGTACATTGTAATGTACATAATTAATTCGGTCAACGTTTTTATTCGGCGTAACTGGGAATAGAACACCGATAATTGGGAGATTCTCAAATCCTGCTGCTATCTGATCTGCCAATGTATATTCATCAGGTACACCGCGAGGAACACCTATTGCATCTATGTAAGTGGTTGAGCCAGATGTGACATCAAACAAATCCCTGCGAATTCGTGTATACGGATTTATTCCCTGTTGTCGTTCTCCTAAGAGGAATAAGGGTACCCCTAACCTGATCATTGCACAGGTTCCAGACCAATCTGGAGGTAGACTAATATGCAGTGTTCTATCTCCACAGTACCAAAAAAGATCAGCTCTGGCCCAAACCATTTTGCTAGCATTCTGCCAACCGGTTACATTAATCGTATCCTGACACCAGTCAGCGGGGATGTCTCCCAAGACTATATCTGACTTTCGAGCAAAACACGTGTAATTGTTGGCCCTTGGAGTAAACACTGGAGGTAACGTGGAATTCTTTACAGGTGGGAAAATAGCACTTAAGGTGGTACAATTTGGAGGATCCGCCTGCATGGTGAGGGCCATCATGCAGTGAAATCCTGTTGGGTCTATATTAGGGAACAATGGGGCTGGGGTAGTAAATAGAGTTGGCCTTGCCGAAGAATACCCGACACAATTATTCATATTCATTGAGGTTGCGGTCGCTGTCATCCAGTCTAGCCATAAGTTCTTATCCCCATACCCGGTAGCTAATTTAATAATATCCCTTCTTGTAAGGTTGTTGTGGTCTATTACCACAACTCCTGAACTTGATTCTACCTCCATACTTGTATTTTCAGTTTGTGGATGGCTCATGGGAGGGTCCACTAAAGTTACCTTCAATAATCCCATGTTATCCACTCCAGATTGATCTACACCTATTACAAGATAAAAGCTTCTGTCATCACTCTCACAGTAAATCTGTACCTCTTTTGGACTAGGATTAATATCAAATTTTGTCAGGGTTAACAAAAGTGGATTTTTTAGCTCTGAAGCATGATCGAGTTGCCCCTTTGTCAGGCTCACATGGTCTCAAATGTTCCATCTATTATCCGAAGGTGACGACCTCTTGGGGGTCCATCGCACCCCAGTCCATGTTAATACATTATCCCACGACAGGCATGGGTCATAGTAAATGGCATAGAAGCAAAGATATACATCATACTCCCTCCAGGTCCCTGTATCTTGGCCACAATCAATTACTTCGCATAAATCAAACTGGTATGTTGTAGCATGATTTCAATCGTGTCTGATGTGTACCTGGCTCCTCGTCTCCTTTAAACATTTATCCGCCTCTTGTCCTGTTGATCTTTTGTTCCTGGAACTTCCTCCCTCGCCTGTGTGTTTGTCCCTCGTGGTTAATACTCCTATTAACAGCAGCATAACACTTATACATAAAACAATAGCAAAGACTCCCAATCTCCACAGCCTAAAGTAATGTGGGCTGCTTACAGAGATAAACATTATATCCTTTACACAACTTTGCTTAGAAATCTTGAGAACCTCTCCCCCCTTTTTCCAGAACCTTCTTCCTGCGAACATTAAACGTTTAAGACCCTTCTACTCTTTTTCTGTTCTTATTTGTTCTAAAGTTCTCATTGGCGGTTCCGTAGCTGCACACTGGCTCCAATGGTACCAGCTTTCTCCTTTCCCCTGCAGTCTGACTGCATGAGATGTCCTCTCCACCATCTTATAAGGTCCTGTCCACCTCGGCTCCGACCACTTCCGTTTGATCACATTCAGCAGGACCCAGTCCGTGGTAGATGGCGCCTGGCTCTGTAGATCCCCCTTTTCCGATCCAACCTGTTTGGAGAAAGCTGACACCAAAGCTGTTAGTTGGTTATAATAAGGTTTGTACCTTAGAGAGGCTCCTCCTCCCTCTAACATCTGTATTCCACTCCTGGTCCCAGGAACTGCTGCCCTGTTGTTAGCTCATACGGAGTGAACCCTGTAATAGAGTTTACTGAACTCCTAATGGACATTAAAGCTAAAGGTAGGGCATCCACCCAGCTTAACTTTGTTTGTGCACATACTTTTCCTATTTTTCCTTTTATGGACTGATTCATTCTTTCCACTTTTCCCTGTGACTGAGGATGGTACACTGTTCCAAACGCATGTTTCAGTCCTAAAGCTGCTTCAACTTCTTGCAGGTCATTATTCTTAAAATGTGTGCCATTATCTGACCTGACTCTCTTTGGAAACCCATGCATTGGAATGTATTGGTTTATCAAGAATTTGATCACTGTCTTTGCGTCTTCCTTTTTCGCAGGTATTGCTTCTGGCCAACCAGTGTATGCATCCACTGCTACCAAAAGGTACCGGTATCCGTTTACTCTCTCTATCATATCAGTGTAGTCAATCACTATTTCCTGACCTGGCATTCTTGGAAGAGGGAATTTTCCCTCGTGTGGTTTCACTGTTGGTCTCACATTGTATTCTGTACATGTTCTACATTCCCTGATATAATTTTCAATCATTGCTGGCAAGAACGGATGCCACCAATGTGTCAGATGCCTCTGCATCTGTGTTTTTCCACAATGTGTGAGGCCATGAGCCTCCTGAAGCATGGAAGCTTTCAAACCTGGGGGTAGGACTGATCCACCGTCCGGTGACCTCCAAATCCCTTCTGATTCTGTGGCCCCCTCCCTCCATACTGTCAGTTCATGAGGAGAGGTTTTCTGCTGCTCTTTGATTAACACATCTGCATCGCAGGCAGACAGCAGGTCATACACTGTTCTCTCTGTTTGCATCATTATATACTGTGCTGTAATACCTGCTGCTTTCTTTGCTGCTGAGTCGGCTTCCTGATTGCCCTTCGCTGCTACTGTATCTGCTTTATCATGTCCTCTACACTTGACCACCGCCACTTCTTCAGGTTTCATTAGGGCCTCCGCTAATCTTTTCATATCTTTTTCATGTTTAATTGGGATTTTTACTGCTGTTAAAAATCCTGCCCTGATCCATTGACTAAGTTCTACCTGTATAGCCCCTGCCACATATGCAGAGTCGGTGTAGATATTTACTCTTTTTCCCTCTGACCATTCTAATGCAGCTATCATTGCCTGTAGTTCAGCCAACTGGGCTGATTCTTTGCCTGTCACTTTTCCTGTCAACACTTGTCTGTCGCACCACTGCATAGGCTGCTTTAAGTCCTTCAGTTGGATGTCTGTAACAGCAACCATCTGTGAACAGCACTTCCTCTGGGTCTACTAATGGAATTGCCTGTAAATCTGCCCTAACTTTGGTATCTCTCTGTACCCTTTCCTCACAGATGTGTGGCTCTCCTTCTCCCATATTATCAGCCATGTTAATTCCTTCATGTGTAAAAATTATATGTGGTGCATTCGAGATTTTCTCTAACCTGGTTTGCCGCAGTGACGTCATTGTAAAGGCTGTTGAGTTCACGTAGGCCACTATACTATGTGTCGTCAGTACTGTTAGTGAATGGCCCATGACTATATGTGCTATCTTTTGGAGAATTTTTGCTACCCCTGCTGCATGTCTTGTACATGGCGGGTGTCTGTCCTCCACTGGGTAAAGGGTAACACTTACATACATCAGCACCTGCCTGCCTCCCCCTTTTTTCTGAAAAAGAACACCATTTATTGTGTGTAATCTTTCAGAAATATCGAGGAAAAATGGCTCTTTGTAATCTGGGACTGCTAAATCAGCAGCCCGCGTTAAAGCCTGTTTAAGAGATATGAAACTTTCGTCTGCCTCCGTAGTCCACTGCAAATGGGCCGACAAATTTCTCATGCCTTGTTCATTTACCATGGCCCTGAGAGGGAAAGTGAGTTCCCCATATGATGCAACGAATTGTCTACTGTACCCTGCCAACAACCCAAGAAATGAGAGTCTTTTACAGTGACTGGTTTGGTATGATGCAGAATGGAGGATCTATGAGACGGAGACACACCTGTTCCCTTAGCAGAAATCACTCTACCCGTTTGTCTGCAGAATTGCAATTTAACCCATGAAACTTTAAAACCGACACTATACAGGTGAAACAGCAATGACATTGTGGCTTCCAAACAAGAAACATGATCGGGTGCTGCCAAAAGAATGTCATCCACATACTGGATCAATACCACCCCCTTTGAGAGCGTCAGATCCTTCAGCTGCTGTTTCAGTACCTGATTAAACACCCCAGGTGACAAAATAAACCCTTGAGGGACCCTTGTATAACGTAATTGTTGGCCTTTGTAGGTGAACGAAAAAATGTCCCTTAGATGATCAGCTAGGGGCAAACAGAAGAACGCATTGGCCAGATCAATGCATGAGAACCACTTATGGTCAGGGGTCAGCACAGACATCGCAGTGTAAGGGTTTGGAACTGGAACTGTTGGAGTAGAAACAACACTATTAATCCGTCGAAGATCATGCGCCATCCTATATTTACCTGTATTCTGCTTCTCTACAGGTAAGATAGGGGTGTTCCAGGCTGACTGGGAGGGTTCTAGCACCCCTGCTGCTAACAATCCTTCAATTGTGTCGGCAATGCCGGCTTCAGCCTCTGGTTTATGTGAGTATTGTCTCTGCCAAATCGGAGTGTGGTCCATTAAATCAAATGTAATTGGTGTGACGTGTTTACAGTAACCAACGTCCGTTGAACTTGCTGACCACAAGGTATCTGGTAGAGTATCAAGCATTGCTGCAGCCTGTGGATGATCTGTTTTTTCCCTAACATGAAACCTTTCAATCTGCCTATGTTCCAACAGTACCTTGGTAAAAACAATGACTGCAGATGCTGGAAACCAGATTATGGATCAGTGGTGCTGGAAGAGCACAGCAGTTCAGGCAGCCCTGTCCTCGGATGCTGCCTGAATTGCTGTGCTCTTCCAGCACCACTGATCCAGAATCCAACAGTACCTTGTCAGTTGTCCTGTACATAATTCTATAGGCTTCCTCTGATGGTGAATATTGTAAACCGGGTAACTGAGTCCACACCCAGTCCGTTAGCACCATCAAGCGTTTGGACATAGGTCCCAGATCCTTGGCCTGATATTCAGCATGCACAGCCAATGTGACATGAGGTATAGCTTCTTCAGTCATCTCATACCATTCCAACTGTTCTGCAGTTAATTCAACAACACCCGCCACACCTTCTTTTCCGAACAGAATGCAACTGGAGGAAATATCCCATTGAGTCCCTTCTAAATGCTGATAGAATGCATGCTGATAAATTTCATTATCATCTCTATCATAATATAAAGTAACATGAAGGGGATCTGCAGGAGGAGCATAGGGTTGCAGCATCTGAACCCAGGGTCGCCATTGGTTGTATAAAGACTGTATGCCATTGTTCTGCCCGTTTTCGGGTTCGAGGAGTCCCCAGTATATATCTGCCCACTGTCCTTCTGCCATTGGTGATGTGTCCGGTGATAACATCATTTGGGATCCAGAGTGAATCGTCGTCATAGAACAGTTAACGGAATGGCCATTTAGAAAGGTCACTACCAGTCCGTCTGGTCCGCACAGAACTGAGACCCCACATCTCACCAGCAAGTCATGTCCCATCAGATTCACAGGGCATGCAGGTGATGAAATATACTGGTGACGAAAGGTCTGTCCGGCCACTGATGTAATCAGTGGCGATGTCAAAGGCAGATTTTCTGGTTTACCCGAGAACCCGACTAATTGAACGCTAGAGGATGACATGCTTGACCGAGGTATATCACAAGTGATGGTAGAAAATCTTGCACCCGTGTCAACCAAAAAAGACAGATTCTTGTCCATGACCCTCATTTGCATATAGGGGTCTGCCAACCCCACATGCCCCTGGGTTCTCGGGCCCCATCAATATTCGTATCCCTGCCCTTCCGGCATAGTTTGGGGGTACTGTCCTTGCACCGGAGCTGCAGTTGCATTTGGGACTTGGTAAGGCTGAACAGCCTGTTGGAAAGGAGGCTGACTTGAGCGGACATACTGTCCTCGGATCAATCCCTGGCCTCCCTGGATTCCCCACAGCATGGGACAATTCCGTCTCCAATGCCCGGGCTGGCCACATTCAAAACAGGTGTTGGGTGGCTGACCTCTGAATCCTCCGCGGCCCCTTCCTCTACCATGCATTCCTCCGGGAACACCTATAGGCCTGCCCCCATATTGGGGGTAGGGTGGCATCAATCAGGTGTTGGGTCTAAACTCGGCGGGTTGTTTTGTGGCAACAGCCGCTGAACCATTTGATTAGTCGTCTTTTGGGAGGCCTTCTTTGTATCATTAGCCTTCCTCCTAGCCTCATCGAGCTGTAACTTCAGCAACTGCACTTGAGCTGACTCATTGCTCTGTTTATCCTCATCCTGTTTTGTCCTGTAACGCTTCATGTGGTGTGTCAAATGTTTTTCCCACTGTTCTGTAGAACAACCTGGGATGTCAGGATTACTCTCCATTGCCTCTTTTACTTCCTTTGGCATCCCTGCCATAACGGCATTCCTAAATAACGTGGTCTGTAGCTGACCTGACCCTGGATGGCTCTCCACAGTATCTGTCCACGTGTCCTTACACCTAGCCAAAAAGGCAGACATATTCTCACCCTCCTTCATTGTGAAGGTGAGTGAGTGCATCGCTCCCGGTGGAATTGGGAATCTCTCTCTCATTGCCCTTCCCACACAGGTAGCATGCTGCGCAAATGGGTCCGAATCAGGTAATAAGGTGGTCCCCGCAGACACTTCAATCTGCTGTATTTCCCACATACTCAATTGCTTACCCAACAATGCTCTCCAGTCACCCATAGCTAACTTGTGGCCTAGTGTATATTGGGAAAATTTAGTCATCCAGGGCCCACCTCCCTCCATGGGTGGGGGCATTTTATCCAGGATGCAGTTCATATCAGTATATGTGAAGGGCTGATAAACATCTCCCAGATAAGAGCCTCTGTAAATTAATGGCATTTGGTGGTGCTGATACTTTATAGGTTGTCGTAATGTGTCTCTTTGACGCAGGTTGTAACTTGGTTCAGGTAGGGTCTTCAGTGGAGGGCCATGTTCAGTATGCATTGTGAGTGAGCCTTTCAAAGTGACTGGGTAGGTGTTTGGATCATCGTCTGTCAGGGATTCTTCGTCCTCAATATCTATACTACTTTTAGACTCCTTCCCATCCAATTTCTCTCTATCCCGTTCTTCCCTCAAATCTCTCCTTCTTCTGTCTGAGAACCCATCATCCAATAACTGACCTGAATCATGTAATCTTCCCCTCTTTTCATTCTCAGCACTATACGGTGTCGAATGAGCATCTGGCTCTTGCACTGATGAATATCTCCCCTGTTTTGGCTGTTCTTTGTTTCTGCTGTGCATCATTATCACCCTGTTTGCTTCCTCCGTTTCCTTAACTCTCTGTTCAGCTTCTAGTGTTAGTTTTTCTACTTTTCTGATACTTTCTTCTACAGCTTCCGCCAGTCTCTGTTTTACTACGTTGTACTCTCTTGTTCCTACTTCTTGCACATCTAACACCCCTTCTTGAACATACATAAATGGCATTTGTGTTACAGGATATGGGGGCGGTAATTGTACCACAGGCAATTTAGGATATAATGGCGCGGATGGTCCTGCATTTTCTGTCTCCTTTGTCAGTTTTATTATAGATGTACCACCTACTTTCTTTTGTAATGTTTCTACCGCCATACAGGCCAACGTCATGTTATGCAGATGAATCCTCCTCTCTTCTTTCTCCCCGCCTTCTTTTGTCCACTTTCTTCTAACTAATATTGACCCTTTCTTTCCCTTCATGTGTCCTTCTACTTCTAATTTAGCTTGCTCTTCTGCTTTTCCTAAAAACAGTGACAATTTCTTCCTCTCCTCATCTTTAGGACTTTGCCCTGTTTCTCCATCATTGTTTTTTGTTTGTTCTTTGCAAGCCCACTGACTAACTGACTTCTGGCTTTACCCCACTGCTGTTTTACGGGCAACATTAAATCGGAAGAACATCCTCCGTATTCTTCACACTCTTTATCAAACTCCCCTTTCATTTTATGTATTTTTGTTTTTAATCCTCCTGTCCAGTAGTCAGTTGGTTTGGATATAAATATAACCGAGCAACCAACCCAATCAGAAACAAATCCTGTGGGTAGTCAGTTTGGATGGAGTACACCCGAGCAACTGACCCTTTCAGCGAGGTTTATCAGCAGTTTCATTGTCACCGTTAGGTTTCCACTACCGACTCTCTCTCACTGAAACACCACCGTCTCTGTCTTCAAAACGCTACTGGCTTTTCTACCACCCTCCGTACATTCCCCAATATAATTCTAAAAACTTACAACACAATCATAAACCAAAATTTGTGAGCGTTGCTTTTATGAGATCCTGCTCAATGGACTTTAAACCTCCTCACATTTACGTACCTTGTTGCTTTTATGAGGACTCTAACCCCACGGGACTTTAAACCTGTACGTACCTTATCAATGCTTTGTCCACTTACTATTACTAGGACACTTGCAGTATCATGACAACAATCAATTTAGTATCTCCAATTGCAGAACTTCGATATAAACAGGCGTCTGCTCACCTTTTTTTATGCGGCGCCGCTTGTTGTTGTCATCAAACGTCAGTTGTCCATTGTTTCTATTTTTCTCTCTTTCCGTCACTTCTCCGTCTTCATCACGTCGGGGTCACCAATTTGATGGACTTTGGCTCAATCTACCAACTTACTTTCTTTTATGTGTGAGCCAAGTCCTGCGTGTTCTTTTAAATGAAGCAATAGGAGAAGATATTCGGTCTCACACTCTTAATTTATTTTAAACAGTAAGTGGATAAAGCATACAGAGCTCTGGGTCTAAACCTTTTTGTCCCTGACAAACTACAAAGTGTGCCAGTTCAAAAAGTAAGACCCCGTTCTGACCCTGACCCAGTCTTTTATACAATAAAAAACGTCATACAAACACTGAGGTAGAATTATCTTCTGATTGGCTGTTGATCTGACTCCATTCTTCAAAGTGGAGATGTTACCTAGCACGGTTGACGAAACATTTGAAAGCAAATCTTCCAGCTCAGCGAGCTAACTTACTTACTTATCATCAACCTGTGTGACAAATCTTCTCAAAAATCGCGAACTGGTAAAATATGGCAGAAAGCATTCTCCAAGATTTTCTTTCACTACATTTGACTGAGAAGGTAAAGACAAATGTCACACATCCATAGGGGGCTAGTGGCCCTCTGAACAGATTCTCTGAAGGTTGCAGGACCAAAAAGCTATGGAATTCAATGTAAGAGGTCTAACTCTGGGGACATGGATGCAGTATGACAACAAGTTCATACAAGTAGAAAGGTTCATCAGTTAACTTTAAAATCCCATTACATGTACCACCACCCTCAGTATTCAATGTATCACATCCCATCTCTGCCCACCAACAATGATAAAGCACAACTCATAACATTTATAGCTTTACCTCAACCTCACACATGTAACACTTCTGCAAGCCTCAAGCCCACATCTCACACGTTACACGCTATTCAACCAAGACAGGAATGCCACACAGATCTAACTGCATCACATTCAATGACACTCTTTCCACTTGCTTGCATAACAAGGTTATGGATAATTGGAAGGCAGCAGCACTTAAACAGTGTTGAATAGGCCTGACTGTGTACCCTCAACCTGAAGAAGGAGATGGTGCTTAGCATCATTGGAGTGGCCATGACTGTGGTCATTGGTGGGGCTGAAACCATGGAAGGTGTGATACGCTTATTCCAGAAGATGGCTTTCCACTTCATGGATTCCTCACTTTGCTACAAGAGGACAAAAAGATGTCCTCTTTCTCTCTGATGAGTAAAAACAAACCTTCCAGACCCAGTTGGCCTCAGTCCAGATTGTACATGAGGTCAGCACCATAAGCAGGCCTGTATATGCGAAACATATGAGCAATTTACTGCACTCCTCAAGGATAAGTATGACTTTTTTGTCACTACAACTTCACACTCACGGAACCATCATTCAATTCCCAACACCAACATGTCTGAGGATGAAGCTTGAAAACCCCAGTTGATGCACAGGCAATGCATTCACCTGCACCCTCTCCAGAGACAAACCAATATATACAGTAACTCGGGTAGACACTGGGCGGCAAGCCAGTCAGCACATCAATGATCAGAATCTGCAGTTAGTGTTGGAAGAATCACTTGAGATCTCTGGCTCTCCGAGGACTGTTGAAGACCACGCATGAGCTCAACTCCAGGCAGATGATGTGACTCTGTACCTGGCCATAACTGACTTGCTCAACCAGCAGAGACAGGCAGGGAGGCATCAGGCCAGAATGCCTGAGGTCCTCACTAGGCTAAAATGAAGGATGGAGGGGTTTATCGATCTTTTGTTTGCTGTTGTGGCTTTTAAGCATGTGAGCATTTGACTACTTCTATAGTGGCTACCTTGGAGAACTAGCATCAGCAAAAAACTCAGTGACTGTGATGTAGGCACCTGGACCTGCTTTCTATTGCACTAACTATAAGTGACCTTGAGCCCACAGTGCACCAGCCAATGCCTTCATATTGCAGGGCATTCCAGATAGTTGTGTTTCTTCAACTCAGCTGAGGATTTTGGGCATTGGCTAGACAAGTATGGTAGGCAGTGGAAGAAGAAATCATCTAAGACACTCCCTCCATTCCTAGTGAACATTGTTCAAACTGCCTCCAATAAATAAAGCTCAATATTCCATTTGCACCCACACTTTCCCACATCATATCTATTGACCAAGCTTTTGCCCACTCACTCAACCTGTCTATATCCCTCCATACACTCTGTGTCGTCTTCACTACTTGCCTTCCTACTTATTTGCGTATGATCTACAAATTTGGTGATACCACTTTTATTTCTATCAACTAAATCATTAGTCTATGTCAATAAGCTTGGAAGTAAAAACAGGAATTGCTGGAAAAGCTCAGCAGGTCTGGCAGCATCTGTGGAGAGAAATCAGAGTTAACATCTCAGGTCCAATGACCCTTCCTCAGAATGGTTTTGAGGAAGGGTCACTCAACTTGAAACATTAACTTTGATTTCTATCCACAGATGCTGCCAGACCTGCTGAACTTTACTAGCAATTTCTGATTTTGAGCATCCACAGTTCTTTAATTTCTTATTCTAAGTTTGGGTTATTTTCTTTAGAGCAGAGAAGCGCCAGGAAGGACCTGATAAAGGTTATAAGAATATAAGGGGTATGGTCAAGGTGGATCGAAAGCAACTGTTCCCTTTAGTTGAAGAGTCAATATGAAAGGGCACACTTAAGGAAAACATAGGAGTTTAAGAAGGAAGTTGAGGAAAAATACTTTCAGGTAGAAGGTGGTGGAATCTGGAATGCACTAGCTGTGAAGGCAGTTTGGCAAAACATCACAACCTTTAAAAGTATTTGGATGAGTGCAGCCCCAATAACACTCAAGAAGCTTGACACCATCCAGGACAAAGCAGCTTGCTTGATTGGCACCTGATCCACAAACATCCATTCCATCTACCACCAACATTCAGTAACAAAAGTGTGTACCATCTACAAGATGCACGGTAGAAATTCACCTTCGACAGCATCTTCCAAACAAACGACCACTTCCATCGAGAAGGCCAAAGACAGTACATATATGGGAACACAACCACCTTCAAGTTCCCTTCCAAGCCACTCACTATCCCGACTTGGAACTATATCGCCATTCCTTCACTGTCGCTGGTTCAAAATCCCGGAATTTCCTCCTTAATAGTATTGTGGGTCAACTCACAGCAGGTGGACTGCAGCAAGTCTAGAAGGCTCAAGGGCAACTAGGGACGGGCAATAAATGCTGGCCCAGCCAGCGATGCCCACATCCCACAAAATGAATAAATAGAAAAAAAACTGAAGTGTCATAACATTGTAGCCTATAGTCCAATTTATGAAAAGTAGTACGAATATAGATTTAGCGTAATTTTAGTGGTGTAGACATAATGGCTGAAGGGCATCTTTTGTACTATAAGATACTATGATTCATCCATTCATGTTCAGACCATTTATGTACAATCAACAGCAAACGACCTAGTATTGAATCCTGTGGTATAAAACTGGATACAAAACTTCCAGTTGTAACTTTCAGTTACAAAAACAACTTTTGAAACAGAATCACTGGTCTGGATTTTCCCATGGCTAGAAACGTAGATAGAGATTGCACATGCAGACCCAATAGAACCTACAGTAGACTTATAATGAAATTGACTAGGAGGTTGAAGATTCGACTGAGCAATGCCCCATACACCTGCAACCCTCTGAAAGAATCCATTTAAATTAGGTGGAATGGTTACCTCGGAAAGTTAGATTGTGATTGCATGGAGAGGGCATAGAGGATGTTGCCTGGGCTGGAGAGTCTTAGTTCTGCAGAGAAATTGGATATACTGGGATTGTTTTACTTGGAGCAGAGGTGACAGAGGGGATAGAGATGTATGTAATTCTAAGGGCATAGATAGGGCAGACAGGAAAGAATCTTTTCCCATTGATCAATGACCAGGATGGTAGATTAAAGGCAAGAGGCAGGATGTTTAGACATGATTCTGGATCAGTGGTGCTGGAAGGGCACAGCAATTCAGGCAGCATCCGTGGACAGGCTCCTCGGATGCTGCCTGAATTGCTGTGCTCTTCCAGCACCACTGATCCAGAATCTGATTTCCAGCATCTGCAGTCATTGTTTTTACCTCTCTGTTTAGACATGATGTCAAGAGAATCTTTTTTCACCCAGAGGGTGGTGGGAATCTGAAGCTCACTGCTGTTAGCAGCAGAAATGGTCACAGAATTTAAGAAGTATTTAGATTTACACTTGCAATGCCAAGGCATACAAGGCTATGGGTGAACTGCTAGAAAATAGGATTAGAATAGTTAGGTGGTCGCTTTTGCCCAATGCAGACTCGATAGGCCATAGTGACCTATTTCTGTGTCATAGGCCTCTATGACTATAACTCCATTAATTACCTAACCTAACTCCTGACTAACTATTCAACTAATCCCATAATTTATACCACACATCATCAAATACACCTCCCCATACCCCTTACATCGTCCAGATCCCGACCCAACAACACCTTATACTGGGATCTTACCCCCAGTTCCCCGTTTCCAGAGGTATTATGCCCATTACACCTGGGGTCTGAAACTCCATGCCACTGGATCAAAGCCTCACCTTGGACCCAAAACAGTTCTTCTCCTACCTCACAGGCCCCACCCCCAAAACCCAACCATAAGATCCTTCATTCCCCCTCTACTCCTGGGTCTCGGAAACTTCCAATAGATTTGTATGCTATAGTGTATCAAGTGCTCATTTATACATTTTTTAAGTGTCTTAATGGTTCCTACTTTGAAGCGCTGAGTTCTAGATACCCACAATCCTCTGGGTGAAAACATTCTACCTCAAATTCCCTCTAAACCTATTCTCCTTAAGTTAAAACTGCCGCATTGGTTGTTGAATCCTTTTTTAAGGGGCAAGATTTCTCCTTATCTGTGTGATCTTAATTTTGTATCCTCCAATCGGATCTCCCCACAGCCTGCTCTGCTCTAAGGAAAGCAACCCCAGCCTATATCACTGTCTTCATAGCAGAATCATTTCAAGCAATGTGCTGGTCAATTTTCTTCCACCTTCACTAGTGCAATTATATCTTTCCTAGAGTATAACTACCACTCAGTATTCCAGCTGTGGCCAAATTAATGTTATATAAATCTTCATCTTAACCTCGTCGCTCTTGTTTTCAGTGTCTCAACTAATAAAGTCAAGTATCTCACATACCTTCTTAATCATCTCACCTAATTGTCATGCTGCTTTCACAGATCTGTGCACATGCACACTAAGGTCCTTTTGATCCTCTGTATTTCCTAGGATGCTGTCCTTACATGTGCATTCCCTTGCCTTGTTAGTCCTCTGAAAATGCATTGCCTTTTCAAGATTGAATTCTATTTGCCACTGTTCAACCCATTTGACCAATCCTGTGGCCTAAGGCTTTTCTTCTCACGAGCACAGCCTTAATTTTTGTGTCATCTGCTAACTTATGAAACATACCACAGACAATATCAATTGCACTACCCTCATCCACACCCAGTCACCTTCTTGAACAATTCAGTCAAATTTCTTGCACATGATCACCGCCTGACAAAGCCAAGCTGACTATCCTTAATTAATTCTTGCCTCTCCAAGTGGAGATTAACTCTGTTCCTTAGAGTTTTTTTCCAATAGTGTCTCGACCAGTGGTGTTAGACTGTAGTTTTCTGGTTTATCTTTACCACTCTTCTTGAATACAAGGGTGTAAGATTAGCTGTCTTCCAGTCCTCTGCCAACCTTATGGCCAGGGAGGACTTGAAAATTAATGTGAGAGCCCCTCCTTCCTTGCCCCCCAGAGTAGCCTAGGATACATGCCATCTCGGCCTGGTGGTTTATCAAGTCCAATTATACTGCTAATGCCTTCTCCCTTTCAACTTTAATTTGTTCAAGTATATCACAGTTCTCTTTCATGATGTAAAGTACTCATTTAAAGGCTCCACCCACAGATTGTCATTTTGATTCCTTAAAGGCCCTAGTCTTTCCTTAGTTATTCTCTTGCCTCTAATTAAAAGACCCAACGTCCTGGCTCTACTAGCCAATGCATAGAGTTTCGGAGTATTTTTGAAGCCTGCTAGGGACTGGAAGATGGGAACAATGCAGGCGTTACGAAGTCTATGAAATTTATAACCTGGAAATCCTTTAATGATTTAAACAACACAATTGCCTCCCAGCCCAGGTGAAAGACTCACAGGATTTTTTCTTGGCAGGTGATTTTCAACATTTTGAAAGTAGTTTCTGTCATCTTGGACCTTACTCACCTTGATTTGCACTTGCCTGCTGTTTGCTATCACTGCAGCCTGGGAGCAGCTTATGCAGCTCTATTATGGACCTCTGAAGGAAAACAGTTTCACCAAAGTCATAACGGCCTTCTCCACAATCAAAGGTGCTCCCCTGAAATGCAGGATCTCCATAACTCAAGGAGGCAAAAGCCCGACATTGGGGTAGAAAGAAAACTGATCAAGTTTTCCCTGATGGGTCTGAGCAACAGTATCTCAGGAGGCAGGCTTTCAAGAATTCTTTCCAGAGGGATGAGCACTGCTGAGAGGATATTTGTTCTTCGTCTCTTAATAAGGTGGGCTGTCTTATGCTCCTTCAGGCGCAATCTTTTATGGCTGCCAGAAAGGATTTAGCCAGAAGTGTGAAGGAATGACAGCATCTAAGTCAGGATGGTAAGTGACTTTCACAGCAGGGTGTTGCTCATATCTGCAACCTCTTGGAAAAGTCCTCCTACCCACTTCATCAGGCACTGCCAGTAGCTGTCAAGGTAATCTCAGCACGGAATGTTTTGACCTCTGATGCCTTCTAGGGATCTGCTGGGTCATATAAAATATTTCACCATCTACTGCTCCAAACTATGTCTCCACAGGTGAACTATATTATTTTCCAGGACTATCATCTATGTCCACTCTACTATTAATGTGACCAGAAGCACAGGGTTCTCCCATTTGCTTTGTTTTTGGTGGATCCTAACAGTTACAGGGAGTCATAAATTACATGTAGCAATGAGAGTGCCCTGCGATTAATTTTTATCAATTGAAAGGGAATCCATTCTTTCAATGTTCAACTGGTCATCGGGTTATACAATCACTTCAGCATGAGTGACAGGTTTTGGGTCCATTGTGTTCATGCTAGCTCTCTGCAGAGCAGTCCAGTAAGGTCCATTCCCAACTTTATCCTGCAGCCCTAAAAGATTTTTCCCTCAAGTATTCTTAGTTTTCTTTTGAAATCATGATCAACTTTCCCTTTTCATCAACCTTTGAGGCAATGACTTCCAAGTCATTACCAGTCACTGCGTGAGAACAGTTCTTCCTCATATTTTCCCCGAGTTTCTTAGCCAAAACCTTAATTCATCATTCTTGCATGATCTTTTCTTTGTCAACCTTGTCTAAACCTCTACATCTTTGTCAGAATTCCACTCAAACTCCAACGCTTCAATGAAAATAACACCAGCCTCCCCAGTAAAAATGTTCTCATCACTGGAATTATAGTAAGATCAAGTCTGCACACACATGAGCAACATTAACATACATTTGAGGAGGGTTCTGAAGAATGGGTCACTGCACCTGAAATGTTAACTCTGCTTTCTCCCCACAGATGCTGCCAGTCCTGCTGGGTTTCTCCAGCAATTTCTGTTTTTCAATAACATGCTTTATTGAGTATAACTGTACACGAAGAATAAAAATAGAGGATATCTATTCATCAGGGGTAAATATAGAGTAATAAGGTAGGGGAATGGGTCTGAGTGGGATACACTTCGGAGGGTCGGTGCGGACTTGTTGGGCCAAAGAGCCTCTTTTCACAGGCAATAGTTGTTCTTCGAGTAAATGTACAGTTAACCCTTAACTCAAACACTTTTGGAAATCTTTTGTGAGCTCTCTCTAAAAAATCTTCACATTCTCCTAAAAGTGTGATGCCCTGGATTGGATTAAATACTGTAGTTCTTGCCCAACTAAAGGTTTATAGAAGTTAAGCATAATTTTTCTGCTTTGTATTTAAAAGAAACCAAACTGTCTAGGGGAGGTGACAGCCTCATGATATTGTTGCTGGACTATGAATCCAGAAACTCAGGTAGTATTTGAGGAACTTGGATTCAAATCCCACCACGGTAGATGGTGGAATTTGAGTTCAAAATCTAGCATTAACATGAAATCACTGCTGATTGTCTGGAAAAACCCATCTTGTTCACTAATGTTCTCAACGGAAGGACATCTACCATCCTCACCGGAGTCCAGGTTGACAGCAATGTGGTTGACTTTTAACCACCCTCTGATATGGCATGACAAGCCACTCACTTGTAACTTTCACTACAAAGAACAAATAAATTAAACTGGATGGAACATATGGCATTGTCCTTAGCAACAGAAATGACAATGGCAAAAACAGCCCTGTCAACCTTACAAAACTTTCTAACATTAAGGGGCTGATGCCAAGATTGGGAGAGCTATGTCACAAACTAGTCAAGTAATAGCCTGGCATCAGTCATATTCAAGCGTCATCCCACCTATCTTTACCCTAGCCCCACCTCTCCACAGCACCCCCCCTCCCCCTCCCCGCCATTTATCTCCCAGCCTCCTTCACCCTTCACATTCCTGATGAAGGGCTTATGCCTTCTAGAGAAACGTCGACTCTCCTGTTCCTTGGATGCTGCCTGACCTGCTATGTCTTTTCCAGCACCACATGTTTTGACTCTGATTCTCCAGCATCTGCTGTCCTCACTTTCTCCCACTATTGAATCCCCCACTGTTAACATCATTGGGGTTAACTTTGATCAAAAACTCAATTAGACGTGCCATTCAAGTGGCTACAAGACCAAATCAGAAGCATCAAGTAATGTACCTCCTTACTCGCTAAAGCCTGTCCACCATATTCATGTCAGAAGTATGATGGAATGCTCCCGACTTGCCTGCATGACTGTAACTTCAATAACAGTCTGCCTATTTTGAGAGGTACATTTTAGTAATTGATGGTACTGATTATACAATTTATCTTCTGGATGATTTTATGAGAAATGAAGTATTAGTCGTGATCTCTGTGGGATGTATGAATTGTTCCATTGTAAAAAGTTAATTTACAAAGTGACCTAATGGATAGGATTGAAAATGTGGTAATGTTCCTAATTTACCTATGGAAGGGGTAGATTTTATATTCAGTGATAACTTGTCAGGTTTGAGATTTGTAACTCCAAGAGCGTCAAGAAAACCAGTTGAGGTGACAGAGAAAATGTTTGGGTCGACAGGATGAAGTAGAAAAATACATTACTCAGGACCAAGAAAGGTCAGTATCAGAAATGGAAGAATGTCAAAGGAAGTGTCAGGAACTAGACTCTGCTAAAAAAAACTGACCAGTGTGGAGAATAAACTTTCATGTGTTAAAAATGAGTTTGCTAATAAAAAGCACAAACTAGTGACAATGCTGGTGCAGGGTCATGGCATAATAGATTAATAATATTTTCTATAGTTTAGAGAATTAGTTACCTATGAGGTAATGTTGTTTCTAGATTGCTTGTTTCAGTAAAAATCTTCCGAGTTTGAAATCTTGCTGGGTAATGCCTTTATGACGGCCATTGGGAAGTCAAATCTCAAGTTTTAAAGTTATAGGTTTCTATGGGGATTGCAACACATCCCTCATTTTAATAAGGGTAAAACATGAAAATAATTAAACATTGACCAATTGAACTGACCTAGATTAATGCTTTAATTTAAACCATAACACTATTGTATTGACCTTTTCTGGTATTGAGAGCACCTTAACAATACTGAGTATAAAACATCCTGCAGTTGAATAGAATAGAAACATATAGAATTACAAGTAATATACAGGACAGAAACAGTGGGTGGCAAGTGAATGGTTAAGGTCTATTCTCATCCCAAAGTTTAAAATAGTACAGGTGGTAAGATTGACCAAATATACAAACAAGGAAAATGTATAGTTGAATAAATAAATTAAATGAAATACATAAATTGTGGCAGGATAGCTGATGTGTTGTGACTGCAAAATGTGGGAGTATAATGTGGAAAAATGTGAAACAGCAAGGATGATTCAGGTGAAAGGACAAAATGTTTAAATGGAAACAGAGTTTCAGATAGTAAGACCATGCAAGAAATAATATTTTTTTTAAAAATGTGGTATGTATAGAGATATATTTTAGATCAAATCAGTTACAAGGTTACATGGTGACCAAGGTTGGGAAATAAATATTCCGAGATGCCTTAAAAAAGAAAAATACACACAGAATAGTAAAGGAGCAGAGTATCCCTAATAATAAAGAATTGCATAAAAGTATTAAAGGGATCTTGCCTCAGATAATCAAAACTAATATCAGTACGGGTAGATGTTATGATCATGATCAGAAAATGCTGATAGGGATAATTTGTAGGCTTCCTAACTAGAGTTACATTTAGGAAATATTCAAAGAAACAATTCAAAATATTCAACAAAAATACTTTCCATTCAAAAATAAAAATTCAGCAAGAAAGATCTATCGGTGGCTTATGAAGAAGGTTAAAGGAAATATTAAGTTAAAATAAAAGCCTAATATAGTTTCAAAAAATGCAGTTTTAAAAACCAAGCATCAAATTGATCAGAAGTGAAAAATGGAATGAAAGTGTAGAAGGAAGATAAGAGTTTTTTTTGTAATGAAAAGAAAAAGAGTAGCTAAGATAAATATTCTTAAAAGCGGAAGGAGAAATTATCATGGAAAATGAGGAAATGGCAGAGATATTCGAAACATTTTGTTTCAATCTTCACAGTAGAAGAAAGATAAAGCATCTCAAGATATGTAAAAAAAAGAGGTCAAAGAAAGGGAGGAAATTAAGGTAATTGACATCAGCAGGGAGTATACACAATAGAACCTCAAGTGGGCCACCTGGTAGTGTGGCTGAGCAGTCTAAGGTGCTGGATCCACGTTCCAGTCTCGAAAGGGGCGTGGGTTCGAATCCCACCACTGCCATTTCTGCTGATCAACTCCAACGCTGCAGCTTGTTAAAATGCTGTTTCGATCCCCACTGGATTGATGATCAAAAGAAAGTTGAGTTTGCTTCCCAGGGAATTAACTGTGGTGTGGGAAAATACTGAATATTTCAAAGTGTCTCTGCTGTCATGATGAGCCCGGGTGTCCTTGGAGAAGGAGCACCCTGGAGTTGTTCAGGGAGAGGTGGGCCCTGCAGCGAGTGGAGTGCATTATTTCCCCCTCCAACTCTATTTTGATTTAGTCCTTGCCCTCCCTTTCACTGTTTGATCACACAGCATTGCCCTTTGATGTGAAGGGCACTGCTTGTCACTGGCCACTCGGGTGTTTTCCTATCTTCCTGGTGGTGGAAATCAAATAAAGATTCGTACACCTTGTGTCTCTCACTGTGTCTCACACCTGCACACACACACCATGGAAAAAAAAAGCAACTCAAGTGGTTCAAATCTAATGCTGAGGACCTGATGGCCTAGATTCTAAAACTAGTAGTTAAAAAGGTAGTGGATGAGTTAGATATGACCTTTCAAAATTCTTTGGACTTTAGAATGATCCTAGCAGTTTGGAAGTTAGGGAATGTGACAATAATAATCAGGAAGGAGAAAGAAACAAAACAATTAACCTGGCATTACTCATTAGAAAAGTGCTGGAATCTATTTTTGGAAGTCTTAACCATGCACTTGGAAAAACAAATGGTTAGAAAAGTTCACATAGTTTTAAGGAAGGCTGCATTTGTTCACATCAGTGCATATATGCTATTTGCCGCTTAAATTTGGACATAGCCCGGGGAGGGAGTAGCAGGGGCCCAGAGGAGAGAACATGGACAGGATAGTGGAGGTGTACAGTATTGGGGAGGGTTGGAGATGCCTCCTGGGAGGTTCCTCTTTGCGGTATCATCCTTCCCTCTCACGTCCTCCTTCCTTTCCACATACTCCCCTCCTGTCCTCAGCCCCTCCTATGTTCTGCCCCCTCCTGCATCCATCCTCCAGGTGTCCTCGCTCTCTGCCAGTGAGTGAGGACCCTCCCTTCCAAAATCGCACTTCTTTTCTGCCCATGTGCAGTGCAGGCTTTGCATATTATGTCATACGTAAATTTTATGTGATGACATATTGGGTCTGGAATGGTGTGTGGTGTGTGCTTCTGGATGAGGTCACACGCACAGTTGCTGTAATTGTGGGTGTCAGCAGACATTGTTCTTTTGGAAAGGAATCTTTTTTTGACAAGGGTATTTTTGTCAAGGTATAACAACCAAGACAGCCAAAAGGAAACCAATGGATCTAGCATACTTAGATTTCCAAAAGACACTTGATAAGGTGCTAAACAAAAGATGAGGGCTCATGAATTGATGATAACATATTCATATGAATTATAGCTTGATTAATAAACAAGGTGCAAATAATAGGGACAAATGGAGTATCAAAGAGATATAGGCAGGTTAGGTCAATGGGTAACAAGATGGCTGTTTGAGTACAATGTGTGGAAGTGTGAGGCTATTCACTTTGATTGAAATAATAGAAATGCAGCTGTTGCTTTAAAAGAAGTGGGAAACTTGGAAATGTTGATTTAGAGAGACTTAGAGTCATAGAGATGTCCAGCATGGAAACAGACCCTTTGGTCCAACTCATCCAGATATCCTAAATTAATCTAGTTATCACAGCAATTGACAACAGTTGTCATGGACACCATCACAGAGTGTAGCTTTATATTTACTGAAGTTAATTCCAACAGCCACTGCGATGGGATTTGAATGCATGTCCACAAATCATAAGTCTCTAACGGTACCACAATGTCACCATCTCCCCTGTTCCCTTTGATAGAAAGATCGAGATAACTGGCTAATGAAACAATGGTAATATGAGGAGGAACTTTCAAACAATGAGTGGTTTGGGTCTGGAACTGCCTGAAAATGGGGTGCAGGCAGATTCAATCCAAACCTTCTGCAGGAATTTAGATTATTATCTGAAAAGGAAGCATGTGCAGAATAGGAGAAGGCAAGAGGTGGGGGAGGGAATGGCACTAGGTAAAAGCCAGAGGGCTGAGTGGTCTCCTTCTGTCCTTTGACTTGTGTTTCATTCTTCCACAATTTCAGGGTACTGGGTGGGTGGGGGCTAGTCCGTGTCCGTCCTGAAACTGTCTGCGGCAGCAGCCCACACAGCAGGGAGAACCCAGGCTTTCATGCCAGCCTGCTACTGTTTCAGCTGGGTGCCCCTTAACATTATAATTCACCTCAAGTGAGAACATAGAACATTACAGCACAGTACAGGCCATTCAGCCCTTCATGTTGTGCCGAACTGTGAAACCAATTGGAAGCCCATCTAACCTACACTATTCCATTGTCATCCATATGCTTATCCATGACCATTTAAATGCCCCTAATGTTGGCGAATCTACTACTGTTGCAGGAAGGGCATTCCACATCCTTACTACTTTCTGAGTAAAGCACCTACCTCTGACATTTGTCCTATGTCTATCATCCCTCAATTTAAAGCTATGTCCCCTCGTGCTAGCCATCTCCATGGGTCATAGAATATAGAAGCAAGGAAGTCTTGTTTTATAAATTTGTAACATTGGTTAAGCGACAGATGAAATAATGTGTGCAAGTCTGGTTGCTACATTATCAGGAGGACATGATTGCACTGGACAGGGTGCAGAGGAGATTAATCAGGATGTTGCCTGGGATGGAAAGTGTCAGTCATGAAGTGAAAGTGGATAGGCTAGGTTTGTTTTCCTTGGAGCAGAGGAGGCTGAGGGGGGATCTGACTGAGATATACGAGGAGAGAATCAGCCCAGAGCTGCCTGATCCCACTCAATGCCTGATGAAAATGTCCAGTGGAACCCCTCTGCAGGAATCGGGGAAGGGTATTGGAGAAACAGAATGCACATCATAGTCAAGTAGCCGGCTGAAACCTGCAAGGGGCCCATACCCAGAAGGAGGGGGAGAGAGAGAGAGAGAGAGAGAGAGAGAGAGGGAGACATGAAGATAAGGAAATGAGGAATGGCGAGGGAGAGTGGGCTTTGCAGGTGGGTGTCTGACTCATAACTTGGCAGCATCCAGTGTCACGCACCAGTCACCGGTCTTGGCCTCAAGGTCGATGAGCTGAGCCTCACTCCCACAGCCCATCTTGCTGAGCTCACACATCCCCTCTTTGTCCAAATGCATCTTCTGCAGAACTTTAAAGAAGAGACAATTGATAGTGTGGCGTATATTACTCTGGACAACTTAGATGTGCTCAGAACATAAGAGGTTAATATGGGCAAGCAGATGTCATTAGAAACTAAATTATATTGAAAGAGAAACATGGGAAAAGACAAGGCTTCATTTATCCCAAGTTACCTCCATGCCAAGAATTCTACAGATTTATTGTTGTTGTCAGAAGACCAGATTGTGGGCAAAGAGTGATTGAGAAAAGCATTTTATTTAATTATAAAGAAGTTGACTGTCAAAATCTGGAGCATTGCTGCAGTGAAATTTTAGCCTGAGCAGAGATTCAGAAATATGTAAGAGGAGACAAGTGCAGAATTTGGAAAATTAAATAAAGCAAGTAGATTTTTAGCAGCTGTTGAACAACATGTTAATGACAAGGCTAAGAACTTTATAGTGCTGAGTACGTGAGTGTAATACATACCAAAAATCAACAACTCAAGCCAAACAAATGTGACTCAAATTGATTAAAACATTGTATGAGGAAAAGAAAATGATTTCTACAGATTCAACAGAAGGAAAATGTATATATTTCATTGGTATGAATATAATAAATATAGAAACAAACTGAAAGGGTGATCAGGGAAGCAAGGGAAATTTAGAGAAAAAGCATTAGAGATGTTAAATGTAAGAGTGAAAAAACAGCTAAAGCAAATGATTTGCAATTAATTGCAAGTATTTATTCCAGCATACTGAGAAATAAACGTACGAGATTGAAGAGATTTTGGATGCAGGAAGCCCTGGTGTCCTTCAGCAAAGAAGGTAAGAAATTTGACAAAAGCAGCGACAGGCATTTAGTTTTACTTCTGTTCAGTAGAAAAGAACGGAATTGATTATCATAGTTTTTAACAGAACAGTGAAATGAAGTCGATTTGAAAGATTGAGTACATACTGTAACATTTTTATTTGCAAGATACTAATCCATGATGAATGTTTGATTGCAATTATATCAATTGTGAACTTACATGCAGGCTAAATCATAGTCATGGAAATCTACAGCACAGTCTTCGGCCCATTACGTCCACCCTCATCAAAAACAACCACCTAACTGTTCAAATCCTATTTTCTAGCACTTGGCCCATAGCCTTGTATGCCTTGACATCATGTGCACATCTAAATGTTTCTTAAAGTTATGACGGTTTCTGCCTCTACTATCCTTACAGGCAGCGAGCTCCAGATTCCCACCACCTTCTTGATAAAAATGTTTTTCTTCCCATCTCCTGTGGGCGGCACGGTGGCACAGTGGTTAGCACTGCTGCCTCGCAGCGCCAGAGACCCGGGTTCAATTCCCGCCTCAGGCGACTGACTGTGTGGAGTTTGCACGTTCTCCCGTGTCTGCGTGGGTCCCCTCCGGGTGCTCCGGTTTCCTCCCACAATCCAAAGATGTGCAGGTCAGGTGAATTGGCCATGCTAAATTGCCCGTAGTGTTAGGTAAGGGGTAAATGTAGGGGTATGGGTGGGTTGCGCTTCGGCGGGTCGGTGTGGACTTGTTGGGCCGAAGGGCCTGTTTCCACATTGTAATGTAATCTAAAATCCTCTAAACTTCTGCCCTTACCTTAAATCTATGCCCCCTGGTCACTGATCTCTCCATTAAGAGGAAAAGTTTATTCCTGTCAACTGCATTTATGCCCCTCATAATGTTTTACATCTCAATCAATGTCCTCTTTCTGCTCTAAGGAAAACAACTACACTATGGGAACTTGGCCCACACCACCCCCTTTATCTGCAGCTCCCTTTACACCCACCCCCAGTCCTGAAGAAGGGTTACACCCAAAACATCGACTTGTCCATCTCCTGATGCTGCCTGACCTGCTGTGTTCTTGCAGTCTCCTACCTGTCTACTAAGGAAAACAATCCCCGTCTCTCCGACCTCTCTTCATAACTGAAACTCTCCAGTCCAGCAATATACTAGTAAATCTCCTCTGCATTCTTTCAAGTGCTATTGCATCACTTCCATGATGTGGATTCCAGAATTGCACACTGGTTAGGCTGTGGCCTAACCAGTGTTTTATATAATTCCAGCATAGCTTTTCTGTTCTCAAACTCTAGGCCTTGAATAATAAAGGCAAGTGTACCATATGCCTTCTTAACCACTTTGTCCTGATTCCTTAAGAGGCCATGCACATCACATTCCCTCTGGTCCTCAGTGCTTCTGAGGGTCTCACTATTCATCATGTATTCCCTTGTCTTGTTTATTTTATTGGTCAAATAATTCTAAAGAACTGATGAAGAAGCGAAACATTTTTGTCCACAATTCCAAAGGCGAATACAGCCACAATTACTCCACAGGCAATTCTCCAAATGTGGCAATGGGGAACAGTCCAAATGTTCCCCATTGGAACAGGTTTATTAAGCGATGAATGTCAATGTCCACACACAAAGCTGAGTCTATGGTAGAGGTTAAGGGAAATAGGAAGATGGTAAAATCTATTTTACCTCATACTCATTGGTCTAGCTGTTGCAGATGCATCTGTCCATGATAGCACTGGCAGTGCTAAGCAATCCCACAACCCATGGACCAAAATAATCACCACAGTCCTACCATATCCAGTTGTGAATGGTGGTGGAAAATTAAGTAATTAATTGGAGACGTCTCCACAAATATGCCAATCTTAAACAATGGGGAAGTCCTGCACATCAGTGGGAAAAGCAAGGTTGAAACATTTGCATCTATCTTTTGCCAGAAATGTGAGAGAATTGTCCATTTCAGCCTCTTTCTGAGGTCCTCAGAATCAGAGACACCAGGCTTCAGCCAATTCAATTGACTTCATGTGATACTTCACGAGACTGAAGGCTCTAGATATTGAAAACGCTTTGACAACCGTCTGGAAAGAGCACTGAAGACTTGTGCTCCAGAACCAGCCACATCCTAATCCAAATTATTCCAGTACATACATCCAGCAATATGGAAAATTACCATCCACAAATAACAGAACAAATCCAACCTGGCCAATTACCACACTGTCGGTATTATCAAGTGTCACTTTCTCAGTAACAACCTGCACACTGATGCTCAGTTTGTGGTTTGACAGGCCCATCCACTCCATTACAACCTTGAACTGAACATGGGTAAAATAGCAGAATCCAAAAGGTGAGAGTGATCACCCTTGACATAAAGGCAGCAGTTAATTGGGTGTGGCATCAAGTAGCCCTAGCAAAGCTGGACTCAATGGGAATTGAAGAAAATTCTCTGCAGGTTGAAGTCTAACTTAACACAAAGGCAAATGGTTGTACTTATTAAAGATCAAATGTTCAGTCACAACATATCTCTGTAGGAGTTCCTGTAGGCTCAACTGTTTTCAGCTGCTTCATCAATTACTTTCCCTCCATCATAAAGTCAAAAGTGAAGATATTTGCTGATAATTGCAGAATATTCTGTTCTATTCTCGTCTTGTCAGATATTGAAAAAGGGTTACACCCTTCTCTATCCATTTGCTAGACCTGAACAACACTCAGGCTTGGGCAACTAACATTAATGTCACACAAGTGACAAGTGATGACTAACTCAAGCAAGACAGAATCTATTGCCCCTTGGCATTCATTGGCATTATCTTCACTGAATTTCCCTACAATCAACATCCTGATGGTTACCATTGACCAAACACAAAACTGACCAGCAATATAAATACTGTGGCTACAAGAGCAATTCAGAGGCTAAGAATTCTGTGGTGACTAACATACCATCTGCCTCCCCATCATTTAAAAGGCACACATCAGGAGTGTGATAGAATATCCTTCACTTGCCTGGATGGGTACAGCTCCAACAACATGCAAATAGCTCAACACAAAGCCAACCAGAATCTTTAACATTCACTCCCTTCACCATCACAGGGGCAGCAGTGTGTACTATCTACAATATGCACAGTGGTAAATGTCACTTTAGGAGCACCTTCCAAACCCACAAACTTTACCACATGGCAGGGCAAAGGCAGCTGATGCATGAGACTACTACCATCTGTAAGTTCTCCTTCAAGTCACACATCATCCTTACCTGCAACTATTAATGCTACTTTTTTTTGCTGTGGCTGGGTCAAAAGCTTGAAATGCCCTTACTCACAGCACTGTGGGTACACAGGTGGTTCAAGAGGGTAGATCACTACCTTCTCAAGGGAATTAAGTAAGTGAGAAAAATGCAGGTCTGGTTAGAGGCATTCACATCCCATAAGCAAATAAATAAAAGCCGAACTAACTGACATAGCAAACAGCATGTTGAGCTATATAGGTTGACCATAAGCAAAGGAAGGATCATAATCTATGGTCTGCTGGTCAAACATGTTGAGTTCTCAGCACCATAAATTCCATCCATTCACTACCATCACAATTTCTATGCTTTTGCCTTTCCATTACTCAATTCTTTTCCACCCATTTTTATCACCCCTCCCTTATCTTGAGTTTTCGATGACCAGCACAGCCTGTTTATCCTTGCTATCCCTTGTCCCATCGTGGCAGCAGTGGCTCCATTGGAATGCTGAGTTATACCAACTGAATCTTGCATGAACATACAGTCCCCACCTACAGAGGGCCTCCGCCTTCACTCTCACAGGTCTCTCTTTCCCTCTCAAAGATTTCATTTAGGGATTGTGGCAATTTTCATTCCTCAGCATGGGGACAGAGTAGGAAAAAAATGGAAAGCACCACTTTAGCCCTAAACTCTGAATTTCAGTTCTTAAGCCTGTCACCTGTTCTCCCTGTGTCTGCGTGGGTCACCTCTGGGTGATTTGGTTTCCTCCCACAGTCCAAAGATGTGCAGGCTGGGTGAATTGGCCATTCTAAATTGCTCATGGTGCTCAGGGATATGTAGGCTAGGTGCATTAGTAAGGGGTAAATGTGGAGTAACAGGTGCAGGGGAATGGGTCTGGGTGGGATACTCTTCAGAGGGTTGGTGTGGACTTGTTGGGCCTGGTTTCACATTGTAGGGCTTTTAATACAGATTGTATTTTCAAACATTTTTGTGATTATTCAGCATGCTCTGATTTGGGATTCCATTGTGATACTTAAGTGCGAACAGTAGAGGTTAAAATCCTCGAACTGCTTTGATTTTAATGTTACAGTGCTTTAGAATAGGTGTTTAATCCCAGGGCCCTAGATTGAATCGAAAGTTTGTGGGCTGCTGGCAAAGTTACTCAGGAAAGTAAAGGGAAACCAATACGGGGGGGGGGGGGGGTTGAGGTTGGGACTGAGGCACACTTGGACCGAAACTCTCCACCATAAACGTTTGATGTTGAGACAGGAAAGAGTTCCATTTTCTCATGACTGTTATCCATCCCGTTGATTAAAAAGGGGAGAGAGAAAAAAAATCATTATTATGCATTTGTCGGTGTATGTCGCGTATCAAATAGAACTATGTCCTCCTATTGACTAATGCGTTTGAAATGCTATCTGCACGGCTCCAGTCGAGAGCCCGGGAGGACGAGCAAGCAGAAAAATCAAAGCAAAGCGAATAAACCTCTGACCATCCCCTCCCCAAGAGGCCGATGTGCTAGCTTGTACCTTGCCAGGAGTTGGGGGGGGGGGGGGGGGGGGAATTGAGCTCCTGAGTCTCTCCCCACTTCCAAAACCAGCCCAGCCCTCCCCGTGTGCACCGATTGTGAGGAAACAATGGTCGGCAGGGCCAGGGGCAGGGGCACGGCTCCGGTTCTCTCTCTCCGCTCGCTGCTGATGCTGATGCTGCTGCAGCGGGTTCCAGATCCCCCAGGCGCCGCTGAGTCGCCCACCCACTCCGCCTTCCAGAGCTGTGATGATCCGAATCGGGGGTTTCCCAGTGAACCGAACTGTCACTGGGAAACGGCTGCTGCCACCCGCCTGCCGATCCCAGGCGGCTTCTCAGTCCGGGAGATTCTCCGGGCTCTCTTTCCCAAACCCCCGGGTTGCCGCATGAAATGGTCTGTTGAAAAAAAAACTTCCCCTTCCATCCTCGCTTTTACTTCCCGCTCTCTTTTCTTTTTACTGTCTGCCTTTCCCATTCCTCCCTACACCTCCAGCCTTCTCCCCTTGTTTGGGGGGGAGGGGTGGGATAGTCTAAGCGGCCCCCTCTTCCCAGCCCCAGCCCCAGCCCCAGCCCTCCTCCCTGTGCACCCTCACACCGATGAGCCAACATCAGCCTCTTCCGCGTCGGGACCAGAGGCAGAGGCAGAGGGAGAGGGAGCGCGGCATGGCCAGCAACGGCACCACAGTGCCGGGCGGGGGCGCTCTCGGCGAGCAATCGCCGCCCACCACCGCAACCAGGCAGCGGGGGCAAGGGCTCGGCGCCGGCAAGAGACACAAGCTGATCCCGGCCAGAGCCGAGGACGCGACAGGCTGCGCCCCGGCGGCGCAGGACGGGCGCCCCGCCGAACACGAGAGCTACCAGACCGGCGGAGTCTCTTGCTCCAACGACGCCGAGTCTGTGTGCAGCAGCAGCAGCAGCGGCAGCAGTTTTCGCAACGGGGGCATCACTCCCACCTGCAGAATCTGCTTCCAAGGCTCAGAGCAGGTAAGGATCGGGCGGGGGGAATCACTCTGGGTAACCCGAACACACACACACACACACTCAACTGTCCTACTGAGACTCAACTGAACAATGCTTGTACAAAAGATACGTATTTGCACGGCTCGCCCTATTTCTCAAAAGAAATTGTTGATAACTATTCCATTTTTTGGAATCGAAATATTTTTGTGATGCTAAAATCCTACTTGGCTGGATGCTAAGTATACAACACATGCGTGAGTGACTGGATTCATCGCGGGCAAAGAACTGACTGACCATTCACTTATTACAGTACTTCAATTTCTCTTAATGAAAGGATGGAAGCAATTGGTACATTGAGCAAAATAAGTATTACCCCCAAGGAACAAAGACTCATTTATGGACATTAACATAATTTTCAAGATACCATTTCATATTTCATGTGGGACTAAAATAATCCAATGCTTTTGGACTTATAGAGGTGTACAGCATGGAAACAGACTGTTCAATCCAACTCATCCATGCCAACCAGATATCCTAACCTAATCTAGTCCCATTTGCCAGCATTTGACCCATATCCCTCTAAACCCTTCCTATTTATATACCCATCCAGATGCTTCTTAAATGTTTTAGTTGTACCAGCCTCCACTACTTCCTCTGGTAGCTCATTCCATACACGCACCGCTGTTTGCATGAAAAAGTTACCCCCTTCGGTCCCTTTTAAAATTTTTCCCCTCTTACCCTAAGTCTATGCCCTGTAAGTTCTGGACTCCCCCACCCCAGGGAAAAGATCTTGACCATTTACCCTATCCATGCCCCTCATGATTTTATAAACCTCTCAACCCCAGCCTATTCAGCCTCCCTGTATAGCTCAAACCCTTCAACCCTGGCAACATCCTTCTACAATTTTTCTGAACCCTTTCAGGTTTCACAACATCCTTCTTATTGGAGGGAGATGAGAATTGCACGCAATATTCCAAAAGTGGCCGCAACGTGACCGCCCAACTCCTATACTCAATACTCAGACCAATAAAGAAAGCATGCCAAATGCCTTCTTCACTATCCAATTTACCTGCGACTCCACTTTCAAGGAACTGTGAATCTGCACCCCAAGGTTTCTCTGTTCAGCAACATTCCCTAAGACCTTGCCATTAAGTGTATATGTCCTGTCTTGATTTGCCTTTCCAAAATGCAGCACCTTACATTTATCTAAATTAAACTCCATCCCCTTGTACTCTTGAGGTGATCTTCTTTGCTGTCCTCTACACCTTCAATTTTGGTGTCATCTGCAAACTTACTAACTGTTGTTATGGACCAGGCCAGACCCCCTCAGAACGTTTCAAGAAGGTAACCCAGACCCTAACTTTGCTGGTTGTTTTAAGCAGGTGTGAAGTGGGCATTCTAGGAGTGAATCAACTGGTCAAACTACTTAGTTTTAAACAAAACAGAATTTATTTATAAGATTACCAAATGAAACACAAAGAACAAAAAACAGAATACTGAATAACCTATCCTATCTGAAAACTCAACAGACTATCCCAACTTAATGATGCTGTTCCAAAATATTTGCAGCAATCCCCATAAACACCCCTTGGCACAAAAGATAAAATCAAACAAGTTCTTACAGGAAAGAAGTCAAAGAGAGAGAGAGTCCAGCAGCCTTTCTTGACACACACACACACTGCTGCATTAAAACCCAAACCAAAGAAAAAAAACTGAGCTGCAAGAACTGGCCACTCCCCTTTCATTATACAAGTGTTTGGTTTTAACTTGAAAGTCCTCTGCCTGAGGCCAGTATCTGTTCGCTGTGAACAAATTGCCCCTATAGTCTAACCATACTCAGACTTTTCAGAACCTGTGTCATTTACAACCTCTCTGAAAAACACTAACATCAACCTAACCTTGTTAAAGGAACAGCTTTGTCACACTGTACCTCCTATGTTCACATCCAAATGATTTATATAAATGATGAAAAGCAGTGGACCCAGCACCGATCTTTGTAGCACAGCACTGGTCACAGATCTCCAGTCTGAAAGGCAACCCTCCACCACCATCCTCTCTCTTCTACCTTTGATCCAGTTCCGTATCCAAATGGCTAGTTCTTCCTGTATTCTGTGTGACCTAACCTTGCTAACCAGTCTACCATGAGGAATCTTGTCGAACGCCTTACTGAAGTCCACATAGATCATGTCCACCACTCAGCCCACATCAATCCTCTTCATTACTTCTGGAAAAAGCTCAATCAAGTTTGTGAGACATGACTTTCCATGCACAAAACCATGTTGTCTATCCCTAATCAGTCCTTACCTTTCCAAATACATATACGTCCTGTCCCTCAGGTTTCCCTCCAACAACCTGCCCACCACCGATGTCAGGCTCACTGGTCTATGGTTCACCACGCTGGTTAACCACTTTAACCAACCTTCAGTCTTCTGGCACCTCACCTGTGACTATCGATGATCCAAATAGCTCAGCAAATGGCCCAGCAATCACTTTCCTAGCATCCCACAGAGTTCTAGGGTACACCTGATCCGGTCTGAGGATTTATCCACCTTTATGCATTTTAAAATATCCAGCACCTCCTCCTCTGTAATCTGGAAATTTTTCAAGATGTCACCTTCTATTTCCCCACGTTTCATATCTTCCAAGTCCTTCTCCACTGTAAACACTGTTGCAAAATACTTGTTGGTATCTCCCCCATCTTCTGCGGTTCCACACATAGTTTGCCTTGCTGTTTTTTTGAGAGGTCCTATTCTCTCCCTAGTTACCTTTTTATCCTTAATATATTTCTAAAATCCCTTTGGATTCTCCTAAACCCTATTTTCCAAAGCTATCTCATGTCCCCTTTTTGCCATCCTGATTTCCCTCTTAAGCATACTTCATTCACTTGATTTCTGCTGGCTATACCTGATGTAGTTAAAAATCATACAGCACCAGGTTATAGTCCAACAGGTTTATTGGAAGTACAAACTTTAGGAGCCCAGCTCTTTCATCAGGTAGCTAGTAGGGCAGGATCATAGGACACAGAGTTTATAGCAAAAGATCATAGTGTAATTCAACTGATGTGATATATTGAACAAACCTCAATTGCTGTTAAGTCTTTCATATTTTAGAATGGGTTTCCTTTTATTTTCTTAACCAAAACCTCAATTTCTCTAGTCATCCAGCATTGTCCTACACCTATCAGCCTTACCCTTCACCCTACCAGGAATATACTGTCTCTGGAGTCTGGTTATCTCATCTTTGAAGCTTTTCCCATTTTCCAGCAGTCCTTTTACCTATAAACATCCACCCCCAATTAACTTTTGAAAGTTCTTGCCTAATACCATCAAAATTAGTCTTCCTCCAATTTAAAACCTAAACTGGTCTATCATTTTCCATCACTATTTTAATACTAATGGAATTATGGTCGCTGGCCCCAAAGTGCTCCCCCACTGACACCTCCATCACATGTCCGACCTAATTTCCCAAGAGGAGGACAAGTTTTATACCTGCTCTGGTAAGTACATCCATACACTGAATCAGAAAGTTTTCTTCTACACACTTAACAAATTCCTCTCCAACTGAGCCCTTAACATTATGGCAGTCCCAGTCTATGTTTGGAAAATTAAAATCCTCTACCATAATCACCCTATTATTCTTACAAATTTGTTTCTCAATTTTCCGCTGACTATTTGGGGGTCTATAATACAATCCCAATAAAATGATCGTCACTTTCTTGCTTCTCAGTTCCACCCAAATAACGTCCCTGGACGTATTCCCAGGAATATTCTCCCTAAGCACAGCCGTAATACTATACCTTACCAAAACTGCCACTCCCCTCCTCTCTTGTCTCCCTTTCTATCCTTCCTATAGCATTTGTATCCTGGAACATTAAGCTACTAGTCCTGTCCATCCCTGAGCCACGTTTCTGTAATTGCTGTGATATCCCAGTCCCATGCTTCTAACCATGCTCTGAGTTCATCCGTCTTCAGTTAGGCCCCTTGCATTGAAATAAATGCAGTTTAATTTGCCAGTCCTACCTTCATCTCTGCTTTGTTCCTACCTGCCCTGACAGTTTGGCTTGCTCTTTTTTCCCAACTGTACTGATCTCTTCCCTCACTAACTCCGTGGGTCCCACCTTACTGGTTTAAATCCTCCCCAGCAGCTCTGGCAAATCTCCCTCCCATTATATTAGAACCCTTCCAATTCCTTGCAATCTGTTTTTCTTATACAGGTCACTTCTCCCCCAGAAGAGATTCCAATGATCCAAAAATGTGAATCCCCCCCGCACCAGCTCCTCAGCCACACATTTGTCTGCTCTATCCTCCTATTCCTACCCTCACTCGCCCCAGGATAATCCAGATATTACTAACCTCAAGGCCCTCCCTTTTAAATTCCTGCCTAACTTGCTCGATTTTCCCTTAAGAATCTCATCCTTTTCTTTTCCCACATCATTAGTTCCAACATGCAAAATGACCTCCTGCCGGTTCCTTTCCCCATTTGAGAACATTCTGCACCCTTTCCAAGACATCCTTGATCCTGGCACCACGGAGGCAACACACCATTCTGATTTCTTACTGTCGGCTGCAGAAAAGTCTGACCGTGCCTCTTACTAGAGAGTCCCCTATCACAATCAATTGCTTGGAACCTGATGTAGCCTTCATTACATTAGAGCCAGTCTCAGTACCAGAAACTTGGCTGTTCATGCTACATTCCCTTGAGAGTCTATCACCTTTACATTTTCCAAAACATCATACTTGTTTGAGATGGGGATAGCCATATGTGACTCCTGCACTTCCTGCCTCCCTCTTCTATCTTTTGTGGAGGTAACCCATCTACCTGACTGTGTATCTGCAGCTTTTCCCCCTTCCCATAACTACCGTCCATCACACCCACTACACCTGTAAATTCCTCATTGCCTCTCACTGCTGCTTCAATCGATGCATGCGTTCTGATAGGATTCGCAACCAAAGACACTTCCTGCAGACATAATCATTAGTAACATAGAAATTCTCGCTAATCTCCCACATCCGGCAGGCAGAGCACGTCACTCTACTAAAGGCCATCTTTGCTCCTTAACAATCTACATACCCAGAAAATAGCACCATCTTATTGCTGTAAAAAACACTGCTCCAGGCTAACTTATTACTATATCTATCTTTCAGATTTTTAAAATTTAATCAAGAGACAGATCTCAATAATCAAAAAAGAACCCATTCTACTCACTACTGTAGACTTACAGCAAGGTTACATGTTAAAACTATGCACTTATCTGTTCTTGTACTGTGAGCTCTCCCACACAGGTTCCTCCAAGGTCAGTTGTGAATTTTGCTGTTTGTTATTTTTTCTTAGATGCACTCTGATGTACAGACGTACTTGATCTCAAACAGCTGTGCAGATTCACTGCTGTGGCAGACAGCAGTGTAGGTTTCTTTCTCTGACCAAATAGTCTCTGCCTTTGGCTGTCTTCCTCTTTTTAAAGTGCCGTTGTTTTGATCTTTTCTCCCCCAAAGTTCCAACAGCTTACAAATTAGTAATTGCTGCTCCTAGCATTCGAGGAAATCACCTCCAACACCTAAAACTCTCAAAAAGTGAGCAACTCTTACAACCACAAGTTTTTCCCGTCTTCCATCTTGGATTACCCAGAATTCAAGAAAATATATGTTATTCCAATAATGGATCATGACAATTGAAAACCAATGGAAAAGGTGGATCCCCAAATCACATCAATCTCCGGATTTTATAACTTAAATCTTAAATAATGAAATATTTCCAGTTCGGTATTCAATATTTACTTATTAAAATCAGAAGGAACCTTTACGACTGACATGGCAGATTTTGAGATTAATTCAATTTTAATAATTCACTTGTAATTTAGATTGGTTTAGATTAAATTACTTAGTGTGGACCCGCCGAAGCGCAACCCACCCAGAACCATTCCCCTACATTTACCCCTTCACCTAACACTACGGGCAATTTAACACGGCCAATTCACCTAACCTGCACATTTTTGGACTGTGGGAGGAAACCGGAGCACCCGGAGGAAACCCACGCAGACACGGGGAGAACGTGCAAACTCCACACAGTCAGTCGCCTGAGGCAGGAGTCAGTGATTTGAATCTTTTATTCTTTCAATTAATTATTTTCTATCAAAAGACATCCTCTAATTTATAAAGGTAAAATCACCACAGTCCGGATGGACTACTTTCTCATTAGAGAGAGATAACTGGTGGTAAATTTAATGTGAGGGCTGAGGTTGGAAAGGTGGAACCTTCACGATAACTTCCTACTGAGGCAAGAATTGAATTTGTGCTGTTGGAGTCACTGTGCATTGCAAATCAGCCATCCAGCTAACTGAGCTAACTGATATATGTATTCAACAAAATAACAGTGAGATAAAATACTATCACTGCACCAGATATGACTTTGTGGAACATTAACAATGCATTGTAGTTTCATATTTGCCAGTAGTAACTGTTTCTATGATGAATAATAAATACCTATATCCCCAAGTGGAAGTTCAGAGCTTGTACTTATCTAATAATCTGCTTAACTTTGGCACTTCCTTATGGCTCAGAATATAACAATTTATGTTGTAATGGCATTAGAAATATTTTGTTGAAGCCAGGTCAAAATTAGAGATGGGAATTCTTACTTTATTCGGAACATATTGGAGATTAAGAGCGGTAGAGGAAGAGATAGATTTTAAAACAATAATGCTACAATAATGAGTCAGAGCCAAATACTGCAGATGTGTGAAACAAAAGCAGAAATTGTTGGAGAAACCCAGCAGATCTGGCAGCATCTGTGAGAAGAAAGCAGAGTTACCATTTCTAATCCACTTACCAGAACCATGCCCGAAATTTGAAATAAGAGCAAAGAAAGCTAGAGAGACTTGGCAGGTCAGCACCATCTGTAGAAATAAATAAAGTTAATGTTCCACATTGATGACCTTTGATCAGAACTGAAGAAAGATAGAAACAGAGTTTTTAAGCCATTGGAAGGGGAAGGGGCAGGAAGCATGAAGGAGAAGGTCTGTGTTAGAGTAGAGGGCTAATGAATGCAAGACAAGAGCATTCGGCAACATGTCTCATTATTATAATGTTAAAATATCAATATTAAAAGACATCTTCCTATGGGATAAAAGAACAAGGAATATACTGAGTTAGCATTTTTCTAAGATTTCAAATGGATGACTGCAAGACGAAATGAGAATGCTGCCTTGAAAGCTGGATAGAGACAAGGAACAGGTCAATGAAATTAACACACGTTTTCCTTCTGTCTTCACTGTAGAGAATGCAAGAACATCCCACTGATAGTTGTAAATCTACGGGTGGAAGGGAAAGAGGAACTTAATACTGTTTTCCTTATGACTGTAATTTCACTCAGGAAACTGATGGACAAGTCTCTTAAGTCCAGATGGATTCATCCTAGACTCTTAATAGATGTGGATAATGCGCTGTAGATATCATAGGTGTTAATTTTCCCAAGATCTCTAGATTCAGGAAAGGTTCCATTAGACTGAAAAGTAGCATATGTAATCACTCTATTTATGAAGGGAGGAAGACCAAAAGTAGGCCAGCTTGATGCCTGTCATAAGAAAGGTGTTAAAGTCAGTCAGTAAAGAGGTTATAGGTGTGCACTTAGGAAAATCTCATGGTAATTGTGGTGAGTCAGCATGGTTTTGTGAAAGGAATTGTTTAACCAATTTAATGGAGTTCTTTGAAGGAGGAACATACGCAATGGAGATAGTGTGAACTGCACATGCTGGAGAGTCAGAGTGGATAAATAATGGAGCTAGAAAAAACACAGCAGGCCAGGCAGCATCAGAGGATGAGGGGAGTCAACATTTCAGTCCTGATGAAAGGTTCCGACCTGAAACATCGACTCTCTTCCTCCTCTGATGCTGCCTGACCTGATGTGCTTTTTGCAGCTCTACTCTTTTTCCACACACTATGGGTAAAGGTACGGCTGTAGTATTGCAATTGAATTTCCAGAAGGCTTTAATGAGGTTTAATATCAAAAGTTATTGTAGAAAATAAAAGCTCATGGTGTGGGATGGTAAGGTATTAGCATGGATAGAAGATTTTCTGGCTGGCTTTAAACAGAAAATTTTGACTGATTGCAAAGATCTGGCTAGCAAAGTTCTTTTTACACTTTTTACAATTTACATCAATGACTCAGATGAGAGAAGCAAAGGCATCGTAGTTAAATTTGTAAATAGCATAGAGGAAGGTATGAAAATTTGTTGTAAAGATGACAAATGGGAGTTTGGAGATGTATGTAGATAGGTTGAGTGAATAGGCAAAATCTGGCAGATGGAGTATAATGTGAGAAAATGTGAAACTATTTTGTCTAAAAGAATAAAAATATATTACTTAAACAGTTAAAAATCACACAACACCAGGTTATAGTCCAACAGGTTTAATTGGAAGCACACTAGCTTTCGGAGCGCTGCTCCTTCATCAGGTGTTGATGAAGGAGCGGTGCTCCGAAAGCTAGTGTGCTTCCAATTAAACCTGTTGGACTATAACCTGGTGTTGTGTGATTTTTAACTTTGTACACCCCAGTCCAACACCGGAATCTCCAAATCATTACTTAAACAGAGAATGATGGTGGTATTCTGAGGTGCGGATGGATTCAGGTGTTCTCATACAAGAAAAATGTTATGATTCAGATATACAGGGCACTGGTGAGACTACATCTCAAATACTGTTTGCATTTCTCATTTTCTTATTTAAAAAGGATGTAAATGTGCTGGAGGCATTTCAGAGTACTAGATTAAATGAGCCAGTTATGAGGTAAGGTTGCACAAATTGGGCATGTTTTCGCTGGAATTTAGAAGTGCGCAAAACACAAAAACACAAACAGACCAGTCAAATCACAAAACAGATCTTATTCATTAACCAAGCAAGTTAGAAATTTGAGCTTCTATTTTGTATGTTTGTATGATAATGGGAATACAGGACTTCCAGATGAAGTCCTGAATTATTAGATACAACAACCAGAATCTTCAGCCAGCTATATCAAGTGGATGATCCATCTTGGACTCCTCCAGAGGTCCCCAGCATAGGAGCACTACCACCTGGAAGTTCATTTCTAAGCTGCACAACATCTTAGCTTAGGAATATATCATTGTTCCTTCAGTGCTACTGAGTCAAAATCTTGGAAGAGCTTCCCTAATGGCATTGTGGGTCTACCTAGAACAAATCGATTGCATTTCCGAAAGCAGCTCACCACCATTCTCAAGGGCAAGTTACCAGGACTAAGATAATTGAAAATAAATCACTCTATCATTTGTAGGTAAGCTTTCAGAGATCACCGTCTGGGATACTACCAACATTGATAAAGTGATGATTTGGAGGTGCTGGTGTTGGACTGGGGTGTACAAAGTTAAAAATCACACAGCACCAGGTTATAGTCCAACAGGTTTATTTGGAAGCACTAGCTTTTGGAGTGTCTGTCAGGTGGAGTATGTGGATATATTCCACAATCACCTGATGAAGGAGCATTGCTCCAAAAGCTAGTGCTTCCAAATTAAACTCCCCAGTCCAACACTGGCACTACCAAATCAATTGTAACTAGTGGAGTGCCACAGGGATCATTTCCCCACTGTTTTCAAACTTATGAATGATCCTCTGGTATATTAGAGTTAGTCTTTCTCTGCACCTCCTCTGTAACTGTAGTACTGGATTCTGCATCCTTTTCTATTACTCTGATGTACTTATGTAAGATATGATCTGTTTGGAGAGCTTGCAAAACAATACTTTTCAATGTATCTCAGTACATGTGATATATACATGTGATAATAAATCAAATCAAGTTATTCGCAATATATGTGAACGACTGGGATAAGAAAAGGGAATGTATTTGAGCCAAGTCAGCAGATGATACAAATGTAGATGGGAAGGCAAGTGATGAGGATGACACAAAGATTTGACAGAGGGATATTGAGTGATTAAGCAAGTAGGCAAAAACTTGGCAGATGGAATGTAATGTGTGAAAATTAGAGATTAGATACTTTGGCAGGTGAAATAGAGGAACTGAATGTTATTTAAATGGAGAAAGACTGCAGAAAGCTATAGAAGAGGGATTTGAGAGACCTCATCCATGAATCACCAAAGGCTAGCTCCCAAATACAGCAGGCAATGGATTAGGGAAATGGAATGATGGCCTTTATTTCAAAGAAATTGGATTATGAAAGCGGGGAGTGGGGGAATTTACTAAACTTATACAAGGCACTTGTCAAACCACAGCCAAGGTACTCTGAACAGTTTCAGGCCAACTGTCCAAAGAAAGATATTCTGCCACTGGAGGCAGTCCAGAAAAAGGCTGACTAGGATAATACCAGGTAGGAGGGATTGTCTTATAAGGAGAGATTGTTTAGGTGGGCCGGTGCACACTGAAATGTAGAAGAATGAGAGGTGATCTATTGAAACATACAAGATTAATAGCATACTTGACAGGTTAGATGTGGAAAAGTTGTTTGCCCCAGTGGAAAAGTCTAGGGATAAGGAATAATATCAGAATAAGGAGTCATACATTTAAGACAGAGATGAGGAGTTCTTTTTCTCAGAAATTACTGAATCTGTTGAATTCTTTACCAGAGAGAGTCTGGCATAGCTGAGTCATTAAGTATATTCAAGGCTGAGAGAGACAGATTTTTTTATTGGTAACAGAATCAGAGTTATAGGGGAAAGGCAGGAAAGTGGACTTGAGCATTATCAGATCAGTCATGATCTCACTGAATGGTGGAACACATTTGATGACTGAATGGCATATTTCTGTGCTAATGTCTTGTGGATTTTATATTCTATTCTATATGTCTAGAGTGACAGGAATAAATAGAAGAGAAGTTTTGCTAAACCTATGTCAAACCTTCTTAAACCATAATTTAGAGCACTGCCTATAATTCTTTACTAATTCATAGGATGTAGTTGTTGCAGGCTGGGTCACCAATTATTGCCCATCCCTAACTGCCCTTGAGTAGGCGATGGTGAGCTGCCTTGTTGAAGTGCTGCAGTCCATGTGCTGTAGGTAGAAACAAAATGCTGTTAACAAGGGAGTTCCAGGATTTTGATCCAGTAACCTTGAAGATATAACGATATATTTCAAAATCGGGATGGTGTGAGTGTCATGAAGAGGAACTTATGGGTGGTGATGATCCCATGTGTCTGCTGCCACTGTCTTCCTAGATGGAAGTGCCTGTGAGTTTAGAAGATGCTGTCTAAGGAGCCTTGGTGAATTTCTACAGTGTCGATGGTACACACTGAGCATCGGTGGGGGAAGTGAGTGGAATTTTGTGGATGTGGGAGCAATCAAGTGGGCTGCTTTGTCCTGGATGGTGTTAGATTTCTTGAATGTTGTTGGAGCTGCACTCATCCATGCCAGTGAGGAATATTCCATCACATGCCTTGCAGATGGTGGACAAGCATTGAGGAGTCAGGACGTGAGTTACTCACAGCAGGTCTCCAAGTCTCTGACCTTCTCTTCTATTAACAGAACTTATATGGCTAGTCCAGTTCCGTTTCTGGATGTTTTTAGTGGGGGTTTCAGTGATGGTAACACCTTTGAATGTCAAGGGATGTTAAGTTTTCTCTTGTTGGAGATGGCCATTGTCTAACATTCGTGTGCCGCAAATGTTATTTGCATCATTTGAGCCCAATTCTAGATATTATCCTCGTCTTGCTGCATATGCAGATGGACTGCTTCAGCGTCTGAGGAGTCATGAATGCTGCTGGACATTGTGTCATCAGCAAACATCCCTACTTCTGACCTGATGCTGGAGGGGGTGGGGGGGGGGGAAAGGTCATTGATGTAGCACTCTGCAGGAACCTCTGCAGAGATATAATCAGGCAGAGATGACTAACCTTCCACAACTGCAATGATTTTTCTTTTTGCAGGGAGTGTGCAAACCAATTGTCAAAACTTTTATTGATATGTGAAGAGAAAATATTAGGAAGACAAATATAGGTTAGTTACAGTCAGAACAGGGAGGTCATAACAGGGAACAAAGAGATGGCAGATCAATGAAATAAGTTTCAGTTCCGCCTTCACAAAGAAGGACACCAGCAACATCCCAAAAATGTTGGGGAACATGGTGTCCAGTGAGAGAGAGCAACTAAAGGAAATCAGTATTCAGAGGGAAATTGTGTTGGAGAAATTGATGGGATTAAATCCCCACAACCCAATAATCTACTTCCCAAAGTAGTTAAGGAAATGACTGTAAAAATAATGGGTGCAATGGTGATTCTATAAATGGTTAGATCCTATGTTTGGGAGATATAACCTCACTATTTAAAAGGGAGACAAAGAAAAAACTGGGAAGTCAGCCTGACTTCAGTAGTGGGGAAAATGATAGAGTCCATGATAAAAGATTTAATAGCGGAGCATTTGGAATACGGTGCCAGGGTCAGACAGAGTCAGCATGGATTTCTGAAAGAGAAATCATACAGGCCAATCTACTGAGATTTTTAAAAGATGTAACCTCATGATGTAACTCAGTCTCAGCAGCAGCAGGAGCAGAGCATACTGGAGTGAACCTTGGGATGAATGGCATTGGAGCTTCCTGTTTAAAAGCCTGAAGGGCAAGTCTGAGCTGCAAAGGGAGCTTTGAGGTGACATCAGATTTAGAAAAGTGATGCAAGGCGAAAGGATGCAGCTAATTGGGTGTTATTCCAGTGAGAATTTATCAAGTTAAGATGAAAGTATCCCTAAGATTAGGTAATCAGAAAAGTTAATAAGTAAGACAAAATATGTTCAGGATTAAATCATGACAGGTGAGGGCAGCTGAGTAGTATACATGACGTACGTGGGAATTCATGGAACCTTCCAACATTCAAGATGACCACATGAACAGGATGTCTGTCTACCTGCAGAAACTTCAGCTCGGTGTTTCAGAGCTTGAGTGACAGCTGTAGACAATGTGGCACATCCATGAGGCTGAGAGTTATATGATAGCAATTTTAGAGAAGTGGTCACACCTCAGAATAAGGGACTAGAGTAAAGAGAAAATGGGTGACCGCCAGTGAGTCAAAGAGAATTAGTGCAGGTAGTGCAGGATTTCTCTCAGCTCCCGCTCACAAATTGACTTTCTATTTTGGAAGCTGATAAGGGCATTGGTTCCTCAAGGGAGTGCAAACAGAACCAAGCTAATGGCAACACAAGCAGACTGACTGTACAAGAGTGAATGAAGAAGAAAGGAGGAGCGACAGTCAGAGGGAATTTGTTAGGGGAACACACAGGCTTTCTGTTGTTGCAACACTGCAGATGGTGTGTTGCTCCCCAGCTGCCAGCATCAGGAATGTCACTGAGCCATAGAATCATACAGCATAGAAACAGACCCTTTGGTCTGCCAGTCCATGCCAAACATAATCCCAAACTAAACTAGTCCCACCTGCTCCTGGCCCATATCCCTCCAAACCTTTCCTATTCACGTATCCATCCAAATGGTCTTTTAAACATTGTATTTGTACTCACATCCACCAATTCCTTAGGATGTTCATTCCACCTTGAACCACCCCCTGGATAAAAAAAAATGCCTATTATGTCTTTTTTAAATCTCTCTCCCCTCACCTTAAAAATGTGGCCCCTAGTCTTAAAATTCCCCATCTTAGGGAAAAGACAACTACCAGCAACACTCTCTATGCCTCATTATTTAATAAACTTCTGTCAGGTCACTTCTCAACCTCCTACGCTCCAGTGAAAAGAGTCCTAGCCTATCCAGCCTTTCTTTATAACTCAGACCTTCCATTTCTGGCAGCATCCTGGTAAATCTCTTCTGAAACCTCTCTAGCTTAATAATATCCTTCCTATAACTGGGTGACCAGAACTGGACACAGTACTCCAGAAGAGGCCTCACCAATGTCTTGTACAACCTCAACATAGCATCCCAATACCTATATTCAAAGGACTGAGCAATGAAGGCAAGCGTGCCAAATGTTTGTTTAACCACCTTTTCTATATGTGACGCAAACTTTAAATAGTTATGTACCTGCACCCCTAAGTCACTCTTTTCTGAAACACTACCCAATGCCCTGCCATTAATTGTGTAAGCCTTAATCTTGTTTGTTGTACCAAAATGCAGTGCCCCACATTTATCCAGATTGAACTCCATCTGCCATCCCTCAGCTCATTTCCCCAAATTATCAAGATCCCTTTGTAATCTTAGAAAATGCTGTCTACTATGCCACCAATTTTGGTGTCATCTGCAAACTTACTAGCCATGCCTTCTATATTCTCATCCAAATCATTTATGTAAATGACGAACCAATGAGGACCCAGAGCCGTTTCCTGTGGAACACTGCTGGTCACCGGCCTCCAGTCCGAAGAGCAACCATCCACCATTACTTTCTGTCTCCTGCTGTTAAGCCAATTATGTATCCAATTGGCAAGCTCAATCTGAATCCCACATGATCTAGCTTTAATAATTGGTCTATCATGTAGAAGCTTGTCAAAGGCTTGACTAAATTCCAATTAAACAATGTTTACTGCTCTGCCATCACCAACCTTTTTGATAACTTCCTCAAAAAATGCAATCAAGTTTGTGAGACACTATTTTCCTCGCACAAAACCATCATGACTATTCCTAATCAATTTTGCCTCTCGAAATATTCACAAATCCTATCTTTTATAATCACCTCCAACAATTTACCCACAGCCGAAATCAGATTCACAGATCTATAATTCCCCAGTTTCTCTTCGCAACCGTTCTTAAACAAAGTTACAATATCATCAATCCTCCTTAAAGATGGGGCAGCAAGGTGGCTCAGTGGTTAGCACTGCTGCCTCACAGCACTAGGGTTCAATTCCTGCCTCAGGCGACTGGCTGTATTGAGTTTGCCATGTCTGTGTCTGTGTGGGTTTCCTCCGGGCGCTCCAGTTTCCTCCCACAGTGCAAAGATGGGCAGGTCAGGTGAATTGGCCACGCTAAATTGCCCATAGTGGCAGGTGCATTAGTCAGAGGTAAATATAGGGTAGGGAAATGGGTCTGGATGGGTTAGTCTTCAGAGGGTCGGTGTGGACTTGTTGGGCCGAAGGGCCTGTTTCCATACTGTAGGGATTCTAAATCTAATCATATCTTGTTCAGAACACTTGGTGCTGTGTCAGGTAGTTCTGCTAGCTTTTAACTCTCTTAAAAGGTTCAGTACACCCACATCTTCATAACAGTTCAACACAAAGACATCTTCCTTGATCTTTCAGAAGCCCCACCCCTCTCTAGTTACCCTCTTGCTCTTAAATTTTGATAAACAGAATCTACAAATATATTATGAGGTGACCCTTCTTCAGAACCCTTCTTCACTTGACCTGAAAGGTTACCTCAGATTTCTTTCCACAGATGCTGCCAGACCTGCTGAGTTTTTCCAGCAATTTCTTTTTTTTTTCCTGAGTTCAACTTTAATGCAAGGAGCATTACAGATAAGACAGATGAGTAAAGGTGTGGATTAATTAATGGAATTGTGATCTTATCATCACACAGATATGACTTGAGGGAGGGACAGACTTAGCAATTGACCATTCTAGGACATAGTGAGGTCTGCAGATGCTGGAGATCAGAGCTGGAAATGTGTTGCTGGAAAAGTGGAGCAGATCAGGCAGCATCCAGGGAACAGGAGAATCGATGTTTCGGGCATAATCCCTTCTTCAGGGCTTCCTGAAGAAGGGCTTATGCCCGAAACGTCGATTCTCCTGTTCCCTGGATGCTGCCTGACCTGCTGCGCTTTTCCAGCAACACATTTCCATTCTAGGACATAGGATCTTAGGGCAGGAAGGATTCAGAAAATGTTTATGAGGATGTTGCCAGGGTTGGAGGGTTTGAGCTATAGGGAGAGGCTGAATAAGCTGGGGCTATTTTCCCTGGAGTGTCAGATGCTGAGGGGTGACCTTTTTAAGGTTTATAAAATCATGAGGGCCATGGATAGAGTAAATAGGCAAGGTCTTTTCCCTGGGGTGAGGGAGTCCAAAACTGGAGGGCACAGGTTTAAGGAGGGGAAAGATCTAAAAGGGGTCTGAGGGGGAACTTTTTCATACAGAGGGTGGTGTGTATGGAATGAGCTGCCAGAGGAACTGGTGGAGTCTGGCACGATTAGAACATTTAAAAGGCATTTGGATGGGTATATGAATAAGAAGGGTTTAGAGAGATATGGGCCAAGTGACTAGGTTAAGTTAGGATATCTGGTCAGCAGGCTGTATATCTCTATGACTCTATGAAGGGTAGGGTATAAAAGAGAAAGGGTCATTGCATTATTAACTAATGAGTGAGTTACCACAGGTCCAGTAAGGAGGGACAACATCTTGGAAGGTATAGTGATTGGAATGAGGTCATCTTGGTGGATCTTAAATAATATGAGTTCCCTGATTGAAGCTGTTAACCTTGTCCAATCAGGAAGTCCTGGCTGACAGATATAAACAGGAGTGCCTGGGGTCCAGTTCATTCTAGCAGCCAGCTGGGTCGGTATCATGTACTGTGCACGTATAAAGAAAGGGTGATATGATGACAGGATACCGACCTCCGTGGGGATATTCCAGTGGTGACAAGAGAAAAACACACCCTGAAGAAGTTCTCTCGCCACAGTTGTCTTTGAATTGGGGTAAGCATTTCTGACATCATACCACTATTTGGAAGGCTTGACTTGTTAGATCCTGCTTTCGAAGACTGGGCCCTACTGGGGAGAGTTAATTTCACCAGGTAAATGACATTGAGGAAAATGAAAAGCAATGAATAATTCTCTTGACAGTTTGTGGGCCTACAGTTTTTTCATTTATTAGGAGCCTAACACTCATTGAGGCACTACGTACTAAAAACTTTTAAGAATTGGCGGATTTAGCTAAAAAATATTACAATCCCAAGTTTCCTCTAATTCTGAGATGAGCTATTGGTTTTACTCAGCAGTTCAAGAACCAAGGGAATCCATATTGGGATTTTTGATGAGCTTGAGATGACTTTCAGCAGCATGTGAATTGAGATGCTGAGAGACTGTTTGGTATGTGGGATTAATGGCCTGAATATGCAAAAACATCTCCTGGCTGAAGTCCAGCTGGACTTCAAATAGATACTGCAACTGGCTTTGAGGTTGTAAAATGTGGTGAGTGAAGCACAAGTTACAGGGTATGCCAATAGAAATGGACATCCCGGCCAGATTGACTGAGCCTGGGGGGACACCATTTGAGTGAAGGCAATTAAATGGCCGCACTCAGGACGAATGCTGAACAGAGGGACTCTGGGTCGGCCCACAGCAAAACCCCCAAAACAAAGCCAAGCCTCAGCCAAATAGTAAAACATTTCTCAAGGACCCACACCAGTAGTTGCTGCCAGTATAGAACATAGAACATTGCAGCGCAGTAGAGGCCCTTCGGCCCTCAATGTTGCATCGACCTGTGGAACCAATCTGAAGCCCATCTAATCTACACCATTCCATTCTTGTCCATGTGTTTATCCAATGACCATTTAAATGGCCTTAAAGTTGGTGAGTCTATTTTTATTGGAGGCAGTGCATTTCATGCCCCTACCACTCTCTGAGTAAAGAAACTACCCCTGACATCTGTCCTATATCTGTCCTACCCTTCAATTTAAAGCTATGTACCCTCATGCTAGCCATCACCATCGGAGGAAAAAGGCTCTCACTGTCCACCCTATCTAACCCTCTGACTATCTTATATGTCTCCATTAAATCACCTCTCAACCTTCTCGAACAAAAACAGCCGCAACTTCCTCAGCCTTTCCTCATAAGACCTTCCCTCCATACCAGGCAACATCCTCGTAAATCTCATCTGAACCCTTTCCAAAGCTTCCACATCCTTCATATAATGCAGTGACCTGAACTGTACACAATACTCCAAACGTAGCCGCACCAGAGTTTTGTACAACTGCAGCATGATTTTGTGGTTCTGAAACTCAATCCCTCTACCAATAAAAGCTAACACACCGCATGCCTTCTTAACAACCCTGTCAATTTGGGTGGTAACTTTCAAGGATCTATGTACCTGGACACCGACATCTCTCTGCTCATCTACACCACCAAGAATCTTACCATTAGCTCAGTACTCTGCATTCTTGTTACTCCTTCCAAAGTGAATCACCTCACACTTTTCTGCATTAAACTCTATTTGCCACCTCTCAGCCCAACTCTGCAGCTTATCCATATATCTATGTAACTTGCAACATCCTTCACAACTCTACCAATCCTAGTGTCATCCGTAAATTTACTAACCCATCCTTCTATGCCATCATCCAGGTCATTTATAAAAATGACAAACAACAGTGGACACAAACCAGATCCTTGCGGTACACCACTAGTAACTAAACTCCAGGATGAATATTTCCCATAAACCACCACCCTGTCTTCTTTCATCTAGCCAATTTCTGATCCAAACCGCTAAATCACCCTCAATCACATGCCTCCGTATTCTGTGCAATAGCCTACCATAGGAAACCGTATCAAACGCCTTACTGAAATCTATACACACCACATCAACCTCTTTACCCTCATCCAACTATTTGGTCACGTTCTCAATAAGGTTTGTGAGGCACAGCCTACCTTTCACAAAACCGTGTTAACTATCTCTAATCAACTTATTCCTTTCCAGATGATTATAAATCCTATAATCTCTTAGAAGCCTTTCCAACACTTTACCCACAACTGAACTGGTCTATAATTTCCAGGGTTGTCTTTATTCCCCTTCTTAAACAAGGGAACAACATTTGCGATCCTCCAGTCTTCTGGCACTATTCCTGTAGACCATGATGATGTAAAGATCAAAGCCAAAGGCTCGGCAATCTCCTCCCTGATTCCCAGAGAATCCTACGATAAATCCCATCTGGCCTGGGGACCTGTCTATTTTTACACTTTCCAGAATTGCTCACACGTCCTCCTTATCCACCTCAATCCCATCTTGTCTGGTAGCCTGTATCTCATTATTCCTCTCAACTACATTGTCTTTTTCTAGTGTGAATACTGACAAAAAGTATTCATTTAGAGCTTCCACTATCTCCTCGGACTCCATGCACAGCTTCCCACTACTATGCTTGATTGGCCCTAATCTTACTCCAGTCATTCTTTTATTCCTGATATACCTATAGAAAGCTTTAGGGTTTTCCTTGATCCTATCTGCCAACGACTTCTCATATCCCCTCCTAGCTCTTCTTAACTCTCTCTTTAGGTCTTTCCTGGCTAACTTGTAACTCTCAAGCACCCTAACTGAGCCATCACATCTCATCCTAACACAAGCCGCCTTCTTCCTCTGGTCAAGAGATTCAACTTCCTTAGTAAACTATGGCTCCCGTGCTCAATCACTTCATCCCTGCCTGATCGGTACATTCTTTTCAAGGACCTGCAGTAGCTGGATCTTAAGTAAGCTCCACATTTCAATTGTGCTCATCCCCTGCAGTTTCCTTCCCCATCCTATGCATTCTAAATCTTGCCTAATTGCATTGTAATTGCCTTTCTCCCAGCTGTAACTCTTGCCCTGCGGTGTATACCCATCCCTTTCCATCACTAAAGTAAACATAACCAAATGGTGGTCACTATCACCAAAGTGCTCTCCTACCTTCAAATCTAACACCTGGCAGGGTTCATTACCCAGTACCAAATCTAATGTGGCCTCTCCCCTTGTTGGCCTGGCTACATACTGTGTCAAGAAACCCTCCTGCACACATTGGACAAAAACTGACCCATCTAAAGTACTTAAACTATAGTATTCCCAGTCAACATTTGGAAAGTACGTGGACTCCAGTCAGCAAAAGAGTCCCTGTTGGCATGAACTGAGTAAGAGAACTCATTGGCAAGCATTGAGAAGAGTGCACCCTGTGGAAAATGCACCTACAGCTGGATTGGAATAGTTAACTTACTTATCAACATCCAAATCAAAATAACTGTCTGGTTAAATGGTCACCCAGTTCTAAAGGAGGTCAATACTGGCGTGGTTGTATCAGTGATTGCAGAATCAGTTTTTACGCAAATTCATTGTGGATTGAAACCCTCAAGTTTGGGTAAGAACCCGGCCAGGCTGAGATCCTATACTAGGGAAGCCCATATAGATTAAGGGTCCAACTTCGGTTCTGGTCACTTATGAGAAGCAGCTGGTTCAGTTATCACTCATTGTAGTAAAGGCACAGGCCTAAGCTTGATGGGGTGAAATTGGTTGAGAAAGTTTCAACTTGATTGACTCAACATTTTTCGATTAGACGTCCTAAATAAATACCTGCAAGTTTTTCAGGAAGGTCGAGGGACTATCAAAGGGGCTTAGGCTTCTTTGCATGATGACCAAGAAGCAATTCCATGATTCTGCGAGGTCCACCCAGGGCTGTTTGCCAAATGTAGAGGCATAAAACAGAAGGGTGGAAATCAAAGGGATCATCAGTTTGCGGAATGGTTATACCAATTGTGAAGCCTGATGGGTCGGTTTGCCTTTGTGGGGATTTCAAACAAATGAAAATTCATTTTTCACAGCTGCATAAATACCCAGTCCCTCGCATTGAGGATTTACATAACCGTAAGGATTTGTACCAAAATATCACACTGCCATTTGGAGTATCATCAGCCTGTGCCACTTTCCAACAGAAAACATTTTACATGATCTACCCCAGGTTGCCTTTTATCTGGACGACATGTTAATAACCAGGAAGACCAATGAAGAGCATTGAGGGACTTGAACAGATTGCTTAGTTCTTGTCCAAGGCAGATGTATACCTTTGGAGGGAAAATAATCTGTGTTCCAGGCAATGCAAGAGACCTAGTTTGCTACAGAGATGACAAGACCAAGTTACACCACTGGAAGATAAAGTGAGGGTGGTCAAAGGTGCCCCTGCTTCCACATCTGTTCTGGTCTTTCTTGGGTTGGGGAATTATTATGGAACTTTCAGATGTAACCTGGCCTCTGTCCTGGCACCCTTACATCTGCTATTGAGAAAGGGTCAGCCATGGAAATGGCCACATAGCCTTAAGGGAAGTGAAGAAGCAGCTATCGTCATATCAGGTGTTAGCACACTGTGATCCAAGCAAGATTTGGTGTTGACATGTGATGCCTCCCAGTTAGTTATCAGGATAGTGTTGGCTCACCAATTGCTCAGCGGAGATTTTGCTGCCCAGACACTGGCTGATGCCAAAGGCGATATACCCAGATGGAGAAGGAAGGTTTGGTGGTCATCTTTGGAATGGGGAAGTTCCACCAATACTTTTACGAGGTAGATTTATAATCATAAGACACTATAAACCCCTGCTAGGGTGGCTTCAGGTCAACTTCAGTGGCTGGCTCTTATTCTGAGTGTGGACAGTTACCAGTTGAAATACTGTCCAGGAGGCCAAGTGGCAAATGCAGATGCATTGAGCCGCCTCCTGCTGGCTAATTCACCACCAATGGTGCTGCCACAGGAAGAGTATGTTCTAGTTTTAAATGTTCGAGATACCCTTCCAAACACTGCTGATAATATCAGACTGTGGGCGCAAAAAGATCCTGTCCTGGCAAAACTAAAATGGCTGGTGGTGATAAGAGATAACACTATCAGAATTGAAACCTTTCTGGATCCGGTGAGACCAAATCCCCATGGAGGATGGCATTTTATTATGGGCAGCAAAAGTGATTGCCTCAAGCAAGTGATTGCTGTCAGATCCTGGCGGAACTCTGCCAGAGTCATCCAGGGGTTTCAAAAATGATAATGTTGGCGAGAGGTTAAATGTGGTAGCTGGGATTGGATGCCAATGTAGCCTCATTGGTGGGGCAGTGACCAGAGTGCTAACATAGACAAACATTACTGCCAGCAGCTCCACCACATTCATGGCAATGGCTGGGTAAACCCTGGACTACATGTTGACTCTGCTGTTCTTTTCACCCACTCTGTATGATTTGTCATTGTGGACACCCATTCAAAGTGGTTGGGCATCCACAGAGTTAATTTGTCAAACATGGGAACAATGATTGAAAAGCTGCAGCATCTTTGCAATACATGGACTCCCTTACACTTGTCAAAAACAACAAACCATCATTTTCCAGCAGGTAATTTGAGTACTTTCTGACTGGAGACGGTGTGGAGTTTGCACATTCTCCCCGTGTCTGTGTGGGTCTCCTTTGGGTGTTCCGGTTTCATCCCACAGATGTGCAGGTTAGGGTGGATTGGCCATGCTAAATTGCCCATAGTGATCAGGGATGTATAGGTTAGGTGTGTTAGCCATGAGAAATGCAGGGATAGGGTAGGGAGATGGGTTGGGGTGGGATCCTCCTTAGAGGGTTGGTGTAGAATTGTTTGGTTGACTGGCCAGTTTCCACACTGTAGGATTCCTGTGGTTCTGTGTTGCAGCCTGGGCACTGGTACCACCTGAATGAGAAGATGAATTTCGGCCAAGACGCCTGGGTGCAAGAAGTGGTCTGCGGTCTGCAGCATGCTGCTAATATCAGAGACAGAGTCAGAGGAACCCGACCTGGTGCAAACAAGCCCCAGGAGGAGCTAAGTCCCAGGATGTAGAAGGGAAGGAATGTAGTGATTGTAATGAGGTCAGCCAGGTGAATCTCGTAGAATGAGTTCCTTGATTGGGGCTGTTAACCTGATCAAGTCAGGGAGTCCTGGCTGACAGATATAAACATGTAAAAACAATGACTGCAGATGCTGGAAACCAGATTCTGGATTAGTGGTGCTGGAAGAGCACAGCAATTCAGGCAGCATCCGAGGACAGGCAAAATCCGAGGACAGGCAAAATCGACGTTTCGGGCAAAAGCTCCTTTTGCCCGAAACGTCGATTTTGCCTGTCCTCGGATTTTGCCTGTCCTCGGATGCTGCCTGAATTGCTGTGCTCTTCCAGCACCACTAATCCAGATATAAACATGTGTTAGGAATTCTGTTCACTCTCCGAGCCAGCTCTGTTTTAGCTCTGACAGTGTCATGTACTGTGCAGTTGTAAATAAATAGTGACTTGGTAATGGGATAACAGCTTTTATGAAACTATTTCAGAAAGATGGTCAAATTAAGCTTTGTAGATCGAGCCTAGGAACAAGAAGAAGCATTGTCATATACATTAGGGACCTTTAAGCGACTCTTGGATAGGCACATGTAAGTTAGTACAACAAAGGGTATGTAGATGATCTTAGAGTAGGATAAAAGGCCAGCACAACATTGAGGCCTGTACTGTTCTATGTTTTGTGTTCTATTCACTCTGATAGGAGTGTATTATAAGCCCTCAATTGAGGAGCAGACATGTAGACATTTCACTGAGGTGAACAAGAACAGGGTAATTATAATAGGGGATTTAGTGTTCCCAACTTTAATTGGGATAAGTATAGTAAAAGAGTTTAGAGCTGGCAGATTTTTTGAAATGTATTCAGCAGAACATTTTTTTACCAACATGTCCTGCAAGGAAGGGATGGTGCAATGCTGGTCATAATTCTAGGGAGTAAAACCAGACAGGTGTACGAGGTGTCAGTGGGAAAGCATTTTAAAACAACATTTTAAGTTTATGGAAAAGGAAAAATATGGCCTGGCAAAAAAGATTTTGGATTGGAGAGAGGCAGATTTTATTAAAATGAGACAGGATCTGGCCAAAGAAGATTGGAAACACCTACTTGAGGATAACTCATAGCAGAAAAGTGCGAGGTGTTGAAAAAGGCTACCCTTTACAGTGATACATCGGAGGAACAAGCCCAGAGAACCCTGGATGTCTCGGAATAAATGTAACAGGTACAGAGGGACCAAATCAACAGAGGCCTTAGTGGAGTACAGAATGTGCAGGGGGATCTTAAACAAAATGATTAGGCGAGTAAAGAGGATGCATGAGAAACAATGGCAAGCAAGATTAGAGAGAATCTCAAGATATTGTACCAGTACATCAAGGGGAAGAGAATAACCAGAGAAAGAGTAAGGCCATTAGGAAATCTATGTGCGGAGCCAGATGATATCGCAAAAGTACTAATCGAGTACTTCACATCCGCCTTCATTTGGGAGGTGAATGTAGTTTCAGAAATCAGAGAGAGAGAGACTATGAGATTCTTGAGCAGGTTGATATAGGAAGTGAGTGTATACTGGAGGTCCTAGTGGACTTATAAATGGATACATCTCTATGTTCAGATGAATTATATCCCAGGTTGTTTTGATAGAGGAAATCTCAGGTACCCTGACCCAAACTTTTAATTCCTCTCTGGCCGCAGGTGTGGCTTTGGGAGACAAAACATATAAAATAGGAAAAGGAGAAGGCCATTCAGCCCATTGAGCCTGCTCTGCCATTCAATATGATTGGGGCTGATCAGCTTGCTCACTTCTCTGTTCCTGCTTTTGCCCCATATTCTATGAGCGCTTTAGTCCAAAGAACTATATCTCCTTGAAAACATTTAATATTTTGGTCTCAACCACTTTCTGTGCCAGAGGATTCCTCAGATCACCCTCTGCGTGAAGAAATTTCTGATCGTCCCAGTCCTAAATGGCCTACCCCCAACCCTTAGAGGGTCTGTAGCCCCTGGTTCTTGACGAGTTCATTGATGAGTGGCAGTAGATAGGCCAATATGTGGGGTATAAGTAAGGGAAACCTTAGAAGATTATAAAGGCAGTAGGAGTATACTTAAGCGGGAAATCAGGAGGGCAAAAAGAAGACATGAGATATCTTTGGCAAGTAGCGTTAATGAGAATACAAAGGATTTTTATAAATACAGTAAGGACAAAAGGGTAATTAGGGAGAGAATAGGGCCCCTCAAAGATCAGCAAGGCAGCCGATGTGTGGAGCTGCAGGAGATGGGGGAGATATGAAACAGGGATTTTGCATCAGTGTTTACTGTGGAAAAGGGCATGGAAAATATAGAATGTGAGCAAATAGATGGTGACATCTTGAAAAATGGCCATATTATAGAGGAGGTGCAGCTGGATGTTATGAAACGTACAAAAGTGGGTAAAACCCCAGGATCTGATCAGGTGAACCCTAGAACTGTGTGGGAAGTGAGGGAAATGATTACTGGGCCCCTTGCTGAGATATTTATATCTTCAGTAGTCATAGGTGAGGTGCCAGAAGACTGAAGGTTTGCTGATGTGGTGTCATTATTTAAGAAAGGTGGTAAAGAAAAGCCAGGGATCTATAGACATTGGTGGTGGACAAGTTGTTGGAGGGAATCCTGATGGACAGGATTTACATGTATTTGGAAAGTCAAGGACCGATTAGGGATAGTCAGCGTGGCTTTGTGCATGGGAAATTTTATTTCACAAACTTGATGGAAATTTTGGAAGAAGTAACACAGAGGATTGATGAGGGGAAAGTGGTGGATGTGATCTTTCTGTACTTCAGTAAGGCGTTTGACAAGGTTCCTTGTGGGAGACTGATGAGCATGGTTAGATCTCATGGAATACAGGGAGAATTAGCAATTTGGATATAACTGACTCAAAAATAGAAGACAGAAGATGGTGTTAGAGGGTTGCTTTTGAGACTGGAGGCTTGTGACCAGTGGAGTGCCACAAGAGTCGGTGCTGGCTCCACAACTTTTCGTCATTTATATGAATGATTTGGATGTGAAAATCAGAGATATAGTTAGTAAGTTTGCAGATGACACTGAAATTAGAGGTGTAGACAGTGAAAAAGGTTACCCTAGAGTACAAAAGATCTTGATTAAATGGGCCAGTGGGATGAGGAGTGGTAGATGAAGTTGAATTTAGATAAATGCGAGGTGCTGCATTTTGGAAAAGCAACTCAGCAGGCCTAATACACTTAATGGTAAGGTCCTAGGGAGTGTTGCTGAACAAAGAGACCTTGGGGTGCAGGTTCATAGCTCTTTGAAAGTGGAGTCACAGGTAGATAGGATAGTGAAGAGGGCATTTGGTATGGTTTCCTTTATTGGTAAGAGCATTGAGTATCAGAGTTGGGAGGTCATGTTGCAGCTATACAGGATGTTGGTTAGGCCACTTTTGAAATATTGTGTGCAGTTCTGGTCTCAGATGTTGTGAAACTTGAAAGGGTTCAAAAAACATTTACAAGAATGTTGCCAGGGTTGGAGGATTTGAGCTATAGGAAGAAATTAAATAGGCTGGGGCTGTTTTCCCTGGAGCATCAGAGGCTGAGGGGTGACCTGATAGAGGTTTATAAAATTATGAGGTGCACGGGTAGGGTAAATAGACAAAGTCTTTTCCCTGGGGTTGGGGAGTCCAGAAATGGACAGCATGGAGGCTCAGTGGTTAGCTCTGCTGCCTCACAGCGCCAGGGACCCAGGTTCAATTCCAGCCCATGTGGAGATTGCACATTCTCCCCGTATCTGCGTGAATTTGTTCTGGGTTCCTCCCACAATCTAAAGATGGGCAGGTTAGATGAATTGGCCATGCTAAAAAATTCCCATTGGGTTCATGTATTCATCAGGGATATGTAGGTTTGGTGCATTGGTTAGGGGTAAATATAGGGTAGGAGAATGGGTCTGGGTGGGTTACTCTTCAGAGGCTTGATGTGGACTTGTTGAACCAAAGGGCCTGTTTCCACACAGTAGGGATTCTATGGAGGGCATAGGTTTAGGGTGAGAAGGGAAAGATATAAAAGGGACCTAAGGGGCAACTTTTTCACACAAAGGGTGGAGTTTGTATGGAATGCCCTGCCAGAGGAAGTGGTGGAGGCTGGTACAATTACAACATTTAAAAGGCATCTTTTAGGTAGGGTTTAGAGGGATGTGGGCCAAGTGTTGGAAAATGGGACTAGATTAGGTTAGGATATCTGGTTGGCATGGATGTGTTGGACCAAAGAGTCTGTTTCCATGCTGTGCATCTCTGTGACTCTATGACTTTTGAGACAAGCCTATCGTCTGCAAGGTTTTAGAAAGGATTCTGAGGGATAGAATTTATGACCATGAAGAGCATGGCTTGATTAAATGCAGTCAACACGGCTTTGTGAGGGCAGGTCACGCCTCACAAACCTTATCGAGTTCTTTGAGGATGTGACTAGAAAAGTTGATGAGGGTCGAGCTGTGGATGTGGTGTATGTGGACTTCAGCAAGGCATTTGATAAGGTTTTTTATGGTAGGTTCATTCAGAAGGTCAGGAGGAATGGGATTCAGGGGAACATAGCTGTCTGGATACAGAATTGGCTGGTCAACAGAAGACAGCGAGTGGTAGTAGAAGGAAAATATTCTGCCTGGAAGTCTGTGGTGAGTGGTGTTCCACAGGGCTCTGTCCTTGGGCCTCTATTGTTTGTAATTTTTATTAATGACTTGGATGAGGGGATTGAAGGATGAGTCAGCAAGTTTGCAGGTGACACAAAGGTTGGAGGTGTCGTTGACAGTATAGAGTGTTGTTGTAGGCTGCAGCAGGACATTGACAGGATGCAGAGATGGGCTGAGAGGTGGCAGATGGAGTTCAACCTGGATAAATGTGAGGTGATGCATTTTGGAAGGTCGAATTTGAAAGCTGAGTACAGGATTAAGGATAGGATTCTTGGCAGTGTGGAGGAACAGAGGGATCTTGGGGTGCAGGTACATAGATCCCTTAAAATGGCCACCCAAGTGGACAGGGTTGTTAAGAAAGCATATGGTGTTTTGGCTTTCATTAACAGGGGCATTGAGTTTAAGAGTCGTGAGATCTTGTTGCAACTCTATAAAACTTTGGTTAGACCGCACTTGGAATACTGAGTCCAGTTCGGGTTGCCCTATTCTAGGAAAGATGTGGATGCTTTGGAGCGGGTTCAGAGGAGGTTTACCAGGATGCTGCCTGGACTGGAGGGCTTATCTTATGAGGAGAGGGTGACTGAGCTCGGACTTTTTTCATTGGAGAAAAGGAAGAGAAGAGGGGACCTAATTGAGATATACAAGATAATGAGAGGCATAGATAGAGTTGATAGCCAGAGACTATTTCCCAGGGAAGAAATGACGAACATGAGGGGTCATAGTTTTAAGTTGGTTGGAGGAAAGTATAGAGGGGATGTCAGAGGCGGGTTCTTTACACAGAGAGTTGTGAGAGCATGGAATGCGTTGCCAGGAGCAGTTGTGGAGGCAGGGTCACTGGGGACACTTAAGAGACTCCTGGACATGCATATGGCCACAGAAATTTGAGGGTGCATACATGAAGATCAGTGGTCGGCACAACATCGTGGGCTGAAGGGCCTGTTCTGTGCTGTACTGTTCTATGTTCTAAAGTTCACTTCCATGTCCTCTTCCAGCATTATCATGCTTCTGACCCAACCCACTTCATTACTATCAAGCCTGCAGCAGGTAAACTTGCTAGAGATCAGAGATAGACTATAATGCCACAAAGTCTGCATGGTTGTGGCTACACCCAGCATGGGATCATTAGATTACATTAGATTACATTACAGTGTGGAAACAGGCCCTTCGGCCCAACAAGTCCACACCGACCCGCCGAAGCGAAACCCATACCCCTACATTTACCCCTTACCTAACACTACGGGCAATTTAGCATGGCCAATTCACCTGACCCTGCACATCTTTGGACTGTGGGAGGAAACCGGAGCACCCGGAGGAAACCCACGCAGACACGGGGAGAACGTGCAAACTCCACACAGTCAGTCGCCTGAGGCGGGAATTGAACCCGGGTCTCTGTGAGGCAGCAGTGCTAACCACTGTGTCACCATGCCGCCCTCTGTGCCACCATGCCGCCCACTTGATCATTTGAAAGCTGAAGGCAGCCTCTCTCTCTTGGCACTCATTGTCATCATGTCCTACGTTATCAGTGGTTAGCACTGCTGCCTCACAGCATCCGGGACCCAGGTTCGATTCCAGCCTCGGGTGACTGTCTATGTGCAGTTTGCACATTCTCTTCATGTCTGCGTGGGTCCCCTCTGGGTGCTCTAGATTCTTCTCACAGTCCAAAGATGTGCAAGTTAGGTGAATTGGCTGTGCTAAACTGTCCATTGTGTTCAGGGATGTGTCGGTTCAGTGCATTAGTCACAGGTAAATATAGCGTCGGGGGAATGGGTCTGGGAGGGTTACACTTCAGAGGGTTGGTGTGGACTTGTATGGCCTAAGGGTCTGTTTCCACACTGTATGGATTCCATGAAATTAGTGATCAACTCTTTCATATTCTCTCCTGTTGTGAAGCGTATATTAAACATCTTTCAGGACCTAGCTAATTTGCTGATGCACATGTATCATTCTCCTCAGTGTTAGCTTTTGGGGGTCAGAATGTGTCCATTTGGGTTGAACATGGGGAGATTGTGCACCCAACATTGTCTCTTCATGGGTGTTCCTTCTCCTGTTGTTAAAGCTAGGTATTTATCTTGATCTGTATTAACTAGCCATTTGCACATTGCATTACATGCTGATAAGATTCTGTTAAGTGGAGGTTTCTCTTTTCCACTATACAGACAGATGTGAAGTGCACAACCTAAAAGTCAAAATAGACTTTACTGAGTTGAAGTAGCAAACTCCATCCCGCTGAATTGAATTCTGAGTTTCACCCATTAAATTCCACTCTTAACTCCAGCACAGAAGCTGCCTTTTTCAGCTCTAATATTAAACTGTAATCCCCTAAACCTTAATACAATGATCTAGCCAGTTCATTCCATCAATACTACTAATGAAATATGAAAACATCCATTGGATAGTTAAATATATTATAGCCATAGAGCAGTTGAACAAATGAATTTTAAGTAATAAAACAAAAAAAACTTCGTCAAAGACTTGCACTTATTCAACAATTTTCACAACCAATGTTATGTCTCAAAGTGCTTTACAGCATGTTATAATTTTGAAGAGTTGTAATATGAACAATATAGAGACTGAGGTAATTTAAGGTTCTGCCAGTCTTAGTATAATTTGAACTCAGGTCTGGAAAGCCGAAAAGGAAACCTTTTCTGTGTTCTGCAGAATATCCCTATCAAGCTGCACGGTGGCTCAGTGCCTAGCACTGCTGCCTTATAGTGCCAGGGACCTGGGTTCAATTCCACCTTCTGGTGATTGAGTGGAGCTTGCCCATTCTCTCCATGGGTGTGTGGGTTTCTCTGGTTTTCTCCCATCGTCCAAAGATGTGCAGATTAGGTGGATTGACCATGCTAAATTTTCCATTGTGTCCAAGGATATGCAGGCTAGGTGGATTAGTCATAGGAAATGCAGGGTTACAGGGATAGGGTGTTGGGGGGTGGGGGTGAATCTGGGTGAGATGATCTTTGCAGGGTTGGTGTGGACATAAAGTACCAAATGGCCTGCTTCCACACTAAGGATTCTATGATTCTAAGCAACTTATAGATTATCAACTTCATTGCACATAGATCACTCCAAAAGGCAAAGTAGAATTATTGATATTACATCCAAATGGAACCCTAAGATGGATAAACCAAGGGAAAATACTTCCCATAAGCTTGAAATGGGCAATTACATATGATAATAAAGACACCTAAATGTTGTTGATTGCAATGTAAGCTGTATCCATTATACTTGAAATACTCTTAAGACAGTACAGGGCTTTTTGCATAAAGATCACCAAGGACTCCAAAGATACAGCCTTACTACAAGAAGTGGTTCCTTCAAACTGTCAATGATGTTGAGATAGCGAACTGTGCAATTCTGTATAGCTTGCTAAGGAAACACAAAAGTGACACAGAGTCTGTTTCTGTGCTGTATGATTCTATTACTAGCAAAAGCGATACAGTTAAGAGAGTTGGGTGACCACCAGGAAAATGAATAAATGTGGGCAGACAATGCAGGAGTACCCTGTGGCCAGGTATACTGTTTTGGATACGGTTGTGAGGAGTGACCTCTTTCAGAGGGAGCAGCAGCAACGGCCAGGTCAGTGGCACAAATGACTAGCACTGTTATACAGCAGAGGGAGTCAAAGTATAGGCGAACAGTAATGACTGGGGACTGTATAGTCAGGGGCACAGATATGTGTTTCTGTGGTAGTGAGCAAGACTCTCGGGTATTGTGTTGGAAGTTAGATGGGAAATTGAAAAGCTGGACCTCTAATGTTGTAATCTTGGATTACTTTCTGACACGTGCCAGTGAGGGCAGGAAGAAGAAGACAGTACAGTTAAATACGTGGTTAAACAGCTGGTGTAGGAGGGAGGGCTTTGGGTAGGTAGATTATTGGGATGTCTTATAGGCGAAGTGGGACCTGTACAAAAGGGATGGGTTACACCTAAACTGGAGGGACACCTATATCCTGGCAGGGAGTTTTGCTAGTGCTATTCGGAAGGATTTAAACTAGTGTGGCAGGGGGTTAGGAACCAGAGCAGTAGTTCAGCAAGTAAAAATGACCCAGAAGGAGTCAGAGACTAAGGCCAATAAGATTTAGGGGAAGAACAGACAGGAAGAGGAACAGACTGAACACAGCAGGACTGAGGTGTATTTGTTTTAATGGAGGGAGTATGAGGGGTAAAGCAGATTAATTTAGAGTTTGGGTTAAACAGGTAGCTATGATGATGTTGTAATAAATACAGAGATTTGGTTAAGAGAGGGAGAAGCCTGGCAGCTTAATGTTCCATGATTTAGATGTTTCAGGTGAGATAGTGAGGTGGAGATGTAAAAAAGGTGGGGGAGTTGCATTACTGATCAGGGATAAAACTGTAATGAGGGAGGACGCCTTGGAGAGCTCGTCAAGTAAGACCATTAGGGTCAAGCTCAGAAATGGAAAGGGTGCAGTCACTTTGATGGGTTTATACTACAGGCCACCCAACAGCCAGTGGGTGAGAGAGGAACAGATGTGATCAGATTTAGGAAAATATAAAAACAACAGGTTTGTTGTGATGAGTGATTTTAAATTCCCTGCATTGACTGGGACTTGCTTAGTGCAAGGACTCGGATGGGGAGATTTGTTAGATGTGTCCAGGACGGTTTTTTGAAACAATTGAAAATAAATAGTCCAGCTAGGTAAGGGGCTGCTCTGGAGTCATAGCGTTATACAGCACACAAACAGACCCTTTGGTCTAATTTGTTCGCATTGACCAGATACCCTACACTGATCTAATCCCATTTGACAGCAATTGGCCCACATATCTCTCTAAAACCTTCCTATTCATGAACCCATCCAGATTCCTTTTAAATGCTATAATTGTACCGACCTCCACCGCTTCCTGTGACAGCTCGTTCCATACACATACCACTCTCTGCATGAAAAAGTTGCCTCTCAAGTCTCTTTTAAATCTTTCCCCTCTCACTTTACACCTATGTTCTCTAGTTTCGATTCCCCTGCCTGGGAAAAAGACCTTGGCTATTCACCATATCCATACCCCTCATGCTTTTAAAAACCTCTATAAGGTCACCCCTTAGGCTCCGATGTTTCAGGGAAAAGGCTCCAGCCTATTCAGCCTCTCTCTCCAGCTCAAAACCTCCAATCCTGGCAACATCCTTGTAAATTATTTCAGAACCTTTCAAGTTTAACTACATTGTTCTTTCCCTGTCTATTTGCGACTCCACTTTAAAAGAACTTTGCACCTGTGCCTTTTTGTTCGGCATCACTCCCCAGGGTCCTACCGTTAACTCTAGAAGTATTGCGCTGGTTTGCTTACCAAACTGCAACATCTCACATTTATCTAAATTAAACTCCACATGTCACTCCTCACCCCATTCATTCATCTGGTGTACTCTAAAATAATCTTCTTCACTGTCCACTGCACCACCAATTTTGATGTAATCTGCAAACTTACTAACCATACCTTCTTTATTCGCATCCAAATCATTTATATAAATGATGAAAAGCAGTGGACCCAGCACTGACTTTGTAACAGACCACTGGTAACAGGCCTCCAGTCTGAAAAACAACTCTCTATCACCACCCTCTGTTTCCTACCTTAAAGCCAATTTTGTATCCAATTGGTTAGCTCTCCCTAAAAGCCACATGATCTAACCTTACTATGCGAAACATTGTCAAATGCTTTGCTGAGGTCATATAGACAATGTCTACCACTCGGCCTTCATCAATCTTCTTTGTCACCTCTTCAAAAAACTCAATCAATTTAGTGAGATATGATTTCCCACACATAAAACCATGTTGACTATCCCAAATCATTCCTTGCCTTTCCATATCCATTTAAATTCTATCACTCAACATCCTCTCAATAACTTACCCATCACTGACATCAGGCCCACCGGTCTGTAGTTCCTGGGCTTTTCCTTACCTCCTTTCTTAAATAGTGGCAACACATTAGCCACCATACAGTCTTCTGGCACCTCAGCCATGACTGTTGATGATACAAATATCCCAGCAATCTCTTCCCTAGCTTCCCATAAGGTTCTGACCTGGTATTGGGGAATGAGCCTGACCAGGTGATCAAAGTTTCTGTGTGGGTGAATTGTGACCATAATTCTGATAGTTTTAAATTACTTGTGGATCAGGCCAAGAGTAGACCTTGGGTAAAAATTCTAAATGGGGGAAGACTAATGATGACAGTATTATGCAGGAACTGGGGAATGTAGATTGGAGCGGCTGGATAAAGCCACACTGGCATATAGGAATCTTTTAAAGGCTATTTGATATTGTTCCTGCGAAAATGAATGATAAGGATGACAAGATTCAGGAACCTTGGAGAACAAGAGAAACTGATTACTTTAGTCAAAAAGAAAAAGGAGGCATAGGTGAAGTAAGGTATAGGAAACTGAAGACAAACAGGAAAAAAATTCAAACTAGGAATTAGATTGGCTAGAAAGGCAATGAATTGGCCTTTGGCAAACACAATTACAGAAAGTCCCAAGGTTTTTAATACATATAAGGAGCTAGAAGGTAGCTAGGGAAGGAGTAGGCCCACTCAAGGACAAGTGTATGTACAGAACTGGAGGAACTGGGTGAGGTCTTTAATGAATACTTTGCATTAGTATTCACAAAGAAGGACATAGTGAATGGCGAGTCTAGGGAGGGATATGTTGATATTCTAGGGAATGTCAGTATAAAAAAGGAGTTGTTGGGTATTTTGAAAACTATTAAGGTAAACATTAAGAGGTGGCATTGTGGCTCAGTAGCTAGCACTGCTGCCTCACAGCATCAGGAACCTCAGTTTGATTCCACTCTTGCCTGACCATGTGGAGTTTGAACATTCTTCCCATGTTTGTATGGGTTTTCAACAGGTGCTCTGGTTTCCTCCCACAGTCCAAAGAAGTGCAGTTTAGGTAGATTGGCCATGCTAAATTGCCCATAGGGTCCATGGATATGCAGATTTGGTGGTATAGCAGGAAAATGCAGGGGTGGGATAGGGGCATGGGTCTGGAGGGATGCTGTTTGGAGGGTTGGTGTAGACTCGGTAGGCCAAATGGCCAGCTTCCACATTGTTGGGTTTCTTTGACAAGACCCCAGGACCTGATGGGCTCTATATCAGAATACTGAGGGAGAGAGGTGAGGAAATTGCTGGAGCCTTGTGTGAGGTCTGTGTATTCTGTTCAGTCACAGAAGAAGCGCCACAGGACTGGACAATAGCCAACATTGTTTCTTTGTTTAAGAAGACAAAGGGATAATCAGGCACTTTTTGGCCAACGAGTCTTCCATCAGTAGATAGGCTTAAGATTTACTCACATTTGGAAAACATGTGGATTTGTTAGTGAAAAGCAGTATAGCTGTCTTCAAGAAGGTCATATCCCACAAACTTTATTTGAGTTGTTTGAGGAAGTGACAAAGATGATTGATGAAAGCAAGATAGTAGATGTTACCGATATTGATTTTAGCAAGGCCTTTGATAAGGGGCTTCATGGCAAGCTGATACAAAAGGTGAAGTCACATGGGATCCACAGTGATCTGATAAGATCGTTGCAGAACTGGCTTAGTCATAAAAGACAGAGTGTTTCGGTGAAAGGGGGTTTTCTGACTGGAGATCTGTGACCTGTGGTGTTCCGCAGGGACCAGTGCTGAGATCCCTGTTGTTTGTAATATACAATATGATTTGGAGGAGAGTGTAAATGGTCTGACTACTAAGTTTGCAGATGACACAAAAATTGGGAGAGCTGCAGATAGTGAGGTGGATTGCCAGAGTATGTGGCAGGATGGAGACTTGGGCAGAGAAATGGCAGTTGGAGGTTAATCCAGACAAATGCATTTTGGAAGGTCTAATGCAAGGAGGAAAGTATACAGTAAATTGGAGAACTCTTAGTGCATCAACATACAGAGAGACCTAGGTGTACGGGTCCACAGTTTCCTGATAGTGGCAAATCAAGTGGGTAAGGTGGTCAATAAGGCATATAGCATGAGTCGGTGCATATAAAAATTGGCAAGTCAGGTTGCAGCCATGCAGAACATTAATTCAGTATGTTTGGAATATTGTTTATAGTTCTGGTTGCCACTTTACCAGATGGATGCGAAGGCTTTGGCAAGGGTAGAGAAATGGTTACCGGAATATGGTATAGTTTGAAGAGCTGTGAGGAGAGATTAGAAAAACTTGGTTTGTTTTCACTTGAATTTTGAAGGATGAAGGGTGACCTGATAGAAGTTTGCAACATTATGAGAGACTTAGATAGAATGGATAGTGGGCATCTTTCCCAGGGCGGAAATGTCAATTACTAGATTCAAGGTAAATGAGGGTAAATTTAAAGGAGACCAGATTAAGGCAAAAGATTTTTAGTCATCATGTGTCGGTGCAGTCTTGGTGGGTCTGACGGGCCAATTCCTGTTATACAGTTCTTTGTTCTTTGTTTGGGTTCTGCTGATTTTTCTGCCTGGCATGCAGCTTTTCTTGCTATTAGTTTGAATTTATAAAACTACTCTGAGGATTCCAGGGCTGAATTTTCCAACTTGTGGCGAAAATGTAGGGGCCGATGAATCTCAAGGTGGCTGGTCCATTATCGTCTAGATTGAATTTTCTCACTTAATCTTTTGCTTTGCATGCATTAATTATTGCAGCTGAGCTGTTGGGGGCAGGTTTCTTCAGGAATTGTGAGGCAAGCAAGGCTTTTGTTTCCTTGCTAGAGGACTGGCAAGTAGGCAAGAAGGGAAATAGGGACAATCCAGGAAATTATAGACCAGTGAATCTCATGTCAGTGGTTGGAAAGCTATTAGAGAGTATTCTTAGGGAAGGGATTTACGTGCATTTGGAAAGGCCTGGCCCAATTATGGACTGTCAGCATCGCTTTGTGTGGGGCAGGTCATGTCTTACTAACTTGATTGAATTTTGCAAGGAGATGACAAAGGCAATCGATGAGGGTAAAGTAATCTGAATGGATTTTAGTAAGGCTTTCGACATGGTCCCCCATGGTAGACTCATCCAGAAGATTAAGATGCATGGGATCCATGGTTACTTGGCTACAAGGATTCAGAATTGGCTGCCCGTGGAAGGCAGAGGATAGTAATGGAAGGATATTTTTCTGGCTGGAGATTTGTGACTTGTGGTGTTCTACAGGGATCCATACTGGGATCTCTGCTGTTTGTGATACATATAAATGACTTTAATGAAAATGTGGATGGATGGCTTAGTAAGTTTGCAGACGACACAAAGATCCGTGGAATTGTAAATAGTGTAGAAGATTGTCAAAGGATACAGCAGGATATAGATTAGTTGCAGATGTGGGCAGGGAAATGGCAGATAGAGTTCAATCCATGCAAGTGTAAGATGCTGCATTTTAGGAGATCAAATATTAAGGAAAAGTATCCAGTTAATGGCAGGACCCTGAACAGTATTGATGTGCAGAGGGATCTTGGGATGCAAGTCCATAGCTCCCTGAACATGGCCACACAAGTAGAGAGGGTGGAAAAGAAGGTGTAGGGCATGCTTGCTTTTGCTGCTTGGGGGATTGAGTGCAAGAGTCAGGATGTGATGCTGCAGCTTTATAAGACTTTGATGAGGCCACACTCAGAATATTGCGTTCAATTCTGGTCACCACCTTACAGGAGGAATGTGGAGGCTTTGGCAAGAATGCAGATGAGGTTTGCCAGGATGCTGCTTGGATTAGAGGGTATGAGCTATACAGAGAGGCTGGAAAAACCCGGGTTGTTTTGTATGGAGCGGAGGGGAGGCCTAGTAGAAGTCTGGGTTGCTGGTCAGAATCTTTTTTCCCCCCAGAGTTGAAATGTCTAATATTAGGGGGGCATGAGATGGAGAAAGTTCAAACAAGATACAAGTTTTTTACGCAGAGAGAGGTTCAAGTTTGAAACATGTTGCCAGAGGTAGCCGTGAAGGCAGATATGATAGGAGCATTTAAGGAATTTTTAGATAAGCCCATAAATGGGCAAGGAGTGGAGGGATATGGACCAAGGGCAGTGATCATAGAATTATAATGTGCAAACAGACCATTCGACCCAACATCTCCACACTGAATCTCTGAAGACCATCCCACCCAGACTCACTGTCCCTACCCTATCCCTGTAACTCTGCATTTGCCATGGTTAATCCAGCTAACCTTCACATCCCTGGACACGATGGGCAATTTAGCATGGTCAAACCTGCACATCTTTGGACTGAGAGAGGAAACTGAAGCACCCAGAGGAAACCCATTCAGACATGGGAGAATGTGCAAACTGCACACAGTCACCCAAGGCTGGACTCAAACCTGGGTCCCTGGTGCTGTGAGGCAGCAGTGTTACCCACTGAGTTACCATGCCACTCAGTTTAACGGTTTAATTTGGTCTCATGTTCAGCACAACATTGTGGACCAAAGGCCTGTTCCTGTGTTGTACAGTTCTACATTATATGAGATGGAAGTGCTTGCCACTCACCAGACGTTTGAGCTTACATACTTGTGGTGATGTGCTTAAAGCTCAAATACACACCACTTCAGATGCTGCTAGTTAGGAATTACCTCTCACTCCCTTGTCATGTTTAACACAGAAAACCTCACCGAAGGAAGGCAAGCTGGTTCCGCACTTCCAGAGCAATGATCTGGAGGTGCTAGTGGAGGGTGGTGGAGAGGATGAGCAGTATTGTTTCCTGCTGTCTGCCAAAGGAAGCCACCCAGACAGCCTGGACAGCACATGCGTCAGTGCTGTGACCCGAGTCAGAAGGATAGCTATCAGTGCAGAAAGGAGGTCAATGGACTCCTGAACTCTGCCAAGGTAAGTATCCCTTGCTACTCCGCTATCTCACAGGGCCAGCACTCATTTCAATTCCCCCAGTACTCTGGTATCACATCAAACCTCAGTCTTGCATGCATCGTGTCCCTCAAGGGCTCTTACCCACCTCATCCTCTCATGCCAGTAACACTTTCTGCTGTCTGCTTTACCTTGTCACTCACTCGGAACACCTCACCACCTCTCTTGTGCATGCATGACTGCTAATTGCACTTGCATCCACTTTATCATCCTGATTCCCTACTTTTGACTGACTGCAGGAAAAATTATCCTATCGTCCAGTTGATAGGCTCAAAATTGTAAAGGGGGTTGCGGACATCAGGCTCCTTCTTTCTTATGAAAAGAATATGCTGCATTTTTCCAGACAAAAGCAAGACCATTCATGGGAATGGGGAGATAACAATGGATAACCATCTCAGTTAGCTTTATTATGCTGTGCTTTACTTCTATTATCACCAGCATTATTCATGCTTAATCTGAGCAAGCTTTTATCTATCTTTTCCAATTAATTCAATTTCTTCTTTCTTTGATCATGTAACGAGTAAGTTAGACAAAAGAGCGCCAGTGAACACAATTATTTTGGATTTCCAAAAGGCCTTTGAGGTGCCGAACAGGAGGCTGCAAAATAAAATAAGACCCCGTGGTTTTAATGCAAGATGCTGATATGGATAGAGGATTGGCTGACTGGCAGAAGACACAGAGGAGGAATTAAAGTGTATTTTTTTAGGATAGCGGCCAGTGACTGTTGGAGTTCTGCAGCGGTCAGTGTTAGGACCACAAATATTCATGCTATACAGTAATGATCTGGACAAACAAACTGTGGACATTGTTGCTAAGTTTTCAGATGACACAAATATAGGTGAAGGGACAGATAGTGTTAAGAATGTGGGGAGGCTGCATAAAGACTTGGACAGACCAGGCAGTTGGGCAAAGAAGTGGCAGATGGAATACAATGTGGGAAAGGGAGAGGTTATGTACTTTCGGAGGAAGAATAGAGGTGAAGACAGTTTTATAATCTGGAAAAGGTTTCAGAAATCTGAATCACAAAAGGGACTTGGAAGTCTTAGTTCAGGACTCTCAGGTTAACATGCAGGTTCATTTGGAGGTCAAATGTAATGTTAGCATTTATTTCAAGTGGCTAGAATACAAGAGTAGAGATTACTGCTGAGACTGTTTAAGGCTCCGGTCAGACCACATTTGGAATATTGAGAGCAGTTTTGGGACCCGTATCGGAAGAAGGATGTGCTGGCATTAGACGGGGTCCGGAAGTGTTTTACAAGAATGCTCCTGGGGATGAGGAGGAGTGGTTGAGGACTCTGTGTCTACTCAGTGGAGTTTAGAAGGATGAGAGGGATCTGAATGAAACTTACAGAATACTGAGAGGCTGGATAGAGTGTTCATGAAGAAGATGCTTCCACTAGTAGGAAGAGACCATGAACTCAGAGTGAAGTGACGATCCTTTAGAATTGAGATGAGGAGGAATTTCTTCAGCCAGAGGGTAGTTAATCTATGGAACCCATTGCCACAGTGGGCTGTGGAGGCCAAGTCATTGAATGTACCCAAGACAGAATATAGGTAGGTTCCTGATTGGTAAGAGGATCAAGGGTTCCTGTAAGAAGGCAAGAGAATAGGGTTGAGAAACATATATGATCAAATGGTGGAGCAGACTCAGTGGGCTGAATGATCTAATTCTGCTCCCGTGTCTGATAGTCTTCTTTTACATAAGCACAAATACATAACTGTACAGAACGCCAACTGTAGAAGCCTTCAGCTCCACCTTCAGCTATGATGAGTAATCTACAGAACCCTCAGACTATCCCATAAAGGGATTAATCTGTACCCTCCATCAGCTCAGAGACTTTCACCTCAGTTTGTGCTCTTTCTAGATTAGACTTGGGTGCACAACTTGGTAAATCTTGACTGTCATATTTCTGCAATTGGCCAAGGCTTCTGGCACCTCCACAATCTTGGCCAGAAATAATTTCCCTGTGCTTAATTACTTTATCAAAATGCAGTTATAGGCACAGAAAGAGTAGGGTTGTCAGAGACACTCAGTAAGTTAGAATAAAGATGGATGGGACCACAAACGTTCTCCGGGCTGTGCTGACTCTGCCATATATGTGCCTGACTACTTCCATGGATAGGTTGGCAGCCACTGTAATCAGCCAGATCCAGCTGAACTACCAAATAAAGCTGTTATTGATCTTCTCTCTCTCTGGAGATTTTCTCTCCACAGCTTCCCACCAATTCTGTACAGCCAGATTCCCAACTCCACAAATAGGACTTCCCTGGCATACCCACTATCTCAGCCTGTTCCTGTTATAGAACATTATATAAAACATAGAACATTTCAACTGCTGCACAGAGGAACTACGCAGAGCTGAGGCAAGTGACCTATACAGTGTATTAAAAAAGAATGTGTACCCAATGAACACAGTCCGCTGATTTCTCAGGTACAAACGCCAACAAGCAGACAAAACACATCCAGAAACTCAAGGCACTCTCCCCTACATCAAAGACATCTCTGAAATGACTGCCAGACTACTCAGACCCACTGGCATCATGGTAGCCCACAAACCCACCAACACACTAAAACAGCAGCTAATGAACTTGAAAGACCCTATACGACAAAAACCAAAACTAATGTCATTTACAAAATACCGTGCAAGGACTGTAACAAACACTACATTGGACAAACAGGCAGAAAACTAGCCACCAGGATACATGAATACCAACTAGCCACAAAAAGACATGACCCTCTCTCACTAGTATCCTTACATACAGATGAGGAACGACACCACTTTGACTGGGACAACACATCCATCCTAGGACAAGCCAAACAGAGACATGCACGAGAATTGCTAGAAGCGTGGCATTCCAACTGGAACTCTAACAACAAACACATTGACTTATATCCCATTTACCACCCCCTGAGAAAAAGATCAGGAAATGACATCACTGCAGGAAATGACATCACCAACCCAAGGAAACCTAAACACGTAAATAGAAAGCAGGCCATGCCACCAGTGCTTCATCCGGAGGCTCACTGATGATGTTATGTAGTATGGTGATGAAACATCTGAAATTGAACCTTCCTGCTCAGTGAGCAAACCTACATTCAGAATCCACTCCATTCTTCCAGTTTCTCTGTCTCTGTTGCATCTGTTCCACTTTCCATCATGGTGCCTCCAACTTGTCCTTTTGTCTCAACCAAGGATTCCCCCACAGTTTAGTTGAGAGGACCTTCAGCCATCTCCAACCCATTTCTTTCACTTTTGCTCTCACCCCTTCCTCTTCTTTTGCCCTCACTTTCCACATCGCTAGTTTTCACATTCAAAACAGCAAAAGAATTTTCAAAACGATAGCACCACTAAACACATCTTCCCAGGCCGTTCCAGGCTGTGCACTCAGAGCATGCGCAGATCAACTGGCAGAGGTCCTCTTGGATATCTTCAACCTCTCCCTGCAGCAGGCCACTGTCCCTGCCTGTTTCAAGAGAGCCAATATCATCCCTGTGCCTAAGGCGGCTCATGCAGCATGTCTCAATGACTACCACCCAGTGACCCTAACTTCGGTGGTCATGAAGTGCTTTGAAAGGCTGGTCATGGCATTAATCAACTCCAGCCTCCTCACTACTTTTGACCCACTCCAATTTATATATCAGACCAACAGATCCATGTTAGATGCCATATCACTTGCTCTTCACTCCTCCCTAGAATATCTTGACACCAAGAACAACTACGTAAGAATCCTACTCATTCACTACAACCCTATTATCCCTTCAAGACTGATTACTAAACTTAGTGCCCTCAGCCTAAACTGTACTAAACTTTATAATCTCTGCAACTGGATCCTCAGTTTCCTGACCCACAGGCCACAATCAGTGAAGACGAGAGACAATATTTCATTGTCACTTACACTCAACACTGGACCCCTAGGGGTGCATACTCAGCCCCCCACTGTATTCACTGGATACCCATGAGTGCATTGCCAAATATCAGACTAAAAATGTGTTGCTGGAAGAGCGCAGCAGGTCAGGCAGCATCCAGGGAACAGGAGAATCGACGTTTCGGGCATAAGCCCTTCTTCACGAATGAGGAAAGTTTGTCCAGCAGGCTAATTCTTGAAGAAGGGCTTATGCCCGAAACATCTATTCTCCGGTTCCCTGGATGTTGCCTGACCTGCTGCGCTCTTCCAGCAACACATTTTCAGCTCTGATCTCCAGCATCTGCAGACCTCACTTTCTCCTCAAATATCAGACTAATGCCATTTTCTGTTCACTGATGACACCAGCATAGTCGGTCGAATCTCAGATGGCAACGAAACAGACTACAGGCAGGACGTTGAAGACGTGGAAAATGATATTCTGAGAACAACCTAGCTCTCAATGCTGGCAAAACCAAGGAACTCATTATTGACTTTTGGTGGGATGTTACTCATGCCCCCCCTACACATTAACAGGACAGAGGTGGAACGAGTGGAGAGTGTCAAGTTCCTGGGGGTGGTCATCCACAACAAGCTTTCATGTGGACGCACTGATTACAAAGGCCCTGCAACGTCTCTTCTTCCTCAGGCAGCTGAGGAAATTTGGGATGACGGTGAATACCCTTGCCAACTTTTATAGGTGCGCCATCGAGAGCATTCTGGATGTATCACTACCTGGTATGGCAACTGTACCATTCAAGATCGGAGACGGTTACAGAGAGTGGTGAATTCAGCCTGGACAATCACAAAGGCCAATCTCCCATCTGTAGAATCCATCTACCAGGCCCACTGTCAAGGAAAGGCCGCCAGCATTCTCAAAGATTCGTCCCACCCTGGCAATGTTTTTCTACAACCTCTACCATCAGAGAAGGTACAGAAGCCTGAACACATGCGCCAGCCGATTTCAAAACAGTTTCTACCCTACTGTTTTTAGAATACTGAATGGACTCTCAAACTGTTAACATTTGCCTGTACCTCTGTTTTTGTTTTTGCTGCTGTTTACCTATTATTTGCTTATCTATGCTACTTAACTCTGTGATCTGCCTGTATTGCTCACAAGACAAAACTTTTCACGGTGCCTTGGTACACATGACAATAAGTTCAATTCAATTCCCCTCCCATAGTAGCATTTTGCAGAGACAATTCCCTCTGTCACTCCTTAACGCTTTCTCAAGTCTCTGATGGCTCCCACCTTTACAATTGCAGAATGTATAAGACTTGATCATTCATCTCTTCCCTTCCCTTCCTTACTGTGAATGGCCTCAAGCACACTTTACATTGGAAATAGTGGTTTACTTGTATTTCTTTCAATTTAGACTACTTATTTGCTACTTACAGTGTGGTCCCCTTTACATTGTGTTATGAAGGTGTCGGTGTGTACTGTACCTTTAAGAGAGAGAGGAAGCTAGCAAGGACTGACTGAAAACACAGTGTCCTGAACAATTTAAAAATGTAATACTTGGTTGAAACATATAGCTGGAGTTGCATTACCATGGAACAAAAACAAATTCAAATTCAGCCAGATAACAAAATCCAAATCAAATTTGAATTTAATGCTTTGATGACATCAAACCAATGAAATGATCCGATGTTTTGGGGTATAAAACCGGACATTTCGACCAGTCAGGAGGAGAACTGCCAAGGATACTAACAAGTATTGACTGTTAGCTGGAGAGCTCTTTGAAAGGTACCTGTTCACAAGAAATTTGTACAGCAGGACACTGTTTTAAAAAATTCTCAAGGTCAGGTTGTAGGAGAGTAGTCTGACACAGAACAAACGACCAAGAGGCGAGTCTGCTAGAATATGAGCATTTTATTCCCCGCAGCGTCGCCACAACCAGGTCTCATACTTACAACGGGTCTGGCTTATACTCACTCTACATGTTACCGGAACTGGGAGCCGTCAGTTCTCGTAGAGCGGTTGCCAACAACCCACGCTCGGCGGTTAAACGTAACCCCGGAGCAGACTCCCGGGTCTGGCTTATACTCACTCTACATGTTACCGGAACTGGGAGCCGTCAGTTCTCGTAGAGCGGTTGCCAACAACCCACGCTCGGCGGTTAAACGTAACCCCGGAGCAGACTCCCGGGTCTGGCTTATACTCACTCTACATGTTACCGGAACTGGGAGCCGTCAGTTCTCGTAGAGCGGTTGCCAACAACCCACGCTCGGCGGTTAAACGTAACCCCGGAGCAGACTCACCGAACTGGAGACTTTTCCAGCTGATATACTCTTTTCCAGATATAAACATTCATGTGAACAGCAGAGCAAGGCTAAAAAACACATTCCATTCTGGTTACATACAGATAAGAAGATTCACACGGGGAGGTGTGTAATAAGATTACAACGGGTCTAAGCAACACCTCCATTCCGGTTAGATTCACACATGTATTGGGACATAATTTTTAACCGTTTCACCACATTCCACTGCTTGGCCCAATACATGTGTTACATTATGATTCACACATGTATTGGGACATAATTTTACACCACAGACACTGAAGCTGACCTAGAGAAAAATCTACAGAGGAAACTCTACAAAGGAGAATTGACAATGCTGACTGGTTTTGAAATGTGATTATATTTTTAAAATCTTAATTTTTTTTAATTGGATCAGTGTTGTAGAGTGGGAGATAAGTGATAGGTTTAAGATAAAGGAGTTGTAAATAGTTGTTTAATGTTCTCTTTTGGACTTAAAGAATAAATTGTTAATTTTTATGGTAAATTGTAAAATCTGGGATAGTTGTTTGCCTCTTGAAATTTAATAGATTGTGGTGTGAGATGAGCTTCTCTGTGTTGGGTTTAAATTAGCAAAGGGGTTTACCTTGCGTCATAACAATTGGCAAGATCAAATGGAAATGAGGTGACCACTTAGTGGAACACCTCTGTTCGGTTTGTAAGAAAGACTCTTACCTTCCACCTTAACTTGCTTATCATCTCAACACACCAACTTGCTTCCTTGGCGTTTGCAGTGTTCCAGTGAACCCCAGTGCAGGTTGGACGAACAGTACCTCATTTTCTGTGTAGGTATTTCACAGCCTTTGGGACTCAATATTAAAGTTCAACAATGTCTGACCATGAAGACACTCTACTATGTCTTGTTTGCATGGGTTTACTTAGCAAAGCAAATAAATTTTCAACTTTATGCAGCTATCATTAACACCTATTTTGCATTGTGGTATTACTCCTTTACTGTCATTAACATTCCCTTTGTCTTTTGCACTGGGTACCCTTCTACTCACTCCTCCTTTCCCTTTACAGATGACATGCACAGTGTAATTCTCCAGCCCTCTGCAGTTCTGAAGGAGAGTCATGAGATTTGAAGCACTAACTCTGTTTCTCTCTCCAAAGATGCTGCCAGACTTACTGAGTTTCACAAGCACTTTTCACATATAGACCTCAGTTCCATCACTTTAGCCACAGACGCACAGTGTCAAGACAGGGATGAGAGACTTTAATCTCACTCCAGATGCATCACCCTTTCAATAGACACAAGGAGGAAAAGATGGGAAACCTCGCAGCCTTCAAAACAAATATGTAGAGCATTTGAAATGTTGCAACATTCAAGACTATGGGCTAAGTGTTGGGAAGTGGGATTAGTGTAGATAGGTTGGCGTAGACACAAGAGGCTGAAGGGCCTCTTCTGTGCTGTATTACTCAATGACTGTTGATAACCCTGTGTGATATACTTGAGAAGCTTCTACTCAGGACAATCCAGAAGTTCCCATACCTCTACCACCCCCATGCCTGTGCTCCCAAAGCCTATAGCAAAACAAACCAAGGATGGTTTGCCTGCATCTAGGCAGGAGGCTCAGCAAACCTGGACCCTTAGACTCAAAGGCACCAGGGCCAACCACCCAAGTTTTCCATATCCCCAATGCAAACCACAATGGTGTGATGGTTGGGCCTGAACGGATGGTAAAACTTTGTAAATAACCTATCAATTTTGTTTATATATTTTCAGTTGCACTGTTAAAATGTCTGTAGAATAATTTTAGCTGTTGAACCTGGTTAAGCTAACTCTATGCAAGAAATAGTGAGGACTGCAGATGCTGGAGATCAGAGCTGAAAATGTGTTGCTGGAAAAGCACAGCACGTCAGGCAGCATCCAAGGAGCAGGAGAATCGACGTTTCGGGCATGAGCCCTTCTTCAGGATTCCTGAAGAAGGGCTCATGCCCGAAACGTCGATTCTCCTGCTCCTTGTATGCTGCCTGACCTGCTGCGCTTTTCCAGCAACACATTTTCAGCTCCATGCAAGAGATTGCTCATTTCTCACAAGCAACTGACTCCTTGTCTGGAGGTAGTCTCAGATGTTACAATCCTTGGGAAAAGTCCTTTAGGGTCCTGATCACCACTCCTCCTTGTTCTTGGTCACACTTCCTGAGTGGCTACAGGCCACTCTTCCTGAAAGTGTAGGTGCATGTGTGATTTAAAGCAGCCCATAGAGCGCATGTGCTAGTGTCAGCAAATAGTCTTTCAATTAACACCCACCTTGAGTGAAAGCATAGGATCAGTGATTATTTCATACATCTTTTCAGGAATGAAAGATTAGTATGCACGATGGATACAAACTACCATTCAGTCTGGGAGATGTCCAATTGGCAGCTCACGTTTTCAGGTTCACTCAGAACACAGTGGTCTGCTGAGAAGAGCAGGACAAAACATTGCCTCTTGCAGGTTCAATACTGACTTAGATCATGGTAAAGCTTTTCACCACACACTGAAACACTGAAGGGTTAGCAATGATGGAAGGAGATTCTGAAAGATTTCTGCCAACTTGATGGTTATAATGAGGCACCTTGCCACACAATGCTTGGCTATCATATTCTGGTGTATGCCTTAAGAGATATCTAATCTCAGCAGTGTGCAATGACTGCATTAACTGCAACCTCTCCCCAATGTCACACTTTGCAGGTTATTTGTAGATATTTTGAAGTATGATCAGTCGAAAATAACAACGTAGGTATTCAGCAACACAAAAGAGCACGGATTGCAACAGTAACATGATCCTCAAAAATAACAACATTCACTCGCACTAAATAGGGCCTAATTAGCAACTGAATTGCAAATAAAATCCAACCCCAACTTATTCATCTTGGAAACGGATTTTGACAGGGGTTGTTTTAGCCTCTCAGGCTCTGCAATGCAATGCTGACCCTCAGCCTCATCTTCCGCTTCAGAGGATTTCTGTCAATTTGCTATTTTATTTGAGTTCAGGACCCACCCTCTCACCCCCCTCCCCCTCCCCACCACACACACACACACAGAGTCCCTCCCACTAAATGGGCTCCAGTCATGAAGAGTGCAGCGTGAAGGGCACTGCTTGTCACAGGCCACTCGGGTGTTTCCTTTCTTCCTGGTGGAGGAAACTGAATAAAGATTCGTGCACCTTGTGTGTCTCACACCTACACACACACACAACATGGTTGCTGGGGAAAAAAATAAGCACTACCGCAGTTAGGCGTTAGTGTGGGGTAAAAAAATATATAAGCAGGAGATTAGTGTTAGGGGTTCTATTCACTCTGAGAACTGGCTCTGAAGGAGCTGGACCAGTGTAAAAATAAAAACAAAGTGCAGCGTGCCACATTTTGCAGGCCTCCTTTTCAGGGCCATACTTCAAAACTCTGTCAAGGCAGACCCCCCGGGTCTTCATAAGGCTATATAATCTGTTTGATTGTGGAGCTGATCAAAGCCGTGAGCAGTGTTATATTTTTGTTCTGCATCAGTATGGAAGCTTGTTAAAGGTGCCATGAGCCAGGTCTGTTGGGGGTCCCACTTGTCTCCCAGCAGTGATCTCTGTATGAATTAAGAACTTTGAAAGGGAGTAGGAGCCTGTGAGCTCTCTGGTGTGTCAGTCATCGCACTCACATGAATTCTAACATAGACCTCTGAATTTGGCATCAGTGGTCACATATAATTTAAACATTGATGGAGTGGAAACCATTTCTGTTCACCAATTCTACAGGTTGGTGATAGGCACTCTCAAAACAACATGGGTACAGTTTCTAGCGCCCTGCGCCTGGGGAAGCCAGCAATGGTGGTGAATCCCAATGGCCAGTAATCGCAGGATGTTGATTTATCATGACAGGAAAGGCTATGAAGAGGTGTGCTCTGGATAAGTTGGCACCCTGTAATATCCCGGATGCATTAATAGGTTAAGGATTTGGAGATGCCATACGGTCCCCAACTGTAACTTGAAACAAGCCACTGGCCTAAAACCTCAGGGCAGCTGTAACCATGAGGGCCACAAGGATGAGATTGTCAATCAGTCCTGCAAAGCATCAGCCCTCATCCAGCAAACTGCACAGTTCAGTGATGATTTGGTGGCGCATCCTTAATTAGGGCTTGCAGAATTTTTCACAGTTGTAAAAAAAGTGACAGTGAGGCCTGTAGATCCAGGATGTCATCATTTGCTCCCACCTTTTGAGTGGCATTTTCACATACTGCTCTCTCTGCAGGCTGTGCGATTTTGGTGCCCTTTTTCACAGAAATATATTATTGCATTGGGAGCAGTCCAGGGACAGTTCAGTGGGATTATTCCTGGTATAAAGAGATTATCTTTAGCAAAGGCTAAGTAGGTTGTAATGGTCCACCCATTGGAATTTAGGAGGGTGAGAAATGATGTTGAGACATTAAAAGATTCCTTAAGGGGCTTGATAGGGTAAATGCTGAGAGAATATTTCCCTTCATGGGGACCAGACGGCAGGGTCTCATAATGATGGGGTGCCAATGAAATGAAGAAGAATTTCTTTTCTCAGAGGTTTAAGAGTCTTTGTGCATATTTTAAAGTTGAGATAGATCTTTGATCAGTAGGGGACTCGTGGGTTATGGGAAAAGGGCAGGAGAGTGGACTGAGGAGTTTCGGATAAACCTCACAAACCTATTGAATGGTGGAGCGGCCTCAAGGGGGCGAGTAGCCTATTCCTGTTTCTATTTCTTATGTCTTCATATCACAGGCAGAGCTGCAAGACACTCACACTAATAGAGTTAGAATCTCACCATGTCAGATCAAAAATTAGTTAAGCTGTAACTTGACAAAATGCAATCATGTGTAAAATGGGTGGAGTAAGTTCCTTATTTTCTTTAGGGACTGAGTTAAAAGCTTTGATTTTTAAGCCCTGCTATAGGCAATTATAATAATCATGCCTTTGCTGATTATGTAATGCCACCTGCCTTCAATTACACTTCATTGGCAGAAATGCAGCATAAAAGGTATGGCCTCAGGCAATCATGGTCGTGATATTTTGCACAGTAATTGCCTCCTTGTCATGTAAGCTAAACAAGTGTCATGAGAACAAAGAAATTAAGAGCAAAATCTGAAAATCACAATTTCCAAACCACACTTGATAGCAAGTTTTGAAAGACAATGCTTTGCAGCTGTCAAATTCTCTCACAGAAATGAAAGAACACGGATTGTGATGTGGTAGGGAGCCTTTTCATTGGAGGGCATGATTTCATTGCTGGTTTGCTGGTAGAAATCTAATTCAATGTAACGTGAAAGCTTTGGTTGCACAATGTACAATTGAATACGATCACATGCCCCGAAAGAGGTAGGACATTATTTCCTTGGGAAGCTTCCATACCACACAATGCTTCATTGTGATGGACATAAGGGTTCAGGAGTTCCTTTAATAAAATTGCAGTGTCTTTCTGACATTCCCCATAGATTATTTGTTCACAAAATTCGTGGAAAACATGGAGTGCTTGTGGCCTTGGTGCTATCCTGAAAACAAGCTGGAAAGAGATAGAAATGATCTGAGCAGCATATTGTATAATTGCAGGAAGACTTCCCTATCTTTTTTTTCAAACCCCTTGAAATAAGGGCCAACTTCCTGATTACCTATTGCACCTGTGTACTAGCTTTCTGCGTTTTGTACATAGGTATCCCCAAGTGTTGCAGCTTTCTGCAGTTTTTCTCCATTTAAATAATACTGTCCTTTTGTTATCCCATCCAAAATGTACAACTTCACTTTCCCACTCTGTTTGCCAACTTTTTGCCAACTGACTTAACCTATCAATATCTCCCTATAAGCTGTTTATATCCCTCACCTGTTTCCATGCTGTATGACTCTATGATTATGACTATGGCTCTCTCAACTTTTTCTATTTATCTTTGGATCATCTGCAAATTTGGCTACAGTGCATTCGTTTCCATCCTCCAGGTTGTTAATAGAAGTTAGAAGCAATTGCGGTGTTAGCACTGATCCCTAAAGAAGCTCACTGGTTATAGGTGACCAACTTGCAAAAGAACCCCTTATCTTCACTTGCTGTTTCTTGTCCATCATGCCAATGTATTACCTCCAACACCATGGGTCCTTATCTCAGAACTTAACCTTTTGTGAGGTAACTTGACCAATGCCTTCTGGAAATCCAAATACAACACACCTACTGGTTCCCCTCGAGCCACTCTGGTTGAGACTTCCTTGAAAAACTCTGATAAATTATTCAGACGCAAATTCACTTTCATGAAGCCAGCTGACTCTGCCTGATTAGCTTATGATTTTACAAATGCTTCGTTAATAATTGGTTGCAATACTTTTCTAACAATAGATGATTAGATTCCCTACAGTGTGGAAACAGGCCCTTCGGCCCAACCACTCCACACCAACCCTCCGAAGAGCAACCCACCCAGACCCATTTCCCCTCTGACTAATGCACCTAACACTACGGGCAATTTAGCATGGCCAATTCACCTGACCTGCACATCTTTGTGACTGTGGGAGGAAACCAGAGCACCCGGAGGAAACCCACGCAGACACGGGGAGAACGTGCAAACTCCACACAGACAGTCACCCGAGGCTGGGATTGAACCTGGGGCCCACCTTTGTGGGTGGCACGGTAGCACAGTGGTTAGCACTGCTGCCTTACAGCGCCAGAGACACAGGTTCAATTCCCGCCTCAGGCGACTAATTGTGTGGAGTTTGCACATTCTCCCCATGTCTGCGTGGGTTTCCTCTGGGTGCTCTGGTTTCCTCCCACAGGCCAAAATTGTGCAGGTTAGGTGAATTGGCCATGCTCAATTGCCCGTAGTGTTAGGTGCAGGGGTAAATGTAGGGGAATTGGTCTGGGTGAGTGCGCTTCAGCGGGTCGGTGTGGACTTGTTGGGCTGAAGGGCCTGTTTCCACACTGTAAGTAATCAAGTAAAAATTTAAGATGTTAGGCTAATCAGCCTATAGTGACATGCTCCTTGCCTCCTTTTTTTTTTGAATAAGGAGTCACATTGGCAGTTTTCTAATTCTCTAGTATTTCTCTAGAATCCCAAGGATGTTTGGAAAATTACAACCGATCCATCCACTATCTCTTTATGGGATCCTAGGAAGCAAGCTATCAGGGCGAGGGGACTTATCTGTCTTTAGCCCCATTAGTTTGTCTAATATTATTTCTCCAGTGATGATGGCACTAATTCATCCCTTTAATTTCTAAGCATTACTGGGATGTTCTTAGTATCATCCACCATAAAGACTGATACAAAATATCTCTTTAACTCCTCTGCCATTTCCTTGTTCCTCATAACCATCTCCCCAGATTCATTTTCTAAGGGTTGACGTTCACTTTGACCTCTCTCTTCCTTTTTATACATTTAAATAAACTGTTTTTGTCAGTTTTTGTATTCCTCGACAATTTGCCCTCATGGTTTATTTTCTCTCTTTTTTTTAAAAGTCATCCTTGGCTGGATTCTGAATTTTTTCCAGCCTTCAGGGCTATCGCTGATCCATGATTTGCCTTGTTTTCTTTGCATTCCCTTTTCTGTTGCTGTCCCTTTCAAAAGGGCAAAACAGTAAAGCTGGCAAATAAGAAATACTGTCAGACTTGTCATATACTTCAAAATAAAGGCCTGGTCCTGTCATTCCCAAGTATTGCAGTATTTCTTTTACTGGTTTTCCCCAATGTACTGCGGCTCCAGGGACACTGCTTTCCCCCATTTCAGCTGAATTCATTTTTCTTAATTATTTTACACCCAAGCTCTGTATGACTTCAGACATTCTCATGCTCTTGTTAACATATACCGTCCCACATAGAGGTCAAAATTGCTGTGATCTATTTGAACCCTTCCCCTCTTCCAGAGCTTCCAGTCAGAGTGCATAAGAGATTTACATGAATATTTCCAGGGATGGTTAGAACACAGGACGCATTTAGAATAATGCATTCAGTTCTGGTCTCCCTGCTGTAGAAAAGATGTTGTTGCACTTGAAAAGATTCATAAGAGATTTAAAAACATGTTGCTGTTATTGGAGGGTTTGAGCTATAGGCAGTCTAGGCTGGGGCTTTTTTCCCTGGAGCATAGGAAGCTGCAGGGTGACCTTAAGAGGTGTATAAAATCATGAAGGGCAATGATAAAGCAAATAGCCAAGGTCTTTTTCCCAGGGTGTGGGAGTCCAAAACTAGAGGGCAGGGGTTTAAGATGAGAGGGGAAAGATTTTTAAAAAGGACCTAAGTGGCAACCTTTTCATCCAGAGCATGATGCATTTATGGAGTAAGCTGGTGGAGACTGGTACAACTACAACATTTAAAAGGAATCTGGATGGTTACGTGAATAAGAACGGTTTAGAGATATGGACTAAATGCTGGCAAATAGATAGGTTCTTGATTGTCAAGGGGGTCATAGGTTACAGGGAGAAAGCAGGAGAATGGGGTTGAGAAACTTATCAGCCATGATTTGAATGGCGGAGCAGGTTTGATGGGCCAAATGGTCTAATTTCTGCTCCTATGTCATATGGTCTAAATACTACACTTGGTGACACCAAAACCCATGCACATTATCAACAATATCTCTTGTAAATATATGTGTAAGTATTTACAAATATCAATTAAAGATAATATTTTAATATAGCATTAAATTGAGCCATAGAATAAATTATAAAACAAAAGAGAACTTTTATTTTCATTTACACAAATCACTTTAATATTATATGCATGTGTGTGTGCATGCGTAGTTGGAAATAATCAGTATTTTAGTTTTTAAAAAGTAATAAGTATTTTAATAAACCAGTGTATTCTGATAATATTATTTTGTAGTGGTCATACAAATAAAGTGTGAAACGAAGTAAAACTTTTCAAATTTAATGATCTTCATATTGTCCACTTACGTGCGAGCATGTGAGCAGTGTATTGGTGACAGTAAATAGATTCTTATTGAAATTGAAGCATTTGAGGTAGGAGAATGGCATTAAGATATTCATTCAGACAGCCGGTACAGATAGGATCAGCCAAATGGCCTCCTTCTATGCCATAACACTTCTGTGACTGAGTTTTCACCCTATCTGCAGTTGACCCCTAACACAGTGACCATTCCTTCATTCCTCCATTTTAATGAAGCCCAATCTTAGACTTGGGTTTCTAGGATTCCATGAACCTAACCCTGACCACTACTGACTAAACCCCTTGACTAACAGTTGCACACCCACCCTGACTGACTTGTTAGGACACCCTTGACTGAGCATAGCTCGCCCCTCAGACTGATCGCTTCATAACACGTCCACTAATCTGGCTGTAATCCCTGGACTACGTTTACATGACCTTGTTGATTGACCATGGCCCATACTGTGAGGGTATGGTTTCCAGATGTCTGACTATCAAATGGCCAATGCCTTGGCCTAGAATAGGTCAAGCCCCTTGACTGATTGTGGAGTACCCTTCATCCCATTAAAGGATGTTCCTCTTTGGCTACCACATATTGCCATTTGCTTGAAATACATGCAGTGTGTCTGTTATATATCCTGCTAGCACATGCTGGAGCTGTGACATTGACACTGATGAAGGGCTTTTGCCCGAAACGTTGATTTTCCTGCTCCTCAGATGTTGCCTGACCTGCTGTGCTTTTCCAGCACCACTCTGATCTGAGCATTGCAATACAATGTACAGTATAATGACAAGTCCCATCTACTTGATTGATAGGTTGACTGTTCTGTGCTCCTCACCATCACAAACTGGTTCCCTTTCTCTGTGCTATAAAAACTATACAAACCACAAGAGGATGGCAGTTTGTAACTTAGTGCTAATATCAGTGTGTGGTAAAGTAATGTGAAGCATAAAGAGATTAGCAGATTCCAAGCAAGTACTTAAAGAGAGCATAAAGAAAGCAAGGTAAGGTCTAGAAGATGCATGTTGCCCATATAAGTTTAAAAGCATCCTGTAGATGCATAATATGTGTGGCTATCCCTTTGCACAAAGCAACCTAACGGAAGCATGCAAGTTGTAGGGGGCCATCAGCTCCAAAGCACTGAAGGTCTGAAGTGGTTTAGTTGGTCTGAGAACCCAATGATGAAGTATGAGGTGATTTGATGATGCACACAAGCATGGATGAAGGATTGAGGAAGATGATGGCCATGGAATATGCAGGGATAATATGCAGAAGCTATAGTTGCACAATGTCCAGGACAAGCATGTGGTGTGCACAGCTTCCAGATACCACCTCTGTTTTACCTGTTGGGTATTTATGCTGCCTAGTTTTTTGTGGAAGGAAAGGCATTTTGGAGGTGAGATGTAATCGGGTAAATTGGGGCTTTAATGATATACATGGAAACAACGTAGTTGCTACATAAGACTGAGTTTCTGAAGTTGGCATAGAAGGCTTCAGAAAAATCAGGAAGAATTTTGTAAATGGTGAGAAATTGATTTTCATACATATGTTGTCACCGTAGTCACCAATACTCATGCCACAATGTGGAGGAAAAGATTCTGCCCTAATTGCTGAAATACTAATTCTCTGCACCTATCTGGAAACTATTTTACAATTCATATGATTCCAAAGAATTGAATTGAAAGTTTTTTTTTGTGCTGTGGCTCTGTAATCCAGTTTCTAGAGGGTTAGAATTAGAACCCCTCAGTGTGGAAACAGGCCATTTAGCCCAACAAGTCCACACCGACCCTCCGAAGAGTAACCCAGCCTGACCCATTTCCTCTAACCTATTACTCAAATTTACCATTGACTAATGCACTCAACCTGCACATTCGTGAACATTCTGGGCAATTCAGCAAGGCCAATTCACCTAACCTGCACATCTTTAAATTGAGGGAGGAAACCAGAGCACCCAAAAGAAACCCACGCAGACAATATGCAAACTCTACACAGACAGTCGCCTGAGGCTGGAATCAAACCCAGGTCCCTTGCGCTGTGAGGCAGCAGTGTTAACCACTGTGCCACCCCTTGGTTAGGCAGATGGATAGGCATTTGGATGAATTGTGTGAACATAGATAACTGGAGAGTAATACTCTTGAGTTTAATGAGTTGTTGACAGAGGAGATGAAGCTTTGCTTTTAGCTCCCTGTTAGCAGTCACTAACCACATGTGGCTAATTGTATTTCTGAATAGTAAATAAAAATGAGTAACACACAGTTGTTGAACATGCAATCTCAATACCCATTAGCGCAACATATGAACATGCAAAAGCTATTTTTAAATAAACTTGTTTTTGAGTTTTTTAAAAATCTCAAAGCTTTTTGCAGGTGATGAGATCTTGAGATGCACTGGGTAGTATCCTGGCTTCTAAGCTAAAAACTCTGGTTACAAATCCACTTCTGTTATTTGATGAGTGCGGAAGGTGCATTCATGATGTGGCCAAATCTTTTTATCCTTCCAATATGCCTATGCTTATGGCAGGCACAAAGAATGGGAGAGTCCCCGGTCAGTTGCATAAGACGTAGGATAGAGGTAGACCTTCAGCCCATCATGTTGACCACCATTCAATGAGATTAAAACCCATATGATGGTAGTGAGATAATTAACTCCACTGTCCTGCCATTTACCCATAACTTTTGATCCTTTTCTAATGTGCCTCCAGGGCAGGTGGAGTTTGCACCCACACCACCTAGCCCAGAGGTTAAGACACTATCACTTCACCAGAGGACCTTTGGGGGCATACACATATATATGTCTTTTAATAAGTGCAAAGTTCTGCAGACACTGATGATCTTAAAAACAAACAGAACTGTTAGAGAAACTCAGAAGTCTGACAGCAACTTTGGAGAGAGAAACAGAGTTTATGTTTTAAGTTCAATTTGACCCCTCTTTGGACTGTTTTGTTGATAAAATGTTATGACACAGGACAGAGTACATGAGTGTTCCTTATTACTTGTGGCTTCTTTAATTTCTTGGTTACTAAGGACTAGTAGTTGTTTCTTAAATAAAGGTGTACATACCAAGTATATCATTTCACATTGTGTGAATTTTCGACGAATAGCCCATGTACCTAAAAGTATCAACATAGCTAAGGGTTAGTCAGCAATTTATATTGGACAAAAGTAGTCTATCGCTGCTACATTAACCTGGAGAGTGATTGATACTGACATTGTTTAGTGAAATGGAAATGTTTCTTTCAGACCAGCATCCATCAATGTGATGTACAGGGAGGTTACGGTAGAGAAATACAAAGATTTCTTCTTCTGGTTGTTCCTGAAAAGGAGGATGCTTGCCATACAGCACAGCCAGTAACAAGAGCGTGCATGTGGAGTCTTTCAATATTGGAAGACTGCAGCTACCCCACAACGGACCAGGAGACTCTTCCACTCCTTGTGTTTGCCATAGGCAGAGGCATATTGGAAAGCTTTGCAGATTTGGCCACACAAATGCACCATCCATGCTCATTATACCCTAGAACTGGGCTTATACCCAGAATTTATAGCTTAGAAGGCGACATACTACTTGCTGCATCTCAATACCTCCTCCCCTATAAAATTATTTATGTAATTTAAAACAATAACACATTCGCTGAGCTTTAGATTTGCATAAATTCTTGACAGATGATGACTGCTACTCTCACACGAACACACATAAAAGGCATGCAACAGCTTTCTTTAATCACAAAAGCAAGTGCACATTAATATATGTGAGCATAATAAAGTAGAATAATGAGCCCAGATGACCCAGAAAAACCTAGCAAAATATCAAGGAAGGTAAAGAATTAAGCATTCAATAACAATGTAACATACTGTGGAAAAGAAAATGGGTTGCGGTTTTGAAAATATGGTCAAAGAATTTCAAAGCGTATGTGTCACTGAGACGTTGAGCTTGATTTAATTGGCATAAGTGCTTCTAAGGACAATGATAGCAAGGCTGAACATTTGAAAATGACAACAAGCAAAATTCAGCAAAGACACTTTATTTAAACATAGCATAATTCATTGAGGAATATGACAATTCCTCCATTTTTGAGCAATATTTTGTGAGACATGGTTAAGATTTAAGACTCAAATAAAAGTAAAACATTGCAGATTCTGGCAAGATGAAATAAAACTGAAAGTGCTGGAGAAGCTCTGTAGGTCTGGTGAGATAAAAAGAAAACAGTTAGAAATACTGGGACTTGAAATGTTAGCATCATTTATCTGTCCACAGAAGTCATAAGACTTGCAGGGTTTCTCCAAGGCTTCCTGCTTTTATTTGAGTTGTAAGACTGTCTGAATTTGTAGAATGAATTTTCCTTGGAGTAACTGGCCTGCATCTTTTATGTCAATGGTTTTGTTGGTACAATGAATATTTCAGAATCAGTCGCAATCATACAGCATGGAAACAGGCTCTTTGGTCCGATTAGTCCATGCTGATTATGTTCCCAAATTAACGTGGTCCCACCTTCCACAAACCTTTCCTGAACATGTACTTATCCAAATGTCTTTTAAATATTGTAATTGTACCTGCATCCATCACTTCCTCTGGCAGTTCATTCCATACATTAACTCACTATTCTTATATAAAAATGTTGCCCCTCATGTCCTTTTTAAATCCTTCTCCTCTCATCTTAAAAATCTGCCTCTTAGGTTTGAACTTCGAAAAAGACCTTATCTATGTCCCTCATGATTTTAAAAACCTCTATAAAGTCACCTCTCAATCTCCAACGCTTGAGTGGAAAAAGTCTCAGCCTATCCAGCCTATTTTTAAGGACACAGTATACTCAGGAATCATTGAAATTTATCACTGATGCTAATTGATAGTGTTTCAGACTACCTTTATGATTTTGCCAGGAAGCTCTCTAAAATATAAGCATTGTTCTGTTGCTGTGACTGCTCTTTAATATACATGATAAACGATATGTAACCAAAAAACTATGCAAGCATGTGAAAGAGAATAACAGTAGGCTATTCAGCGTCTCAAGCCCAATGTGCCATTCAATAAAATCATGGCTAATCTGCTTACTACCTCAAATTTGCAATCTTGCCTAACCCTGATTGATCTCCTTACTTCAGAAGAATCTATCTATTTCTGTATTAAAATATTCAAGGATTCTGCTTCCACCATCTTTTCAGGAAGAAAGTTCCAAAAACTCACTACCCTCTGAAAATTTTTTTTTGTCTAATTTCAGTTTTAAATTGGTGACCCCTTATAGTTAACCAGTGACTCCTAGTTCCAGGTTCTTCAAGAAGAGGAAACATTCTCTTCACATCAAAACACCTTACATGTTTCACTCAATTATTTCTATATTTCAGACAATGCTAGTCAAACACTATTTGACAGAAGAGGTGGTAGTAACTGTCCTCTTTATTTTTCCTCCTGTTATCTCATTCAAGACCAATAGCTGATAGCTTCCCTTGCTGCATGTTTGAGGTCAGGAAAGCAGCATATAAAGGAAAACAGAAACTCGGGAATTACTCCCAAAGGTATAATCAATCAATCCTAAGGAGCTGAAGTAACAAATCAAATACCCATGTTGATCACGAGATGTGGGGAATGTATTTTCAAATGTATTCTCTTATGTGCCAAATTAAAAAATCCAAAAGAATAGGAATTGCATTTGCGGAAATTTATCCAAAATTGAGATCAGGGTTTTCTATTCAGTTCTGATCTTCTTACTCATCCTTTAAGAACAAGAACAAGAAGACAATGAAACTGACAAAAATCTAATCCGTTTATAAAAGGCTTTAAAGTGCATCTATATTAGAAACTTTTGCAAGTTGACGAATGTCCAAGGATAGAATTTTGAACGAAGCCTATTTACGTTAGCCGGTGGTTAATGTTTGTTAAATCTTTTGTATTTTGTGCTCCCTTTGTGCCTGCTTAAGGGTGAATTGCTGAGTCCTTGTCGATGTGATGGTTCAGTCCGCTACTCTCACCAACCATGCCTTTTGAAGTGGATTAGTGAAAGAGGGTCGTGGAGCTGTGAGATTTGCTGTTACAGATACCATGTTGTGGCAATACGAATGAAAAGACCATGTCAGGTAAACAGTCATCTTGTGAAGAACTAATTAATATAGGCCACTTCAATCACTGGCTGATTTATCTGTATCTCAGGAAGGCTTTTATGTTAAGTGACAATGTTAGACATTGCTTATGCTAATTAGTTCTACTTATACACCTGTACTATCCAGTGACGTTTATTTGGAAGATTCACCTGAAGGCTGTGCTCACAATGGTGGACTATCTAACGTATTGAGATTAAGTCTGCAGTTTGTGCATCAAATGGTTACACAGGCTCAAACTAAAATATTCTTATACTCTCTAGAAGGGTAAGATCTGAGCATGAGAATGTGACTGTTGAACAATAAAAACGTGAGTCAAATAGCAAAGTGTACTCTGTTCTGATAGACTGCGATAGTTCTGTTCCTGTGTGATCCCGCGTTATAAGAAAATTGTGTGATGGCAGTCATCATTTAAACTAATGGGATTGAAATCTAGATATAGCCAATATAGGTAAGAAAATATTGCATTCTACAAATAATGGTCGAAATTCTTCAATCACATTATAGCCAGTTTGCATTGAAGAAGCACAAGTTATAGCAGAGCTAACTGTATTTACCAATGTTGTTTTTCTCCCTAATGTAATTATAGCTTATTTTAAAATAACAAGTAATGACTTAGATAGAGAATGAAAGAGACCATTCTGAGTTAAAACTATATTGTCTCACATTCGTATTAAAGCATCTGAATAGACTCATGGAACAAATAACAAAGAACAATACTGCACAGTATCAGGGCCTTCGGCCCTCCAAGCCTGCGCTGACACATTTGCCCTTCCATACTAAAACTGTCTTCACTCAGAGGTTTTGTATCCCTATATTCCCTTACTATTCCTGTATTCATCCAGGTGCTTTCTGAATGCTGCTATTGTGTCTGCTTCCACCACCTCTGGCAGCATGTTCCAGTCACTCACCGCCCTATGTATGAAGAACTTGCCTTGCGCATCTCTTTTAAACTTCACTCTACCCTGCACCTTGAACCTGTGTACCTAATTGAACCCTCCATGGGAAAAAGCCCCATATTTTCCACTCTATCCTTGTCAGTCACAATCATATAAATTTCTCTCAGGCCGCCCCCTCAACCTCCTGCATTGCAGTGATAACAAACCTAGTCTATCCAACCTTTCTTCATAGCTAAAATTTTCCCTACCAAGCAACATCCTGGTAAATCTTTTCTGTACCCTCTCCAAAGCATTCACATTATCCTGGTAATGTGGTAACCAGAATTCCATGCAATATTCCAAGTGTGGCCCAACTAAAGTTCTATAAAGCTGCAGCATAACATGCCTGGCCTTCTGTCCAATGCTTTTTCCAATGAAAGCAAGAATGCCATAGGCCGTTTTAATACTCTATCTACCTGCACTGCCACCTTCAGTGACCTTTGTTTATGTATTCATGTGATGTAGACATGACTGTCTCGGCCTACATTAATTGCTGAGTGCTAATTGCCATTGAGAAAGTGGCAGTGAACTGCCTACTTGAAGCTCTTCAGTCCATTTATTGTAATATAACCACAGTACTCATATATGAACTTACAAAATAGGAGAACAGAACCAGACCATTTGGCCCAAAAGCTTGATTTACCATTCAGTCAGAGCAAGTGCAAACTATATGTGTTTCCAGCTACTGCTGGTAATCCCCTCACTCTTCTAAATTCCGGTGGAAATAGGTGCAGCTTGTCTGACCTAAACTCATAAGCCAACCTGTTCATTCCATGTATCAATCAAGTAAACTGTCTTTGAGCCATCTCCAATACATTTACATCCTTCCTTAAATGATGAGACCAAAGCTGCACATAACATTCAAGAAGTGGTCTTACCATGCCCTGTGTAACTGAAACATAACATTGCTACTTTTATATTTAATTCAGCTCATCTTTGTTATTTATTTATGGGATGTGATCATTGCTGGCCAGGCAAGCATTTACTGCCTGGTTGGCCTTGATAAGGTGGTGGTAAGCTACCTTCTTGAACCAATGCAGTGTATGTGCTATAGATAGACCAACAAGGCAGTTAGGGAGGGAGTTCCAGGATTTTGATCCAACGATATTGAAGGAATGGCTATATATTTCCAAGTCTAGATGGTGAATGGCTTGGAGGGGAACCTACAGGTGGCGATGTTTCCATATATCTGCTGCTGCTGTTGTCCTACGTGGTAGTATTTATGGATTTGGAAGAAATTGTCTAAGGAGTATCAGTGAATTTCCACAGTGCATCTTGTAGATGGTGCACAATGCTATAATAGAACATTGGTAGTGGAGGGAGTGGATGTTGTGTAAGTCAAATGAACTGTGTTTGAGCTGCACTTGTCCAGGCAAGTGGGGAATATTCCATCAGATTTGTACCTTGTAGATGGTGAAAAAGTTCTTGGGAGTCATGAAGCAAGTTACTAGGATTTCCAAACCCTATCCTGCTGTTGTAGCCACTGCATTTATATGACCAAACCAGTTCAGTTTCTTATCAAATGTAACCCCACAGAATGTAGATGGTGGGGGATTCAGCGACTGTAATTAGATTAGATTAGATTCCCTACAGTGTGGAAACAGGCCCATCGGCCCAACCAGTCCACATCGACCCTCCAAAGAGTAACCCAACCCTACCCATTTCTCCCTGACTAATGCACCTAGCACAATGGACAATTTAGCATGGCCAATTCACCTATCCTGCACATCTTTGGACAGTGGGAGGAAACCAGAGCACCCAGGGGAAATCCATGCAGACACGGGGAGAATGTGCAAACTCCACACAGACAGTAGCCCAAGGCTGGAATCAAACCTGGGACCCTGGTGCTGTGAGGCAGCAGTGCTAACCACTGAGCCACTGTGCCACCCCAAAAAATCCAAAGCAGCGAAGGTATGGGTTGCCAGAATACTGTGATCACTGACAGTAGTGGGATTGAATGTGGAGGACGATGGTTAGATTCTCTCTTGTTGGAGGTAGCTGCCTGGTGATTGCGTGTCATGAATGTTAGTTGCTCCTTCCCAGCCTGAATATTGCCTAGCTCTTGTTGCATTTGCTCATGTTCTGCTTCAGTATTGGAGGAGTTCTAAATGATGCTGAACATGGTGCAATCATCAGCAATCATCCCCATTTCATATGCAGGAAAGATAAGTAATGAATTGATGGTCGGCTACAGGACACTAGTCAAAAATTGTAGCACTGAAAAAGCACAGCAGGTCAGGCAGCGTCTGAGGAGCAGGGAAGTCCATGTTTTGGGCAGAAGCACTTCAACAGGGATGTCTAGATTCTGTCTACATTCCTGGTGAAGTGCTTATGCCGGAAATGTCAACTGTCCTGCTCCTCGGATGCTGCCTGACCTGTTGTGCTTTTCCAGCGCCATACATTTTGACTCTGATCTCCAGCATCTGCAATCCTCACTTTCACCTACAGGACAGTAACCTGAGGAACTAAGTGAGAGATGTCATGGAGCTGAGATGGCTGACTTCCAACAACTACAACCATTTTCCTTTGTGCCAGATGTGAATCCAAGCAGCACAGAGTTTTTGTCCTGATTCCCATTGACTCCAGTTTTGCCAGGCCTTCTTGATACCACGCTCATTCAAATGTTGCCTTGATGTCGAGAGCAGTCACTGTCACCTCACCTTTGGAATTCAACTCTCTTGTCCATGTTTGGGGCTATGTTTGTAATGAGGAGAGTCACTGAATGGCCCTGACACAACTCAGATAGGATGTCCGTGAGCAGATTATTGCTAAGCAAGTGCTGTTTGACCGTACTGTTGATGACACCATCCACCATGTGATGATTGAGAGTAGACTGATGCAGCATTAAATAGCCAGGTTGGAATAGAGTCATAGAGATATACAGCATGGAAACAGACCCTTCGGTCCAACCCGTCCATGCCGACCAGATATCCCAACCCAATCTAGTCCCACCTGCCAGCACCCACCCCTTATCTCTCCAAACCCTTCCTATTCATATACCCATCCAAATGCCTCTTAAATGTTGCAATTGTACTAGCCTCCACCACTTCCTCTGGCAGCTCATTCCATACACATACCACCTTCAGTGTGAAAAAGTTGCCCCTTAGGTCTCTTTTATATCTTTCCCCTCTCACCCTAAACATATGCCCTCTTGTTCTGGACTCCCCCGCCCCAGGGAAAAGACTTGGTGTATTTATCCCTCATGCCCCTCATGATTTTATAAACCTCTATAAGGTCACCCCTCAGCCTCTGACGCTCCAGGGAAAACAGCCCTAGCCTATTCAATCTCTCCTTGTAACTTAAATCCTCCAACCCTAGTCCTGCTTTTTATATTCAAGAAGCATCTTCTCAATTTTTCACATCGTCAGATAAATGCTCATGGTGAAGCTGGCCTGAAACAGCTTGCAGAGGGCTATGGAAAGTTCTAGAGCACATGGCTTCAGTACTATTGCTTGAATGTTGTCAGAGCCCGTAGTCTTCGCAGCATCAAATGTCTCCAGCTGTTTCTCGATATTACATGGAGTGAGTTGATTTGCCCAAAGACTTGAACCTGTGATGCTGGTAACCTCTAAAGGAGGCCAAGATGAATCATCACCTTGGCACTTCTGGTCGACGATTGTTGCTAAAGCATCAGCTTTAATGTTTACACTGATGTCATGGGCTCCCCTGTCATTGGAAATGGAGATGTTTGTGGAACCACCTCCTCTAGGCGCTTGTTTAGTTATCCACCGCCATTCATAAATGAATGTGGAACGACTGCAAAGTTCTTGGATCTCATTTCCTTCTTGTGGAATTGCTTAGCCCTTTCTATCACTGTGGTTTCTGCTGTTGGACATGCACGGAGTCCTGCTTTGTAATTTCATTTGATTGACATCTTATTTTCACGCATGCTTGGTACTGCTCTCAGCATGCCCACCTGCACTTCTCATTGAAGCAGGGTTGATCCCTTGGCTTAATGATAATGGTGGAATGGGTGATATGCCAGGCCATGAAGCTGTAGATTGTCCTTTCAGACTTAGTGTTGCCAAGTCACTATTGGTGGTGGTCATTATTAAAACTGTATTGATTTTTCCCTAAGTGCTCCAGTATATTCTCCTTACTGCAACACCTTCAAGCTAACTGATCTAAGTTTTCTGCATCCCTTCTTTTTTTGAATATATTTTATACTTACCTTTTTGGCAGCCCCCAGTGGTATGATCCCTTCCTTAATTAACTGCTATTGTATATCTATTAATCTATCCCCTGGCCTAGTATGCCAGTCCACTTTAGCTATCTCAGCTTTCATGCCCATGTAGTTGCCCTTATTCAAGTTTGAAGTACTAGACTTCAGGAATCCTGAAGAAGGGCTTATGCCCAAAACATCGATTCTCCTGTTCCTTGGATGCTGCCTGACCTGCTGCGCTTTTCCAGCAACACATTTTCAGCTCTGATCTCCAGCATCTGCAGTCCTCACTTTCTCCTTGTACTAGACGTAGACCCAAATTTCAGGATTCTGACATAACAACATGGAGGAAATGGTAATATATTTAAGTCAAAGTCCAAAGGAGTGCAGGCGAAGTGGATTGGCCATGGGAAATAAAAGGTTACAGGGATAGGGTAGGGAGGTGGGTCTGGGTGGGATGCTGTTCGGAAGATGTATGTGGATTTCATGGGCTCAAGGGATTCTACAATTCTAAGTCAGCGGGGGAATTGCAGATGGTAGTGTTTCCATCTATGTGCTGCCCTTTGTCCTTCTAGGTGGTAAAGGTTTGGATGTTGCTCTCTAAGGGGCCTTGCTAATTTGTTGCAATGCATCTTGTAGACCGTACACATTGTCACTCCAGGGTGCTTATTTAAGGTGAGAATGTTGACGTTGTTAGATTGGGTACCAGTCAAGCAGGCTGCTTTGCCCTGGATACTGCTTAATTCCTTGAGTGACGTTGGAGTTGCTCTTAAGCTGGGCATTTGGAGATTATTCATTACATTTCTGATTTATAACTTAGTGGACAGGATTTGGGGAGTCGGGAGGTGAGCTACTTATTGCAGAATTCCCAGATTCTGATCTGTATTTGTAATCACATTATTTATGTGGCTGTTCCAGTTGTGTTTTTGGTCAATGATACTGACCAGGATGTTGGTACTGATGCTTCCCTCCCCAATGGTAATGCCATTGAATATAAAGGGATGATGGCTGGACTATCTCTTGTTGGAATTGGTCAATGCCGGCATGTGTAGCAAGAATTTATTTGCCGCTTATCAGCCCAAGCCTAAATATTGTCCAGATCTTGTTGCATTTAGGCACAAACTACTTTAATATCTGAGAAGTTGTAAAGGGATTGAATATGATGCAATCATCAGTGACTATTCCCATCTTTGACCTTTGTCTCATGAGCCATCCTGTCTTATAATCTCATTGATAATATATTGAAGTGATCTGAACATTGAGGGCCACTTGCTATCCTATCCTACCTGTTTTTTCTTGATCCTGATATTCCTGGCCTATTATTATCCTAATGTTTTCCTGTAGGGAACTTAACTAGGTCTTCAAGTCTGCTGTATCAAGGGTCACCATCCCTAATGCATGGCCTGCTCCCACTAATTCTAAGAACCCTCTCTTCCTCCTGTTTCTTTCCGATGTAAATTCACTATGACCTAAGTAGTCTTCAGAATAGGTGGTCAAAGAGCTGCCAGGTCATGTTATCACACCAAGATTGCACCTATATGTCTGTCAGGCTATACACCACCTTTCATTTCTACATCCTGCCGCTCGAGTAACTATCTCTTCAGTTTCGTCTAAAACTAATCGCCTCAGGCGACTGACTGTGTGGAGTTTGCACGTTCTCCCCGTGTCTGCGTGGGTTTCCTCCGGGTGCTCCGGTTTCCTCCCACAGTCCAAAGATGTGCAGGGTCAGGTGAATTGGCCATACTAAATTGCCCGTAGTGTTAGGTAAGGGGTAAATGTAGGGGTATGGGTGGGTTTCGCTTCGGCGGGTCGGTGTGGACTTGTTGGGCCGAAGGGCCTGTTTCCACACTGTAATCTAATCTAATCTAATCTAATCCTACTCCCCTTGTATCTCTCTCAGATTCTCTCTACTATAGCTTTGAGGTGGGTCCAGGGGTCGTGATAGTGATAGTTGGTGGGCCATCACTGTATAACATGTGTGGTCCCGGCCCATGGCCCCTAGCCAAGTCATTCCCATCCGCCCTGGGTGCATTTGGCTTTATGGAATTGTGGGCTTACACTTTAATTCATATATATAAAGGCCATCTACTCCTCCCCCTCACTCCTTTCAGTTGGGGAGTGGATGTTTCACCCATTGTATTCCTGTTTCTCTCTTTCCTTCATTTTCATTACCATTCCTGAGTCTGAGCAGTCCATCTCACTCCGTAGGAGTTGGGAGAGAATAGCACACATGACAGATGTGTACTTTGCTGGGGTTACTCTGCTCTTGCGATCCCCTGATCTGGATCCCAGAACCAGTCACACACTACGTTTCTCAATTCTGGGGCTATCATTCTTCCAGCAGTCTGATGATAATTAGCCTGCCGCATTCCAAATGAGTTGCATTGGTCAATATGATACCAGCCACTTTTGTTAGGGGCTGTTCGCATCTCATGTACTGATGGACTTGCTTTATCAGTCACTTCATATGATCTTAAACATCTACGGGGTCAGGAAGGATGTTGTTTGATGTACAGGTGTCATTACCTGTTGCCCTTCCTGCAGCTCCATTGGCTTTGTCTCTGAGGTCAAGTGGGCTTTACTTTCCTTCCCATATTATTTGCAGCCACATCTTGAGGCATGTTGTCAACCTATAAAAGGTCATTCCAACAGAGGGAGCTACAATGCTTCTTATTATCATCAGGCTGTGTGGTCATCAGCCAAGTGGTCCAATGTTGCACCATTTTGGCCAGCATATTCTTCAAAGGTTCATCCTTTTGACTATCCCACTGGATTGGGGCCTAGAGTATATGTGGAACCTTTCTTTTATCCCTAGCAGTGTCATGACATTCTGCATCACCAGGGCCATAAAATGCATCTCTTGATTTCATTCAGTACTCCCTTGTAAACCCCAATGTGTAAAAACCTTTTCTAACAGGATGATTTTATCAGCATCGGTTTGAGTGGAAAACCGATTTGGCGAAGGTTTCTACTATCACCAGGATATGCTTACATTCTCCTGTAGTTGTGAGTGGGGAATCCACAAAGTCAATTTGTTACATGTCCAGGGTCCCTCTATAGACCTTGTGTGTCTGAGGGCTCCCTTGTTCACATTTTTGTTAGGGTTGTTTGCAGGAAATATCAGATAATTTTCCAAATGATGTCACACATCCCCTTTCATTCGTAGCAACCAACATACCTCCTTCCACCTCTCCAAGGTGTTTTCCAACCCTCAGTCCCCACATACATCACTGCACTAATAAATCTGTTTCCTTTCCCTCTCTGGTACTACAAATTTCCCTTCACACTGTACCACACCAGTTTTTACATGACCTTTTCCCAGCCATTGCCCCTTGTTTGGTTTAATTGATCTGCCTTTCTCTTTCACTCTGCTAACTTAGCGATAGCTTTCACTTTTACAATCCCATATTCTTTCCCTTTTGCCATTTCAAAGTTGTACCTTAGCAATGAGGTGGACAGTAGGACCATCCCATGTGCTCTCTCCTCCCAAAAGGGGTATTCTGTCAGCCTGTTTACAGCTGTGCATTCTATCTGAATAGATAGTAGATCTTGTGGGGAATTTATCTGGTTGGCTCACTGTATATGCCACTGCTGCCAACTCAGCTGCTTCAGCACTCATGGTCTTTGGTAGTTTGAGGACTATAATATCCACTTCCCATTCTTACTAATCTTCCAATTGATCCCACAACCTGTTTTTTTATTCTCCATCCTGTACAGATGAAGCATCCCCTTGCTGTTCTTCTGTTTCTCTGTCTATCTCTTGCCTTGGGTACTCCCCGTGTTCTCTTTACCAGTATCTCCTCATTTTTTGTTTTGCTACAAATGGTCCCTTGGGATCATTTGTTATCACAACCATGACACCCTGGTAGATTAAATTATTTGCTAACACAGTGGTGCTCTTAACCATCTTTACCTCTTTCTCCCTTGTAATAACAGTATCTATCTAGCAATTCTGTTTTGGCCCATTGTGTCATGATTTATACGTCCATCCAGCAGCATCTGGGTGGACGCATATAAATTGTCAATGGGCTCAACCTTACAAAGAAGGTAAAATGTTGTACTGCCAGTAAATGCCTTTCATGTGCCAGGTACCCCTGCTCTACTGGCATGAGCATGCACAAGGCATAAGCTACTGGTCTCAACTGATTATTGTGGAGTTTGTTTCAGCCACCTCTAAGGAGAATGATTCAGTTGGATTTGGGATTTGTCGGGAAGATTACTCACCAAACCCTGTTTCAAAGCTATTATTGCTTGCATGTGCTTTGGCTTCCATTCCCAGGGGGCATTTTTCTGAAGGTACATCATTAGTGGTGTTGCCTTTGTGGCGAAACCATCAATATGGTCTCTAAAATACCCAATCAAGCCAGAAGTGATCTTAACCCCCTCATATTTGTGGGGATAGCAAGTCCAGCTGCTGTTTCATTTCATTGTCAAGCTCTTTTATTTCCGCCTGGTGTTAGCACCAAACCCTAAGTAACTCACTTCCTGCCTCATTATGAGCCTTTTTTGGATTTACTTTTAACCCAGGCTTCTTTAGTAGTTGTAACAATGTATTCAGGAGCTGATAGTGCTCCTGTTTGGTTCCTGTTTACAGAAGCAAAGCATCAACATATTATATAACGCAGTCTGGCCTAGAGAAATCCTGCAACCCATTGCTTAACCATTAATGAAATCCCGATAGCAAAGATGTCCACATATATTGCTGTCCCTTAACCATGACTGCAAATTTAAACTTGCACTCTTTGGTCAAAGGGATTGACCAAAATTTCTGGCAGCATAAACCACTGTGCAGATTCATTCTGCTTAATAATGTTTTAAGGGTAGTAACCACTATAGATGCTGTTAGGTGTGTTACGTTATTTAGTTTTTGATAATCAGTGACTAACTCCTGCCCAGTTTCTTTACTGGCCAAATGAGTGAATTGTTTGTAAGTGTGACTTGCTTTGACACCCCTTGAGCTACCAGACTTTGCACTACCTTTTCTATATCACCTTCAGCCTTCTTGCGGAATCCATATGCCTTTGGGGCTTTGGATTTTGTTCCTGTAAATACACCTCTCCTTGCATCTGTCCACAGTCATGCTTATGTTTGGCAAATATCTCCTAGTTTTGTTCATTACATCCTCACTCATGTCAGTAGGACTGATCTACATTTCTCCCATTGTACATACTGTCCAACAGGGATTTCAGCAGAAAAGTGTTCCTCACTTATTTCTGGTTTTGCTATATTATACAGTTCACTGGATCAAAGCATCATCTTGCTCTAGCCATGTAATCACTTCCCAGGATATGTTCTTAATTTTCCGGGAATTTTGTTAACCCTATTCGATGCACCAAGTCTACCTCTCCTCTTTATATATTTAAAGGGCTGTATATTTTCTAATTGTCATTGTTTATAATAGGCATGTTCAGGGGGGTGTGCAATCCCTCAGAGTCTCAAAGGAAGGTGATAGGGCAGCCTCCTACCTGACCGTCCACTAAGGGTTTCCCCGTCGTACCCTATTTTGCATCAAACATCCAATATTGGCGAGGCCTGAGACTGTCATTGTAGGTTGGGGCACAACCCACTTGTTGCCTCAATTGATTGCACATTGTTCTGTGGTGTGGGCTAGGGTCCCTCTAGTGGCAAGGATTGGACTTACGTCTAATTCATCCTACCATTCTGGTGGTTTGGACAATCTCTGGCTTAGTGCCGAGCCCCCCGGGGATCGTACCACTTCCACTGGCTGCAAGTGGGCCTATCTGTCTATGCCCATGTCCTCTTCCTACCATTTGATAGGGTGGCAGTTAGGACTGGTCCTTTTCCTTCGTTTCTCCACGCTGACCCTTGATCTCTCAGAGGTGCCATTCGTCCTGTCTGTGTCTCATGTCATCTCATCTCATCCTCTCAAACTCTGACCATTTCCTTCAACACCCACACCACAATCTGTGCATCGTCTGAGGGGTCGAATAGGTCACACATGGATCCACTGGTTGGCAAAATTTGGCTGCACCATTTGACAGTCTGGCTTTGAGATTTAAATGCTCTGGGGTGCTCCCCTTTCCTCCCTTTACATTTTCCACTGGGTCCCCTCTGTTAGCTCCCATAGCTGTCACTGAAGCCTCCATTTAATACTCCACCTCCTGCATTTTATGTCTTGGGCAAAGCTGCAAGTATGGTAGAATGGAGAGCCAACATTAACTAACCTGTGTATGGTTTGCTGCTTGTAGGTAGCTTGGAACAGCTTCTGTGGGTCAACAATCCCCTATACACCTGCCTATATCTCTTAGCTGTTGAACTTCAACTGGGGTGATATGTGTGATATATCAGAGCAAAGGAATAAAAATAATAGATTACATTGCTCAGTGCAGTCCATTGACCACTAGTGGAAAGGATGTAGAGAAAATTTACAGACAAATCAGGGATTTTTCTTCTCCAAATGTAGCCTAGGATAATGGTAGTGTAAGGGACAGTAAAAGTCACACATGCCTGGATTGTGTTCAGGCAACTCTCCTACAGCATACATGTGCCCAGTGCAATAAGAAAGGATGCATTATTGGACCTGGTCCTTGGAAATTAAATGAGCCAACTGGATCATTTAGGAGACAGTGGTCATTGTGGCAGAAGGTTTAGGATGACCATAAGATCATAAGGAATAGCAATAGGAGTAGCCATTTAACCCCGCAGCCTTGTCTGCTATTCATAGCATCATGGCTGATCCAATAATCCTCACATCCTTTTTCCTGCCCTTTTCCCCATAACCCTTGATTCTTCTACTGACCAAGGATCTATTTATCTCAACCTTAAATATATACAAGGACTCTGTCCCACAGCTCTCTGGGGCAAGGAGTTACAAAGACTCTCTAACCCTCTGAGAGAAGAAATTCCTCCTTATCTAAGTCATAAATTGGCCTTAAGTCCTTAATTCTGAGACTATGCCGTCTGGTCCTAGATTATCCTATGAGGGAAACATCCTCAAAGCATTTACATTGTCAGGCCCCTTAAGAATCCTATATGTTTCAAAGAGATGACTTCTCAATTCTTCTAACTTCCAATGTGTAGAGACGTAGAGAGCCAACTTGTTTAGCCTTTGCTGATAAGACAATCCCTCTATACTTGGGATCGTCCTAGTGAATCTTCTCTGATCTGCCTCTAATGAAATAATATCTTTTCTTGGATAAGGGGATCAAAACAGCTCACATTACTCCAGATGTGGCTTCACTAGTGAGACACTTATACTCCAACTCCTTTGCAATAAGGGCCAACATTCCATTCGACTTCCTGATTTCCTACTGCATCTGTGTGCTAGCTTTCTGTGTTTTCTGCACAATTATCCCATATCTCTTTGTGTTGTAGTTTTTCTGCGTTTAAATAACACCGTGTTCTCTTGTTCTTCCTTCCAAAATGAACAACTTCACATTTTCCTACATTGTACTCCATATGCCAATCTTTTGCCCACCTACCTATCATTACCTTTCTGTAAATTGTTTCTATTCCTGTCTACCTTTCCACCTATTTTCATGTCATCTGGAAATTTGGCTACATTACATTTACTTCCTTCCTCCATCATTGTTATAGTTTGTAAAGAGTTGAAGCCCCAGCACTGATCCCTTTGGAACTCCACTGGTCACAGGTCACCAACCTGAAAAATAACCCCTTATCCCAGTTTGCTGTTTCCTGCCCATTGGCCAATTCTCTATCCATGCCAAAAGACTACCTCCAAGACCATGGGCTCTTACCATATGACTTAATCTTTTGCAGGGTACCTTGTTGTATGCCTTCTGGAAGTCCAAATACAACACATATACTGGTTTCTTTCTCTGACTGACACTCCCTTGAAAACTCTAATAAATTAATCAGTTACCATTTCCCTATTGTTGTCTCTGCTTGATTAGCTTATGATTTTTCAAATGTTCTATTAATCCCTTAATGATTGATTCTAATTTGTAGAGATGTGTCATATTGGCAGTTTTCCAGTTCTCTAGTATTTCTCTAGAATCCAAGGATTTTTGGAACATAACATCCGATGCATCCATTATTTCTGTATTTGCTTTGTATAGGATCCTAGGATGCAAAACATTAGGGCAAGAAAACTTAAATGGTCTTAGCCCCATTAGTTTTCTAACACTACTTCACTGGTGATGTTGATACTTAATTCCTTCCCCATATTCTTTAGTATTTCACCTTAAAAACTGTTGCAAAATATCTGCTAACCTCCTCTGCCATTTCCTTGCTCCCCATTACTGTCTCCCAAGATTAGTTTTCTAAGGGACCTATGTCCACTTTGATCTCTCTCTTCCTTTTTATGCATTTAAAGAAGCTCTCATTGTCAGTTTTTATATTCCTTGTAATTTTCTTCCTGTCTTTATTAACTTTTCAGCCCTCCTTTGCTGGATTTTGAATTTATCCCAGTCTTCAGGGCTATCTCTGATTTTTGTCTCCAGGAATGAAGGACTTATGCCCAAAACATTGGTTCCCCTGCTCCTCGGATGTTGCCTGACTTGCTGTGCCTTGCCAGCACCACACTCATGACTCTGATCTCCAGCATCTGCAGTCCTCACTTTCTCACAGATGTGTCTGACCCAAGTTTCTCACTCTTAACCCAACATTGAATTTTATCATGTTATGACCACTACTTCCTCAGTGATTTTTTTTTTACTATTAAGTCATTTAGTAAATGTGCCTCATTAGCCATTACCATATCCAAGATATCCAGCTTCCCAATTGGCTCCATGGCATATTCCTCTAGGAAAGTATCTCTAATGCACTCTTTTCCAATTTGATTAACCCAATCAACATGAAGATTAAAATCACTCGTAATTATTCTTTTTTTTTAAACATGCTTCTATTATTTGTTGACTTATAGCCTTTCCTACAGAGTGGCTATTATTTGGTGGCCTGTACACTACCAATGTCTTATTTTCCTTGTTACTTTTTCACCCTTGCCCAAATGGACTCAACATCATCCGACCTGAAATCATCTCTCACAACTGTCCTCATTTCATTCCTACCCTACCACCTTTTCCATTCTTCCTTCCTTTTCAAAAGGGCAAATCACCCTGAATGTTAAGTTCCCAACTTTGATCACCTTGTAATGATGTTTCTGTAATGGCTTTGAGGTCATATTCATTCATCTTGATTTGCACCAACAGTTTATCTAACTCCTTCTGAATGCTCCATGCATTATGATACAAAACCTTTAAGTTTGTCCTATCGTCAGGTACTTGTGAATTTCCCTGTTGCAGTATGACATTCACACATTTTGGCCCTTTCTTTTATTTTCTTGTATTTATTTTCAGCCTCATATGTAACCTGAAATTGATTTTCTAATTTTCCATGCAACTGAATACCACACCCCCAATGTGACCCATTTGCACACCACCACCACCACCCCCCTGCCCCCACCCCCACCCCCACCAAACCAACCACCCTAATTATGTGATTAACCAGGACTCTGGCCTCAGCATGATTCAGGTAGATCCTAGCCCACCAGAACAGCTCTCTCCTTCTCCAGTACTGGTGCCAGTGTCCTGAATTTGATCCCATTTCTCCCACACCAATCTTTCAGCCATGCTAATGTTACTTTTAATCTTATTGATCCTGTGCTAATTGTACCTGGCTCAAGCAGTAATCCTGAAACTACCATCTTTTTGGTCTGCTTTTCAATTTAGCCCCTAGCTGCTCAGGTTCCCTCAGCAGAAACTGTTTCCTGTCGAGTTAATACCTATGTCGATCTTTTCTCCTCCCATTCCAAGTTCCTCCAGAGCCCGGATGAAATATCCTGAACCTGGGCAAAGGCAGGCAATACTGCCTTCAGGACTTTCGATCCTGGTCACAGACAGCAGTGTCTATTCCCATGACTGTACTGTCCCTGATTCCAACTACATTTCTCTATATCTCCCTGCACCAATTCTGCTATGGTCAGTTTGCACATTTCCCCCCTACAGTCCCTCCTCTTGTCTGTGTAAGCAGCAAGAATCTCAACCCTATTGCACAAGCTCAAGGCTGTGGCTCCCGGATCCCTCTGCCTGCCTGCCTATTAGTTCCACCTTCCAGTCCCTGAGCACTCAGTGAATTCTCAGTAGTTAATGTGATGGGTACCTCCTGAAACACAGCATCTAGGTCATTCTTCCCTCTTTCTGATGTGCCACAGTGTTTGAAGCTTGGATGCTAGCTCATCAATTCTAGAAAATTGCCAGAATTCCTCATGCAACTAAAACTTGCTACAGATGTGACCACTATGAACCACAGTGGAGTCTATCAGTTCCCACGCCATGCAGGCATAGCACATTGCTTGGCACTGCATCTCTGTTTTATTTACTTAGCTCTTAATTTGTGTATTTTTAAATTTTCCATCTTGTCTTTTGAATCTGAAGGATACTTCTCCTATACTTTTAATCTGAAAATAATCGATAGTTTAATTAACAACTATTACTTACCAACTATGTCTTGTGATGTCACTTTTTTGTGCTGGGCCACCAATCCTGGTTTTCAACTTATCCTGTTAGAAGAGTTTACAAGCTATGAGCCAAAAAAAAAGCAAAAAGTGCCTCTTCCCCTCTGCCCACGTGTTACAACACAGTAGTGAACACTTCTGTTAATTAAGTCAAACACCCAGAAAAGCCTCGTAATCTGTTAAAATATGAGTGACAGAGAACTCCCAAATTCCAGTATTTAAGATAATAACTCTAAAAGTGAACATTAGACAACAACTATTCACAACTCTGAGCCCTCCTTTCTCTTAACAGCTTATTACCTGCCTCCAACTCTGTAACAATATGCTGTTCCAATAAAACACTTATTAAAATTACATTAACTTAATTTAAAAACCAGACAGCAACTGTCGTCTTCGGTGTCTGTCTTCTTCCAGTTGAAGATCTCCCTGGGTCGTCGCCTTTCCTTTTACTGTGAATATCTTTCATATAAAAAGGCCCCTTTGATAGAGTGTTTCTTCATTTCTTGGGTTTCTGTCAATGGCAGCTGCTCTGTCTCCAATTTTCAAAATGCCTGCATTTTTATACCCCCACCTTCGGATCATCTCTTTGGTTTGATATTGACAAAGCAATAAATTCAAACTTGATTTGGTTTTAGTTTCCTGGGGCACAATTTAACTGGTTAAATTCGAATTGTTTTCAAAACAGCAACCAAATCAGGTATCTATTTCACAGCCAAATGTCACATATTTTCAATTTTCCAGTACATTCTGGGACTGCCATCTAGTCATATATACAGGTGCTTGTAAGCTCTCAGTTCCAAACAGTCTTAAAGGTACAGTCCACCTCTTCATATTCATAACACACGCAACTGCAAAACCCCAGAAATACACACTCACCTGTCTTTCTGTGGATGTGATCTGTCTTTATTGATTCTGTGAAGCTTTGTTCTTGGGCCTCTGGTGCTATTGATGGTGGTAGAGATTGGCATTCAACAATCAAGAGTCAGAAAATCAATTCATGGAAAGCTGACTTCAGTGGAGCAAGAACTGAACTGGACAGGATTGATAGGAAGAAGAAGTTGGCAGGAAATATGTAACTGAACAATGAACACCTTTAAAGAGCAGATGGTTTGGGTACATAGAACATAGAAACATACAGCACAGAACATGTCCTCCGGCCCATGATGTTGTGCCGTGGATTATTCTTAACCTAAAATAAAATGATCTAACTTACGCACCCCTCAATTCACTGCTGTCCAGATGCACATCCAGAGATCGCTTAAATATCCCTAATGACTATGCTTCCACTCTCACCACTGGCAACGCTTTCCATGCATTCATAACTCTGCATAAAGAACCTAACTCTGACATCTCCTCTGTACCTTCTTCCTAACACCTTAAAACTATGACCTCTCGTGCCAGTCAATCCTGCGCTGGGGAAAGGTCTCTGGCTATCAACTGTATCCATGCCCCTCATTATCTTGTATACTTCAATCAGGTCACCTCTCTTCCTCCTTCTCTCCAGAGAGAAAAGTCTGAGCTTAGTCAACCTCTTCATAAGACAAACCTCCAGTCCAGGCAGCATCCTGGTAAACCTTCTTTGCACCCTCTCCAAAGCCTCTGTATCTTTCCTATAGTAGGGTGACCAAAACTGGACACAATATTCCAAGTGTGGTCTCACCAGGGACTTGTAGAGCTGCAGCAAAATCTCATGGCTCTTAAATTCAATCCCCGTATTAATGAAAGCCAAAACACCATATGCTTTCTTAACAATCCTATCCACTTGGGCGGCAACTTTGAGGGATCTATGCACTTTAACAACAAAATCCCTCTGTTCCTCCACACTGTCAAGAATCCTGTTTTTAATCCCATATTCAGCGTTCAAGTTTGATCTTCCAAAATGTATGACTTCACATTTATCCAGGTTGGACTGCATCTGCCATTTCTCAGCCCAGCTCTGCATTCTGTCTATGTCACGCTGCAGCCTGCAGTAGCCCTCTATACTATCAACGGTACCACCAACCTTTGTGTCATCGGCAAATTTACTAACTCACCCCTCAACCCCCTCATCCAAGTCATTTATAAAAACTACAAAGAGCAGAGGCCCAAGAACAAAGCCTTGCGGGACACCACTCACCATTGACCGCCACGCAGATTATTTTCCATCTACAACCACTCTCTGCCTTCTGTCAGCCAACCAATTCAGAATCCAGATCGCCAACTCTCCCTGTATCCCATATTTCCTGACTTTATGAATGAGTCTACCATGGGGAACCCTATCAAATGTCTTGCTGAAACCTTGCTGTATACACCACATCCTCTGCTCGACCGTCATCGACCTGTCTTGTCACCTCCTCAAAGAACTCAATAAGATTTGTGAGGCATGACCTGACCCTCAAAGCCATGCTGACTGCCTTTAATCACGCTATGCTTTTCCAAATATTCATAAATCCTATCCCTCAGAATACATTCCAAAACCTTGCTGACCACAGACGTAAGTCTGTAATTGCCAGGGATTTCCCTATTACACTTCTTGAAAAGGTAACAATATTAATCTCCCTCCAATCTTCCGGTATGAATCCCACGGAAAATGAGGAAGCAAAGATCTTCACCAGGGGTTTAGCAACCTCCTTTCTCGTTTCCCGGATTAGCCTCGGATAAATCTGGTCTGGCCCAGGGGACTTATTAATCTTAATGTTTGCCAAAAGTTCCAGCACATCAACATCATCAACCTTGATTTGTTCAAGCCCATTTCTCAGCTCCTCAAAGTTCTCATTCACAACAAGTTCCCCTTCCTTAGTGAAAACCGAAGCAAAAATACTCATTTAGGCCTTCCCCTATCTGCTCAGACTTCACGCACAAGTTCCCTCCGCTATCCCTGACCGGCCCTACAATCTCCCTGATCGTTCTCTTATTCCTTACTTATAGTAAAGTGTCTTTGGGTTGTCCCTAATCCTTCTTGCCAAGCCTTTCTCGTGCCCCTTTCTGGCTCTCCTCAGTCCATTTCTGAGCTCCTTTCCAGCAAGCCTGTAATCCCCTAAAGCTGTGCTAGATCCTTGCTACCTCCACCTTACGTAAGCTGCCTTCTTCCTTTCGAAAAGAAGCTCCTCTGTTCTCGTCATCCAAGGCTCCTTACTCTTACCCCTTCTTGCCTGTCTCAGAGGAATAATTTTGTGCATCACTCACAACGACTGCTCCTTAAACAATCACCACATGTCTGTTGTGCACTTTCTGTGGAACAATTGCTCCCAATCTGTACTTCCCAGCTCCTGGCTGATAGAGTCATAATTTCCTTTTCCCCAATTAAATATCTTGCCCATGGTAACTGTACTTTTCCCTCTCCGTGGTAAATGTGAGGCATTAGTGATCACTGTCACTAAAGTGTTCTCCCACCAGTCCTGGCTCATTGCCGAGCACCAAAACCAAAATGGCCTCTCCCCTTGTCAGCCTGTCTACATACTGAGTAAGAAAACCCTCCAGAACACACCTGACAAAAATGGCTCCATCCAACCCATCTGCACTAAGGAAGTTCCAGTTAATATTGGGAAAGTTAAAGTCACCCATAACAACAACCCTGCTACATCTCCATTTTTCCAAAATCAGCCGGTCTAAGAGTTCTCCAATCTCTCTACTGCTATTAGGGGGTTGTAGAAAACTCCCAATGAGGTGGCTGCTCCCTTGCTGTTCCTAACTTCCACCCATACTGACTCAGTAGACAAACCTTCCTCGACGACCTTTGTTTCTGTAGTTGTGGTGCACTCTCTAATTAGCAGTGCTACACTCCCTCCTCTTTTTCCACCCTCCCTGTTCTTTTTAAACGTTCTAAACCCTGGAACATCTCGCAAACTTTCCTGCCCCTGTGAAACCCACGTCTCCATTATGGCCACAGCATTGTAGTCCCAAGTACTGATCCGTGCTCTAAGTTCATCGCTCTTATTTCTGACACTCCTACCGTTAATGCTGACACACTTTACTTGACAGTGGAAGTAGAAATTAATATTAAAAAGAAAAAAGTGTACTTATGATAGGTGTGAGACAGAAGAGACAGTTGAGAATTAAGAGGAATACCGAAGGTTTCAAGGAGAGATTAAAAGACAAGTAAGAGAAACAAAGTGGAATTACACGCAAAGGCTACCAACAAACATAACATGAATCTTAATGTCTTCTACGGCATATAAACTGTTGAACGAGTAATTGGGCCAATACTTTGCATCTGACTTTACAAAAGAGGACGATGCTTCCCAGGCCATGGTGACAAAGGAGGAAACTCTGTGATTAGAAGGATTCAAAATTCATCAAGAGGAAGTCTTGGATAGACTGTTAGTACTTAAAGTTAACAAGGCACCAGGACAAGATGAGATTCATCCGAGAACTTTCAAGGAAGTAAGGTGAGCATACCAGGGAGATGAGCCATAATCTTTCAGTCTTCCTTGGACTGAGGGGAAGTGCCAGAAGCCTGGAGAATTGCAACTATTATGGCCTTGTTCAAGAAAGACTGCAAGGTAATCCCATCAATTACAGAGAACCAATTCAACTTCTCTGGGGGTGGGGGAAATCTTAGAGAAATTTGAAGTCATATAGAAAAAGATAGGTTGTTTAGGAAAAGTCAGCATGGGTTTCTAAAGGGGAAATCATATTTAAGTAACTTGCTGGCATTTTTTGAAGAAGTAACAGAGGTGTTTGAGGATAGTGTTATTGATGTGGGATATATGAATTTCCAGATGGTGCCTGATACAGTGTCACAGAACAAAATTGTGAGGAAGGTTGTAAGCCGTGGTGCAAATGTGACAGTCACCATGTAGGTACAAAATTGGCTGAGTGACAGAAAACAGAGTCACAGTCAATGCATATTATTCAGGCTGTAGGAAAGGTTTTAGAACAATTTCCCACAGGTTGGTCTTGGGACCCTTGCTTTTTTATTATATATATTAGTAATCTAGATTTTGGTCCGCGGGGGACAATTTCAGAGTTTGCGGATGACATAGACAGTGTAGAATTCCAAAAGGGGATATTGAAAAGTTGGAGTGGGCAGAGGTGGAAGGTGACGTTAGTCTGAGCAGTGACAGCAGCAGCAACAGTGAAGGAGAGTGAACCTGGAGTTATACAGTGGTGACATGGAGCTCAGTCTAGGACTCAAATAATGACATAGGTTTGGCTACTCAGGAACCAGGTTTGCAGAGTGACTGAGCAGTGTCTGGACAGAGAGAAAGTACTTTTTGTAATTGTGCTCTGCCAGGAATGAAGAGTTCGGTCAGGCTTGGGTTCAGTTACTGGAATATTGTCTGCACTTGATAAGGTTGAGTTAGTCAATAAGATGCAAAAATGGTGAGTGAACCTGGCTCCGTGGAATGTTCTTCCTGCAATATGTGGGAAATCGTGGACACTTGCAGTGTCCATGGTGACTACGTATGCAGGGCAGTGTGTTCAGCTGCAGCCCCTGATTTTCTCAATGGAGCACCTGCAGCTGTGGATAGACTCACTATGGAGCATCCATGATGCTGAGAGTAAGACCATAAAACATAGGAGCAGAATTTAGGCCATTCAGCCCATCGAGGCTGCTCCACCATTCAATCATGGCTGATGGGTTTTTCAACCCCATTTTCCTGCCTTCTCCCCGTAACTTTTGATTCCCTTGGTCTAGATTAGAGTGGTGCTGGAAAAGCACAGCAGTTCAGGCAGCATCCGAGGAGCAGGAAAATCGACATTTTGGGCAAAAGCTCTTCATCAGGAATACAGGTAGTCCTGATGAAGGGCTTTTGCCCGAAACATCGATTTTACTGCTTCTCGGATGCTGCCTGAACTGCTGTGCTTTTCCAGCACCACTCTGATCTAGACTCTGGTTTCCAGCATCTGCAATCATTGTTTTTACCTTCGATTCCCTTGGCAATCAAGAAGTTATCTATTTCTGTTTTAAGTATAATCAATGACCTTGTCTCCACAACCTTTTGTGGCAATGAATTCCACAGATTCATCACTCTCTGGCTAAAGGTTCTCCTTATCTCCATTCTAAAAGGTTTGATTAGATTAGATTACATTACAGTGTGGAAACAGGCCCTTCGGCCCAACAAGTCCACACCGACCCGCCGAAGCGAAACCCACCCATACCCCTACATTCACCCCTTACCTAACACTACGGGCAATTTAGTATGGCCAATTCACCTGACCCTGCACATCTTTGGACTGTGGGAGGAAACCGGAGCACCCGGAGGAAACCCACACAGACATGGGGAGAACGTGCAAACTCCACACAGTCAGTCGCCTGAGGCGGGAATTTAACCCGGGTCTCAGGCGCTGTGAGGCAGCAGTGCTAACCACTGTGCCACCGTGCCGCCCAAAGGTCTTCCCTTTGCTCTAAGGTTATGCTCCTGGGTCCTTGTCTCTCGCTAACTATGAAGGTGCAGCGCTCCCACAGCTTGTATTTCCAAATAAATCTGTTGGACTGTAACCTGGTGTTGTGTGATTTTAACTTTATCCACCCCAGTCCTATACCAGTCCCTCCACATCATTCCTCATATGTTAAACCTTTCATTCCTGGGATCACTTTCATGAAGCTCCTCTGGACATGCTCCTAAGCCAATACATTCTTTCTGAGTTATGAGGCCCAAAATTGCTCACAGTACTCTAAATGTGATCTGACCAGAGCCTTTTAAAACCTCAGAAGTACATCCCTCCTGTACATTCTAGTGTTTTTGAGATGAACGACAACATTGTATTTGCCTTCCTAATTTCCGACTCGACCCGCAAGGTTACCTTAAGAGAAACCTGCACTAGGACTCCCAAGTCCCTTTGCACTTCAGATTTCTGACTTTTCTCTTCATTTAGAAAACCATGCCTTTATTCTTCCTATCATGACCGCACAAATTCCCACATTGTATTTCATCTGCCATTTCTTTCTCCTAAACCCTTCTGCAGCCTTCCTGCCTCCTCAATACCACTTGCCCCTCTACTGATCTTTGTATCATCTGCAAATGTAGCCAGGATGCCCTCAGTTCCTTCGTCCAGATCATTAATGTATAAAGTGAAAAGTTGTGGTACCAACACTGACCCTTGTGAAACACCACTAGTCATCGGCTTTCATCCCGAGAAGGACCCTTTTATCCCCACTCTCTACAGAACAAAGAAAATTACAGCACAGGAACAGGCCCTTCGGTCCTCCAAGTCTGCGCCAATCCAGATCCTCTGTCTAAACCTGTCGCCTATTTTCTAAGGATCTGTATCCCGTTGTTTCCTGCCCATTCATGTATCTGTCTAGATACATCTTAAATAACACTAACGTTCCCGTCCCTACCACCTCCGCTGGCAACGTATTCCAGGCACCACCACCCACTGTGTGAAGAATGTTAAACGCATATCTCCCCTAACTTTTCCCCTCTCACTTTGAACCCGTGACCCCTAGTAACTGCCAGACAGCCAATGTTCTATCCACTGTCATAGATAGCACATTTGGTGAGCTGGTCATATCACGGCTACAATAAGACAGAGAAGGGAAGGATGACCATCAGAAACATTAGTAAGTGTGGATAGGCAGTGTGGGATCCCTTGTGGCATTCCAATCTCAAACAGATATGCAGTTTTGGATACTGTCGTTGGGTTGGCCTCTCAGGAGGAAGCAGCAAGATCAGTGGCACCACAGCCGATGCTGTCAGGGGCACGGACAGGCATTTCTGTGGCTGTGAGCAAAACTCCAGGATGGTGAGCTACTTCCCTGGTGCCAAGGTCAAGGATATCTCTGATCGGGCATAGGATATTCTGAAGGGGGAAGGTGAGCAGTCACAGGTTGTGATTCATAACGGCACAGAGAGATGAAGTCCTGCAAAGGGAGTTAGGTAGGAAATGGAAGCAGGACTTTGAGGCTTCTGGTCTCAGGATTATTTCCTGAGTCACGTGACAGTGGTGACCAGGAATATGAAGATAGTACAATTAAATATATGGCTAAACAGCAGGCGTAGGAGGGACGGCTTCCGCTATGTGGATTATTGGGATGTCTTCTGGGCAGGTGAGACCTATACAACAAGGACAGTTTGTGAAGTAACTCCACAGATGCTGGTCTCCATCACTAAGTCGCCCTTTATTAACACGTGACCAGTCTCACTCAACTAGAATGTCAGGATCTCTGACCCCCCCTTTTTATATATTAGCCAGGGCCCCCTGATTGGACCAGATTAACAACCGCAATCTGAGAACTCATATTCTGTGAGGTCCAGTTGGATGACCTCATTACAGTCACTACAGGTTGCACCTAAACTAGATAGGCACCAATATCTTGGATGGAAGTTTGCTAGTAGCACACAGGACCTGGTCTGGCACGGGGCAGGAACCAGACCAGTAGGTCAGCAAATAAAATGAGCTAGGAAGGTTCAGAGATTAAAGTCAGTGGAACTAAGAAGAACAGAGGTTACTGATCATGGCAGCACCAGCAGTCTGAATTGTACTTGTTTTAATGTGAGGAGTATGACGGTTAAGGCAGAGCAACTTGGAGCTTGGAATAATACATCTAACTGTGATATTGTAGGTGTTACAGAGACTTGGTTGAAAGAGGGACAAAACTGGAAGTCTACTTTTCTGGGATTCAGATGTGGAGAAAGTGAGGACTGCAGATGCTGGAGATCAGAGCTGAAAATGTGTTGCTAGAAAAGCGCAGCAGGTCAGGCAGCATCCAAGGAGCACGAGAATCGACGTTTCGAGCATGAGCTCTTCTTCAGGAATGAAGGCTCATGCCCGAAACGTCAATTCTCCTGTTCCTTGGATGCCGCCTGATCTGTTGCACTTTTCCAGCAACACATTTTCAGCTGGGATTCAGATGTGCCAGAGGAAACAGCAGGAGGTGTATATATATATATATGGGCGGAGAAATGGGAGATGTGATTTAATCTGGACAAATGGACAAATCAGATGGTGATGCATTTTGGAAGATCTAATGCAGAAGGAGAGTATACAGTAAATGGGAGAACCCTTAGTAGCATTAATATTTAGATGGATCGTACAGATCGACAGTTCCCTGAAAGTGGCAATACAAGTGGAATAGGTGATCAAGAAGGCATATGGCATTGTTGGCTTCATCGGTCAGAGCACAGAATGTAAATATTAACAACTCACATTGCAGCTCTATAGAGCTTTACTTAGGCCACATTTGGAATATTATGTACAGGTTGCCACACTGCCTGACAGATGTGGATGTTTGGAGAGGGTACAGAAATGGTTTACCAGGATGTTGCCTGATTTGGAGGGTATCAGCTATGAGGAGAGATTGGACAAACATGGTTTATTTTCACTTGAACGTTGAGAGTGAGGGACATCCTGAGAGAAATTTCCAAAATTATGAAAAACATGCGTAAAATAGATAGACCCTTTTTCCCAGGGTAGAATATCAAGTACGAAGAGACAAGGGTTTAAGATAAAAGAGGGTGGATTTAAAGGAGATGTGAGAGGCACGTATTTTATACAGAGGGTAGTAAGAATGTGTTGCCAGAGGAGATGGTGGAGGTGGATACAAAGCAATATTTAAGAGGCATTTTGACAGATACATGAATAAGCATAGAATAGAGGGATTCAGACCATGTAGAGAGAAATGTTGTTAGTTTAGAAAGGCGACATGTATCGGTGCAGTCTTGATGTGTCAAAGAACCAGTTCCTTTGCTTTACTGTTCCATTTCTTTGTTAGGTGCCGAGAAATGTGAGGTGATGCACTTTGGTAGGAAGGACATTAAAAGACCATACAGAGAGCGTGCAGGAGTAAGAACCTTGGGTGTATATGTGCACAGATCATTGAAGGTAGCAGCACAGGTAGAACAGTTAGTAAAGTATACACTGTTCTCAGCTATATTAACAGGAGCATGCAGCAAGACGATGATGTTGAACTTGTAGATCTCAGCTAGTGTGCTGTGTACAGTTGTTGCTGCCACACTATGGAAATATGTTAGGAAGATAAGGAGAAGCTGTTCCCACTTGTGAAAATAGTGGTAAAATCAAACAGAATCAGCATGGATGTACAGAAAGGAAAGAGGACGCAGGGATGCTTCAGTGTGATCTGGACAAGCTGAGTAAGTGAGCAAATACCTGGTAGATGCAGTGTAATGCACATAAAGTTTAAAGTTATCCACTTTGGGAGTAAAACAGGAATGCAGATTATTATCTGAATAGTGTCCTTGTACAACTAGTCAATGAAGGTGAGCATTCAGGTGCAGCAGGTAGTCAGGAAGGCAATGGGTGGCACGGTGGCACTAATGGGCAGCACAGTGGGTGGCACAGTGGTTAGCACTGCTGCCTCACAGCACCAGAGACCCAGGTTCAATTCCCGCCTTGGGCAACTGTCTGTGTGGAGTTTTCACATTCTCCCCGTGTCTGCGTGGGTTTCCTCCGGATGCTCCGGTTTCCTCCCAGTCTAAAGATGTTCAGGTTAGGTGAATTGGCCATGCTAAATTGCCCGTAGTGTTAGGTGAAAGGGTAAATGTAGGGGAATGGGTCTGGGTGGGTTGCGCTTCGGTGGGTAGGTGTGGACTTGTTGGGCCGAAGGGCCTGTTTCCACACTGTAAGTAATCTAATCTAATCTAAAAGGCAAGTGCATGTTGGCCTTCACAGCAAGAGGATTTGAATACAGGCACAGGGATGTCTTGTTGCAATTATACAAGATTTTGGTGAGACTACACCTGGAATATTGTGTGCAGTTTTGGTCTCCATATCTGAAGAAGGATGTTTTTGCCACGGAGACAGTGCAGTGAAGATGTAACAAACTGAGGCCTGGGATGGTAGGACTGACATGTGAGGAGAGGTTGAATCGGTTAGGATTAAATTGGTTGCCGTTTAGTAGAATGAGAGGAATCTCACATAAACCTACAAATGTTTGGAAGGATTAGACAGGGTAGATGCAGGAAGGATGTTCCTGTTCTTGAGGGCAGCCCAGATCAAAGGTGATAGTCTAAGAATATTTTCTGAGTGAAGAAATTTTTCTTCATCTCAGTCCTAAATGAATTACCCCATATCCTGATACCTTAAAGGACTTGTACATCAAGGTCCTTCTGATCCTTGGTGACTCCAAGGGTGCTACCATTCATTATATATCCCCCCCATTGTTTGTCCTGCCCAAGAACATCACCTCGCATTTATCCAGATTGAATGTCATGATCAGATATTCAAAATCGTGTGGTGCTTAGAAAGGTTCAAGGTATCCAAACGGAACCATCATGAGGTGTGAAAGGCTAATTAACTTTAAATAATTTATTAGAACTCTTTGAGAAAATAACTTGTGCTGGGTGTAAGGGGGAAGCATTGATATACTGGGCGTTGGTTTACAAAAGGCATTTGGCAAGGTGCCACACCAAGGGCTATTGTGAAAAAACTCCTGGTCTAGTGGACAACATACTAGCACGCAGAGAAAATTCGGCTAGCTAACAGGAAACTGAATGTAGCCATAAATGGATCATAAGGATAGGTGAGTTATGTTGCAGCTTTAAAGAACTTTACTTCGGTCATGTTTGGAATATAGTGTACAGTTCTCGCCAGCACACGAACAGAAGGATGTGGATGCTTTTGAGAGGGTACTGAAAAAGTTTACCAGAATGTAACCTGGTATGAGGGATTTTAGTTATAAGAAAGGTTGAATAGACTGGGGGTTTGTTTTTTACTGGAATGCAGGAGGTTGAGGGGCTACCTAATGGAAGTTTGTAAGACTGTGGAAAGTATGAGATTTTTTTCCTAGGGTGAAGGGGTTAATTACAGTTCAAAGTGTGGTGTAGGGAGGTTTAAAAGAGAATTGCGAGACATGTTTTTCACACAAAGCGTGGTGAGTGCCTGGAACACGTTGCTAGAGGAGGTGGTGGAAGCAGGCACAATACAGCATTCAAGCAACACCTGGACGTGTACATGAATAGGATGGGAATAGAGGGATACGGATCCTGTAAGTGAAGACAGTTTTAGTATGGAAGAGCAAAATGTTACAACGCAGGCTTGGAGGGCCGAAAGGCCTGTTCCTGTGCTGTATTGCTCTTTGTTCTTTGTTCTATAATCTGGTTGGCAAGATGTAACAAATTGTGTGCCACAGTCATTAGAGATAGGGCCTCAAATTTATCAATGTGATTTGGATGAAGGAACCAAAGGCATTATTGTTACAATTGCTGACGATGCAAAGATACATGGGAAAGTAAACAGTGAAAATAACTAGGTTCAGTGTGTGTGCAAAAATCTGGCACATAAAGTGGCAAAATATGAAATTGTCCTTTTAAAAGACTTGTTAATGGGATGTGGGTGCTGCTGGCTGGGTCAGCATTTATTGATCATCCCTTTTACCCTTGATCCCTGTAGTCCTTGGGTTGTAGGGACACCCATGATGCTATGAGAAAGGAAGTTCCAGGATTATGATTCAGCGACTATGAAGAGACATTGATATGGTTTCAAGTCGGGATGGTGTCTGATGTGGAGGTGAGCTTACATGCAGTGTTCCCATACATTTGCTACCCTTGTCCTTCTAAGTGGTGGATGTTGTGGGTTTGGGAGGTCCTATCATAGGAGCATTGTTCTGTTAGTATGGTGCATACTGTAAATGGTAAATACTGTATCAGTAGTGAATGGGGTGAATGCTGGATTGGGGATGGAGTCTCGATCATTTTGAAGGCACCTTTGCCCTAGATGGTGTTGAGATTTTTGAGTTTTGTTGAAGATGCATGCTCGGCCCCCTACTATACTCGTTATGCACATATGGTTGGGGTGACAGAGTGGCTCAGTGGTTAGCACTGCTGCTGCACTGCACCAGGGACCCGGGTTCGATTCTCGCCTCGGGCGACTGTCTGTGTAGAGTTTGCACATTCTCCCCGTGTCTGCGTGGGTTTCCTCCGGGTGCTCCGGTTTCCTCCCACAGTCCAAAGATGTGCAGGTTAGGTGAATTGGCCACGCTAAATTGCTCATAGTGTCAGGTGTATTAGTCGGGTAAATATAGAGTAGGGGAATGGGTCTGGTTGGCTTACTCTTCAGAGGGTCAGTGTGGACTTGTTGGGCTGAAGGGCCTGTTTCCATACTGTAGAGAATCTCATCTCATCTCATCTCATTGTGAGGCTAAATTCCACACCATTTCCATTTATAAGTTTGCTGACAATACGACTGTTGTAGATCAGATCTCAAACAACAAGGCAGTACAGGGAGTAGATAGAGTGCTTAACGGTAAGGTGTAAAGTCAACAATCTCTCCATCAACATCAGAAAAATGAAGGAGCTGGTCATTGACTTCAGGAAGTGGAGTGGAGGACACACTCCTGTCTGCATCAGTGGTGTTGAGATGGAGATGGTTGATAGCGTCAAGTTTCTGGGATTGACAATCACCAACAATCTGTCCTGGTCCACCCATGTTGATACCATTGTCCATAAATACTCTTACAATTTTATAGAAAGCTGTGGTATGGCAACCGCTGTTCCCAAGAAAGAAAGACACTACAGAGATTTGTGAACACAGCCCCGTCCATTACGCAAAGCAGCCTCCCATCTGTTGACTTTATCTACTCTTCCCGCTGCATCAGGAAAGCAACCAAAGACCCCTCCCACCCAAGTTATATGCTCTTCCACCCTCTTCTGTTGGGCGGAAGGTACAGACGATTGCAAACACTTATGAACAGATTAAAGAACAGCTTCTTCCATCGTGACATCAGACTTTTGAATGGACCTCTTTAATTGACCTTTTCAGCAGCTGTATCAATGTGCCCTGCACTCAGTTCTGTTAGACTGATGCACTTGTATAATACAATCTGCCTATAAGGAACACAAGACTACACTTTTCACTGTATGTGTGTACATGTGACAGTAATAAATCAAATCAAATCCAGGTAAGTGCAGAATATTCCTTCATTCTCCTGACTTGTACCTGAAAAGACTTTGGGGATTCAGGAGGGGAATTACTCATCACCTAGCCTCTAATTTGCTGTTGTAGCTAAAGTATTTATATGGCTTTTCCAATTCAGTTTCTGGTCAATGGTAGCCCCCAGGATGTTGATGAGAATTCAGTGTTGGTCATGCCCACCTAAGTTTAAAAGGGCAATGCTTAGATTCCTCCTTGGAAATGGTCATTGCCTGACACTTGTGGTGCACAAATGTCATATGCCACTTATCAACCCAGCCTGGACCTTGTCTGGGTGTTTCGGTATATGGACATAAACTGCTGTAGCATTGGAGGAGGTGCGAATGGTCCTGAACTTTGTTAACTTAGTGAAATCCACTTCTAGCCTGATGATAGAGGGAAGGTCATTGATGAAGCAGCTGAACAAGGTTAAGTCTCAGAAACCACTTTGATAAACACCTGCATTGACATCCTAGAGCTTAGATGATTGACCTCCAATAGCTATCTCCCTTTGTATTAGGCATTACTACGATTAGTGAAAAATTGTCCCCCTGAAGCCAATTGATTCCAGTTCTGTTGGCTCCTTGGTACCATGCCAAAATGCTGTTTGGTATCAAGGACAGTTACAATTACTTTGTCTCTGGAGTTCAGATCTTTCATCCATGTTTGAATTAACGAGGTCATGAGCTGAGTAGCCATGGCAGAACATAAGCTAAACATTAGTGAGCAAGTTATTCTTTTGCAAGTGCTACTTCATAGCACTGATCATCTGTTCCTTTGCGAATGACTAAGACAAAGCTGATAGGGCAGTAGTTCACTGGGTTGTATTTGTTGTGCTTTTGTGCATAGAACGTATGTAGGCAAGTTTCCACTTGTTGGGTAGGTATCAGAGTCTAGCTGAACTGGAACAACTTTGCTCAGAGCATAACACATAACCAGAAGACTTCAGTACTTACTGCTGAAATGTTTCAAGGTCTGTAGACCTGAAGCATCCAGTGTCTACAGCAGTTTCTTGATATCACATGGAATGAATCTTATTGGTTTAACACTTCTGCCTGAAGATGGGTGCAAGTTCTTCAGCCTTGCCTTTTGCACTCCTCTACCTTAAAAATTATTCAAAGGCTATTTCTAGTGCCTTTCTGTGATTCTTTTCAGGAAAAGATTTCCAAAGACTGACTCTCTCCAAGAAAAGCCATGATTTGGAGATGCCGGTGTTGGACTGAGTGTACAAAGTTAAAAATCACACAACACCAGGTTATAGTCCAACAGGTTTAATTGGAAGCACCAGCTTTCAGAGCGACCTAATGAAGGAGCGTCATTCCGAAAGCTAGTGTGCTTCCAATTAAACCTGTTGGACTATAACCTGGTGTTATGTGATTTTTATCCAAGAAAAGCATTTGCCTCAGCTCTGATTTATATGAGTAACAATTTGTTTTTAAACAGTGAGCTCTGGTTCTGGATTATCCCATAACAGTAAACATCCTCTTCCCCATCTACCTTTTTGAGAACCCCCGGAGCTTATATGTTTCAATCAAATTGCCTCTTCTAATGCTACTGGACACGAGCCTCGCCTGATTAACCTTGCCTCATAAGAAGCTATGTCAGTCAAGGCCTTTAAGAGGAAATTGGATTATTAACTTAAAAGGAAGAATACATGGGGAGGGAGGGGGAGAATGACACCTGAAAGGACTGTGGATGCTGGAAATCAGAAACAAAACTAGACAATGCTGGAAAATCTCTGTGGGTCTGACAGCATATGTGGAGGGAAGTCAGAATTAATGTCCCGGATCCTGTGACCCTTCTTCAGAAGAATATAGGACTATGCTGAGAAGGTGGGTGTGTGGGGCTAGGAGAATTACAACTTCAAAGAGCCATCACAGATGTTTTGTAGCCATTCTGTGATTTAATGAAAATGTTAATTCTCAATTCTTTAAAGCTCCGAAACTTTATAAAGTATCACAAAACCATAGTAAAAAAAAGTAAAGCAAATATAAAGCAGACCTCTGACATTACTAAATGTTTGAACTAGAAAATGGTCTCCGAGCTGATTTACATTAGAAGCTCAAGGTCCTGCTGTCACTGATAAGAATCATCAAACTCACTGCTAGATATATCAGCAGGTAGGATTTGAACTCTGGTCTCCTGCCTCAGAGGTAGAAACACTAACACTGCACCACAAGAACCCTTCAAACACACCTGTATTTATTTATTTTTTAGTTTCTTTTCTTCTTCGTCCAGAAGTGCTCTTGTATTCAATGAATGATTGGGTTTTTTTTCCCCGTCACCCAATCATCATCATTTTGTCACCACCAGTAAATCAGCCATGATTCCTATTTGATGAGTTTCCATGCAAAGCCCATTTGGGCGGTGCAATGACATCAAAGGTGAAGGAGGGGTAGGGAAAGGAGAGGGGTACTAAATCAAAATGGAGTTCGACAAACTCACTTGAAAATATTTTTATTGAACTGTTTTTCTAATCAATGTGTTCAGAGATGTTATTACATATCTCTGGAGCAGATGGGATTGAACCCAGGCCTCCTAGTCCACACTATCACTGTGCCACAAGAGGGCCCACAAATTCATTCATAATATCCCACTATTGAGTGAAAGCAGTTGTTCTAACACAGCTATACCAAATCAGCCTCACTGTGACTGGATTCACAGCACAGTGATAGTAAAACATTCAATGACCCTCAAAATTGCCCAATTTTTCTCAACCAGACTTTACAAATAACAGATCTTAGACACCAGGTTTATAACTTAAACAAAAATTAACAATTTATTACTAATAATGTAATATATTGGAAAACAGATAAACGAGGTAATCTAATTAATAGCTATGATCGAAAGTCCAATTTTTTAATCATAATCCTCACTCATTCACAGACAGACACAGTTAAGGGATAAATTTTAACAAAGGAAAATAAAGGAATTACAATTTGTTAGTTCAATAAGCAGTTTCCAATATAGACTGAAAGAACTGCGGATGCTGAAACAGAAACAGAAGTTGCTGAAAAAGTTCAGCAGGTCTGGCAGCATCTGTGGATAGAAATCAGAGTTAAAGTTTCTGGTCTGGTGACCCTTCGTCAGTTTCTAATGATGGACAGGCATTCATTAAATCCTTGGACAATGGGTTGTTCACGGACATGAAGGGTTGTATATCTTGATCAAATTTTAAAGTCACCAGTTAATAATTCCCTAATCCTTCAGGGAAGGAAATCTGCTATCCTCATCGTGACACCAGATCCACAGCAATGCCTAGCAAGCCATTCAGTTGTACCAATTGCTACAAAGACTCAAAGAAATGAAACTGGATGGATCACCTGGCATCGAAATAGGCAGCAGAAAAGACAATGACAGAAACAGTCCTGTCAAAACTACAAAGTCTTCCTTACTAACATCTGGGGGTTACTGCCAAAATTGGGAGAGCTGTCTCACAAACTAGTCAACCAGCAGCCTGACATTGTCATACTCATGGAATCATACCATACAGACAATGTCCCAGGCACCACCATTACCATCCCTGGATGTGTCCTGTCCTACCACAAGACACACTGGGCAGAGATGATGGCACAGTGGTTTACAGTTGAGAGGGAGTTGCCCTGAGTGTCAACATTGAGCCCAGACCCCATGAAATCTCATAGCTTCAGGTTAAACTCGGGCAAAGAAACCTCCTGCTGATTACCCTGTGCCTTCCTCCCTCAGCTGATGAATCAGTACTTTTCTATGTTGAACAACACTTGAAAGAAGCATTGAGGATGACAAGGGCACAAAACGTACACTGGGTGGGGGAATTTCAATATCTACCACCAAGAGAGGTTTGGTAGTGGTACTACAAATCAAGGTGGTTGGCTCCTAAAAGACACAGCTGCTAGGCTGGGTCTGCAGCAGGTGGTGAGGGAACCAACAAGAGGGAAAAACATGCTTAACCTCATCCTTAACAATTTGCCAACTGCAGATGCATCTGGCCCTGACAGTATTGATAAGAGCAACCACTGCATAAGCCTTATGGAGACAAAATCCTGCCTGCACATTGAGAAGACTGGTACCAGTCTTCAGCCAATTGGATTCACTCTGTGTGTTATCAAGAGACACTGGATACTAGCTAAAGGCCGTGACAACATTCTGGCAATAGTACTGAAGACTTAAGCTTCAGAACTTGCCGCTCCCCTATCCAAGCAGTTCCAGTACAGTTACAATACTGGCATCTACCTAGCGATGTGGAAAATTACCTAGGCATGTCCTGTTCATAAAACGCAGGACAAATCCAACTCAGGCACTTACCGCACCATCGGTCTACTCTCAATCATCAGTAAAGTAATGAAAAGTGTCATTAGTAGTGCTATCAAGTAACACCCTGCTCAGCAATAATCTGCTCAGTGACACCCAGTTTGAGTTCTGCCAGGGCCACCTAGCTCTTAATCTCATTACAGCTTTGGTACAAAGAGCTGAATTCCAGAGGTGAGGTGAGAGTGACGGCCTTTGACATCAAGGCTGCATTCAATCGAGTGTGGTATCAAGGACTCCTCGCAAAACTGGAATGAATGTGTATTAGGAGCAAACTCTCCTGTGGTTAGTGTCATACATGACACGTAGGAAGGTGGTTGTAGTTTTTGGAAGTCAGTCATCTCAGCTCCAGGACATCTCTACAGGAGTTCCATAGGGTCATGTCCTAGGTACAACCATCTTCAGCTGCTTCTTCAATGGATCTTCCCTCCATCATAAGTTCAGAAGTGGGATTGTTCACCAATGATTGCACAATATTCAGCACGATTTGTGACTCCTCAGATGCTAAAGCAGTCTGTGTTCAAGTGCAGCAAGGTCTGGACAACATCCCGGCTTGAGCTGACAAGTGGCAAATAACATTCACGTCACACATATGCCAGGCTATGAACATCATCAATAAGAGACAATCTAACCACAGCCCCTTGACCTTCAATAATGGGCGGCACAGTGGCTCATGGGCGGCACAGTGGCTCAGTGGTTAGCACTGCTGCCTCATAGCAGCAGGTTCCCAGGTTCAATTCCAGCCTTGGGTGACAGTCTGTGTGGAATTTGCACATTCTCCCGGTGCCTATGTGGGTGTCTTCCGGGTGCTCCAGTTTCCTCCCACAGTCCAAGGATGTGCAGGTCAGGTGAATTGGCCATGCTAAATTGCCCGTCGTGTTAGGTGTATAAGCCAGAGGGAAATGGGTCTGTGTGGGTTAATCTTCGGAGGGTCGGTGTGAACTGGTTGGGCCAAAGGGCCTGTTTCCGCACTGTAGGGAATCTAATCTAATCTAATAGTGTTAACATCACTGAATCTCCCACTATCAACTTCCTGGAGGTTATCATTGACCAGAAACTCAACTCAAACTCACCACATAAACATAGTAACTACAAGAGTAGGTCAGAGTCTACGAATACTGTGGCGAGTAACTCAAATCCTGACTCCCCAAAGCCTATTCACCATCTACAAGGCACAAATTAGGAGTGCGATGGAATACTCCCCACTTGCCGGGATGAGTGCAGTTCCACCAACTCAAGAAATTTGACACCATCCAGGACAAAGCAGCCCAATTGATTGGCACAACACCCACAAGCTTCCACTCTCTCCACCACCAATAATATGTACTATCGACAAGATACACTGCAGAACCTCATCAAAGGTCCTCAGACAACACCTTTCAAACCTACAACCACTTCCATCTAGAAGGACAAGGGCAGCAGATACGTGGGAATACCATCATCTTCAAGTTCCCCTCCAAGCCACTCACTATAGTGACCTTTCCTTCATTGTTGCTGGGTCAAAAATCTGGAATTCCTTCCCTAAGGGCATTATAGGTCAACTTCAGCGGTTCAAGAAGGCAGCTCACCATCATTTGAACGTAAACACTTTCAGCAGACTACTAAAAAGATTTACTTATTTCTTACAGACTGAGATTTTTCTTCCCCAAGAACATTCAATTTCAATGGCTGGGTAGAAAACAAGTGACACAGAGAGCAAAACACAACAGCAGTTTCTAGAAGCCTCCAAAAAGAATATGGCTTCCTGCTAAAAACCCAGGCATAACCAGACCTCTTTTTTTCTTTTCCATCAACATTCTTTCTTTGTGGTAGATTGGTTAGCACCGGTCCTCCCTTTATTGACCAACGCAACATCCAACCAGCTGCCAGCCCTGAGCATAACAACAAATCAAATACTGACTTACCGACAGTGTCATTAGAACAGTAATTAAGTAGCATTGTCTTCCAGGCTGGTTCACAAACAACAAATATATGTCTTTGTTCTTTAAAACAAGCTGCTTAATCAAAGATTAACTCGGAACCTCAACTCACAGTCCCAAACCATAAGAAATGAGAAAAATAAACGAAAAATAGTGAGGGCCTCTAGACACAAAATAAAGTTATGAAGTGAGACCTGTATAAAGGATAGGTAGTATATTGATAATAATAATTTGTCTTTACTTGTGGAGCCTAGTGTTTGCCACAATAAACATCTTTACAGAACAGCATTACACTGCATAAAATGCATATTTACTATTTGTTGTAAATGTAAAGTAATATTTTAATTGTTGTAAAAGGCTATCTATATGGATGGAAGGAGCTGTTTACCTTTTGAAAAGCTATGTTTTATTTATTGGTGTTCTCTAGATTAAATGATTTTTTTTCTTGCAGTGGGAACCTATCACAGTGACCTTGGTTGAGAAGGTTCAAATAGTAGCAGTGATCCTTGGTTGCCTTTTTCTGATAGCAAGTGTGACCTGGCTCTTATGGTCAGCCTTCAGTCCTGCTGCAATTTGGCAACGAAGAGACGTCTTATTTCAGATCTGCTATGGAATGTATGGCTTTATGGACCTTGTTTGCATAGGTATGTTGGATGAATAAGAATTAATCAACATTTCTATTAGCACATTAAAACTGTGAAGTTATCATTTAAAAAAAGGGGAGGACTTGTTCATTTGTTCAAAGTACCACATTCACCCAATTTTAAAAGTCAAATTTTTGGATTAGTTTTTTAGGCACGATCTTTATTTTCAACTTTTACCTCAATAATATTTTCAAGGGGCTAATATGCATGTTTGATTTGAGCCCACACTGCATCCTGTGCATGGATGGCCTGGCTTATCCAGGTGAGACCACTGATTGGCTTGTTACTATAACAGATGCAAGAACTAGGTGAGATCTGACCTGCTGAAGTTTGCGGTCCATACTCAAGGTTCGACAGTGCTATATAATTGAGTCCTAGTTTGATCATGGATTTGCCTTTTTGTTTAGTGACACAGGCTGTGCATGATGACAATAATAGCAGGGCATCAGGTCAAGAAACATCTACCAAACATATGGGTTGTCAGCAGGCTTTCCTGGACAGCCTCTTCTAACAGCTGTCTTGTTACCAATGAGTGTATTAGGGGAAGTAGGGATGAGAGGGGAGTAGGGTAGCTAAGGAATTTTCATCCCTGAAAAATTAAGGTCAACTCTTACATGTAGTATGTGAAAAATTGTGAAGTTCTAAGCCAGAAGTCATGGGACAACTTTTATGAGATTACCTTTTACTTGGGTAAATGTGATGCATGAATTAATGTTGCCTTCAAATTACAGACAGCACTATATTCAATCACATTATGTAACGTAATAACATTCAGCATTCATCCATTATCGTATAAGCACCAATTTCCTGATTTATGTTCTTAGTTCTGAACTTTGCTCTGTGTGGGATAAGGCAAATTAGATATTGATTGGCAATAATGCTTCATGTTAGTGAATGCTGTTGCAGTCCACAGTAACCATTTTCTGCTCCCACATTTGCATGTTTTCTGCCAGAATTTGCCACTGAAATGTGGAAAATCAGCTTGGAAAATCAAACTGCACAGGACAGGATGTTATAGCTGCACTCAGTGGGAGTCCTATCCTCTTAAATAATTTTTTGGAGGAAGAAATTTTTAAATGCAGGTTTATGTTATCTTTATTCTGGTCTCCCTACTATAGGAAAGATGGTGTGAAACTTTAAAGGGTTCAGAAAAGATTTACGAGGATGTTGCCAGGGTTGGAGGATTTGAGCTACAGGGAGAAGCTGAATAGGCTAGGGCTGTTTTCCCTGGAGCATCGGAGGCTGAGAGGTGATCTCATAGAGGTTTATAAAATCATGAGGGGCATGGATAGGGTGCATAGACATGGTCTATTCCCCAGGGTGGGAGAATCCAAAATGAGTGGGCATATGTTAAAGGTGAAAGGGAAAAGATTTAAAAGGGACCTAAGGGGCACCTTTTTCACGCAGAGGATGGTGCGTGTATGGAATGAGCTGTCAGAAGAAGTGGTGGAAGCTGGCACAATTACATCACTTAAATAGGGCTCAGTGGTTCGCAATGCTGCCTCACAGTGTCAGCGACCTGGGTTCAATTCCAGCTTTGCGCAACTGTCTGTGTGGAGTTTGCACATTCTCCCCGTGTCTGCGCAAGTTTCCTCTGGGTGCTCCTGTTTCCTCTCACAGTCCAAAGATGTGCTGGTTAGGTGAATTACCCATATAAAATTGCCCATAATGTTCAGGGATGTGTAAGCTAAATGCATTAATCAGGGGAAATGTAAAGTAATGCATTCCAATGTGCCAATGTTGACAAGGAAGCGTCCAAAATGTCCACCTTCTTCCTCAACTGAGGATTCCCCAGGACCGTAGTTGACAGTCCCCTCTGCCGTGTTTGATCCATCTCCCACATTTCAGCCCCTCACCCTTGTCTTCCCTCCCACAGCAGCGACAAGGTCCCCCCTTGCCCTGAAGCGACTGCTGGACATGCACATGGATAGCAGTGAATTGAGGGGTGCGTAGGTTAAGTTATTTTTTATATTAGGATTAATCCTCAGCACAACATTGTGGGCCAAAGGGCCTGTTCTGTGCTGTACTTTTCTATGTTCTATTAGTTGGATACTCTTTGGAGGGTCAGTATGGACTTGTTGGGCCAAATGGCCTGTTTCCACACTGTAGGGATTCTATGAAAAGGCATCTAGGTGGGTTTATGAATAGGAAGGGTTTTGGGGAACATGAGCCAAGTGCTGGCAAATGGACTCAGATTTACTTAGGATATCTGGTTGGCCTGGAGTAGTTGGATCAAAGGGTCTGGTTCCATGCTGCATTGCTCTATGACTGTTTATAAGAAATTTGAGATATCTGCAAAACATTTTAAAGACATAGGGAAGGTCAATGAATGTTATTTATAAAGCCTTTTATAAGATACTTGATGAAGTGCCCTATACCAATTGTCAGCAAAAGTGACAAAAATCTACAGAAAAGATATATTGGCTTTAGAGAATGTAGTGTTATGACACAGGGTAAACCCCCCCCCCCCCGCTTAATTTAAACTAGCAACACAGAAAAGATTTATCCCCTGCAGTAATCTGTGAAAATTCAATAGGGCCAAGAACTATTTAAACTAAAATCTAACAACTTTATTTCTTATGGTATAACAGAGAATAATTAACTAACAACTATTTGCAATTCATTCCTCTAACCTATCTTTTACCTCTCCCTTCTACAATACTAGTCCGATAAAACCCTTCGATTAAAGTTTACCAAAAATTCAAGTTTTTAAAACCAGCCAGATGTGGAATCTTCTCTTCCTCAGTCTTCTTTTCTTCTTTTTAGGGATTTCTGCTTCACAGGTCACTGATCGATAAAGGTACCTTTAAGAGAGATATTCTCTGGGCAGTCTTCAGATGCTGGTGACTTGGCAGGTCTCCTCCCAAGTGTTCAATTTTTCCTGGTCTTAGAACCCCCCACCCTCCTGAAACTAATTGGTCTAATTCAAAACTGTTTTGTCATTTCCAGGCAACCAGCTACCCCAGTAGCTGGAGCACATGTTTCATTATATCTTGTTTAGAACACTTGGAGCTGACAGGTAGTTCTGCGAGCTTTTAACTCTTTTAAAGGTACATTACACCCACATCTTCAAAACAGTAGCATCAGATTATCAAATAATAACTCCATTTGTTAAATTACAAGGAAACGTTACACAAACTGGGGTTATATTTGCTGGAAGTTACAATGTTAGAAGGGGTGATTTAATTGATGTTTCAAGATACTTGAGGCACACATAGGTTAGAGAGACACAACCTGTTTCCATTGCTTGGGTATCCAATTGTTGGGATGACATTGTCTAAAAGTGGGGGTCATGTTATGGCAACATTACTGCAACCTTTATCTAGAGCCCAGAACAACGAGTTTTGAGAAGACTTGTAGCTCAGGTTGAGGTTTTGGATGTAGGTTTGCTTGCTGAGCTGGAAGGTTCATTTCCAGACATTTTGTCACCCTACTAGGTAACACCTTCAGTGGGCCTCTCGGTGAAACACTCTTAATAATTCCAGCTTTCTATTTATATGTTTGGGTTTCTTTGCTCAGAGTCCAGGCCCAGAATAACTGAACATCAGAAAAATGTTTAGTTAATTAGGGGGAACCGGCATGGATTCATGATGGGGAAGTCACGCCTGACAAACCTTACTGAGGTTTTTGAAGAGGTGACTAAGGTAATAGACAGAGGCTGATGTTTATATGTACTTCCAGAAGGTATCTGATAAACCCCCTCATAAGAGACTGTTAACTAAGGTAGAAGCCCATGGAATTGATAGCTAATTATTGATATGGCTGAGAAATTGATTGAGTAGCAGGTGACACAATGTAGGGATAATGGCAAATACTCAAATTGGCTGGACGTGACTGATGGTCTCCCACAAGGATCTGGTGGCATTATAGACGAGAGCACAAAATTACAAGAGGATATTGATAGACTAGGTTAATAGACAAAACTGTGGTAGATGGATTTCAATGCAACCAAGTGTGAGGTTATCCATTTTTGACCTGAGAAAGAAGGATTAGAGGAGGAGGGCGGGTGGGAGACACTACAGGTGTAGTGTCTTGAGTTCAGCCACTGCCCAAATATATCGTTTCAATCACCTTCCGAGAGTGCAGTTCGACTGCTCCCACTCAGATCCTAGCTGTCACTACTCCCACTGCTCCTCCCAAAAATGGAAGCCGCTGATGCCCGAGGTAAGTCCTTTTAAGAGGGAAAATTTACCTTCTGTCTTTCTCTGTCTTTCTCTGTCTCTCTCTCTCTCTCTCTCTCTCTCTCTCTCTCTCTCTCTCTCTCCAAACAAACAAACCTCCTCTCTTGGTTTGTAAGAATAATACCTGGACTTCGGGGCTTAGGTTATGAGGGGAAATTATGCTAAGAAGAAGTGTTTTCTCCAGAATTTAGAAAGCTAAGGGATGATCTGATTGAAGACTTTGAGATATTAACAGGAAAAGACAAGGTGATAAAGATAAACTGATTTCGGACTCTACAACTATGGAGACGTTGTCTGAGAATTAGGACAATAAAGTTCAGGAAAGCTGTACTTCTGCACACAAAGGGTATTTGCAATTGTCTTTCACAGATATCAGTGGATGCTGGGTATGTTGTTAATTTTAAACCTGAGATAGATACCTTTTTGTTAAGCAAAGGTCTTAAGAGATATGAGTCAAAGACAGGTATATGGGGAGCCATGAGCCATGATTTCATTGAATCATGGGACATCCTGGAGGGCGGGATTGAATGGCAAGTGGCTGAGAATCAACCACATTGCTGTGGTTCTGGAGTCACATGTAGGCCAACCAGGTGAGGATGGCAGATTTTCTTCCCTAGAGGACATTACTGAGCCTGATGTTCTTTTTCCAACATTTGGAATGGTCATCAGTAGAACCTTCATTCCAGTTTTTTTTTTCAAATTGAATTCAAATTTCACTGTCTGGTGGGTTTGAACCTGTGTCCCCGGAAAATTAGCTGAATTTCCTGGACTAATAGTCTAACAATAATTCCACTCGGCCATCGCCTCTCCACAGAATGTGTTCAAACCCCACCACTGCAGCTGGTGGAATTTTAATTGCAATGAATAAAACTGACATGTAAAGCAGCACTGAGTTATTGCAACAGTGAAACTATTGTTGATTGTCATAAAAACCTTTGTAGTTCACAAACATCATAGCTTGAAAACAGACCCTTTGTGCTACCATGTCTATGCTGAGCACCTTAGAATTTTTTAGAATCCCTACAGTGTGGAAACTGGCCCAAAAGGTTGGGGTACGTATTTCTGGCATCATGCCACTATTTGGGAAGCTTGACTCATTCAATCCTGCCATCGAAGACTGGGCCTAGTATGTGAAAAGAATGTGTTTTTTTTAACAGGCAAATGACATTGGGGCTGATGAAAAGCAAATAGGAATTCTCATGATAGTTGATGGACCTACAGTTTTTGCAGTTGTTAGGAGCCTAACATTCCCTGAGGCACCTCATACTAAACCTTTCAAGAGTTGACAGATTTAGTTAAAGAATACTACAACCCCAAACCTCCTTTAATTCTTGACACTACCAGTTTTACTTGACAGTTCGAGAACTAGGAGAATCTGTATTGCTATTTTTGATGAGGTTAAGCGGAGGCATGTGACTTTAGTTTAATGCATAATGAGGGGGATGCTGAGAAAATGTTTGGCATGTGGGATTAACAACATAACCATGCAAAAGCACCTGCTTGCTGAAGCCCAGCTGGATGTCAAACAGGCATTACAACTGGCCTTGTCATTCGAAAATGCAGCAAGTGGAGCATGTGAATTATAGGATATGCCAATGGAGGTGGACCACCCTTTTCAGGGCGACTGAGCATGGGGGCAATGGCATAGCTTCACTCAGGACCTATCCTGAACAGAGGGACTCTAAGGTCAACCCTCAACAAAACACCAAAACAGAGCCAATACTCAGCCAAATGGTGAAAATTTTCTTGAGGATCCAGGCTAGCAGGCTATTGAAGGTATGCGGACTTGAGACAGTGAAAGAGTCCCACTAGGCCTGAATTGAGTAAGAGAACTCATAGGCCGGTGTCCAGGAAAGTCTATTTACAGCTGGTTTGGGACTGTTAAATTCAACATCCAGATCAGAGCTAACCAAAATAAACATCTTGTGAAATGATCACCCAACCGAGCAGTATCAGTGATTATGGAACCAGTCTTTACCAAAATTCATTCTGGGCTCCGACCCTCCAATTTGAGTAAGAAGTCAGCCAGGCTGAGGGCCTGTACTGGGGAACCCCTGCAGATTAATGGTACAACTTCATTTCCAGGCTCCTACAAGAAGCAGCTGGTTCAGTTACCCCTGATTGTAGTAAAAGTCTCAGACCCCAGACTTGATGGGGCGAAATTGATTGACTCCTACATGTTTCAATTAGAAAATGGCTGCCTGAGTGAAGTCCTGATTCAATATCCGGAAGTTAAAGTGAGGGCAAACAAAGGTACACCAGCTCCAATTCTATACCAGAGCTTAGGTCTTTGCTTGGATTGGTAAATTATTACGGAAAATTCATATGTAAACTGGTCTTCATCCTGGCACTATTATATCTGCTGTTGAAAAAGGGTCAAATGTTCTCGTAGCAAAGATGGAGCCTTGAGGGATGTGAAGAAGCAGCAATGGCTGTCTAAGGCGTTGGCACATTATGATCCCAAGCAAGATGTGGTGCTGACATGTAATGCCTCCCAGTTTGATATCGGGGGAGTGTTGGCTGAACGGTGGCCCAGCAAAGAGGAACACCCAATACAGTATGCTTCCCAGACTTTAGCTGATGTCAAACGAAAATACACCCCGATAGAGAAGGAATGTTTGGCAGTCATCTTTGATGTGAAGAAGTTCCAGAAATACCTTTACGGACCTAAATTTGTAATAATAACGACCACAAACCCCTGCTACTTAAAGAGGACAAGGCCATGTCACCCATAGCTTCAGGTTGAATTCAGCAATGGGCTCTTATTCTGACTGCGTACATTTACAAGTTGGAGCACCATTTGGGAGGCAAGGTAGTGAATGCGGATGCATTGACCCGCCTCCCCCTGGCAGATACATCAGTGGTGGTGCCGCACTAGAACAGCCCATTCTGGTTTTAAACATTCTGGACATGTTTACGGTCACCCCTGAATGTCAGACTGTGGACACAAAAAGACCCCATCCTGGCAAAACTAAAATGGCTGGTGGTGATGGGGCAAACAAAAGGGTCATCGCAACCAGAACTGAAATGTTTTTGAATGCGTTAAGACCATATCACCATAGAGAACAGCACATTATTATGGGGAGCAAGAGTGATTGTCCCAAACAGAGGTTGCTGCTAGATTCAGGCTGAACTCCACCAGAGTCATCTAAGGGTTTCAAAAATGAAGATGTTGGTGAGTAGTTATGTCCGGTGGCCAGGATTGGTTGCTGACATAGCCTTGTTGGTGAGACAGTGCCCACAGTGCCAACATGGACAAAAATTACTGGAGCAGCTCCATCATGTTCATGGGAATGGACTCAATTACATAGAACACTACAATGTGGTACAGGCCCTTCGGCCTTCGACGTTGCGCCGACCTGTGAAATCAATCTGATGCCCATCTAACCTACACCGTTTCATTATTATCCCAGTGTGCCCAATGCCTATTTAAATGCATTTAAAGTTGGTGAGTCTACTACTGTTGCAGGCAGGCCATTCCATGTCTCTACTACTCTGAGTAAAGAAACTACCCCTCATATCTGTCCTAAGTCTATCATTGCTCAATTTAAAGCTATGTCCCCTCATGTTAGCCTTCAGCATCCGAGGAAAAAGGCTCTCACTGTCCAGCCTATCTAACCCTCTGACTATCTGATTCGTCTTGATTAGGTCACCTCTCAACCTTCTCTCCAACGGAAACAGCCTCAGTTCTCTCAGCCTTTCCTTGTAAGACTTCCCTTCCATACCAGGCAACATTCTCGTAAATCTCCTCTGAGCCCTTTCCAAAGTTTCCACATCCTTTCAATAATGCGGTGACCAGAACTGCATGCAATATTCCAGGTGTGGCCTTACCAGTGCCTTGCACAGCAGAAGCATGACCTCGTGGCTCTGAAACCCAATCCCCTTATAAACGCCAACATACCATATGCCATCTTAACAACCTTATGTCGATGATGCCAGTTCCAGATTTATAGGTTAATAGGAAGTAGGAGGGCCATATGGCCCATCTGGTTCCACCATTCATGCAGCTTGTGGCTGAACTTCTACCTCAGCATCATTTCCCACACTGTTCAATATCCCTTGATATTTTTAATATGTAGAAATTTATCAATCTCTGTCTTGAATACATTCAATAACTGAGTATACGCCGTCGTTGCGATAGAAAATTATGAAGATTCACCACCCTTTGAATGAAGACACTTTCTTTATCTGAGTCCGAAATGGCCTGCCTCATATCTCAAACCATGTCTCCTGGTTCTAGAACCCACCCCAGCCAAGGAAAACATCCTTTTTGCTTGTATCCCGTCAAGCTCTGTACTAATTTTGTCATATAATCAAAACTTTTATATGGAGATATTAGCAAATTGAAACATCTCACCAGCAGTTTGAATCATTCAACCTTTAAATAAGGTTCTGTTGGGAGAGATTAAGAATGTTAATAGAACCTGAGCGCACAGTCCAAAATGGCAGATTGTAAACCTGATCAGCTTCAGGGGCTGGTCATGATCCATCTTCTCTGTGTGCTACCTCACATGCCTGGAACCCTCTTAATGGCTGCAGACATTGTCAGAGGTTTTATGGTCGACATTGAGTGTTTTGCCTTCCCACACTCGCACTAGGAGCACCACAGCGCTGAAGGTAGCGGCTGTAAACTCCAAAGTTTTGCTTGCCATTTATAACCAAAGTAACAACATACCATAATGACATAAGAAAAGTATGTAGAGATTTATAGTGGAGATTGTGTTGTATCTGAATGCAGCATAGATATGTGGAATTCCTACGTTTCGAAAGCAGGCCTTTCGACCCTTTGAGTCAAACCAAACCTTCAAAGAGCATCCTTCCCATACCGACTTCTGTATTTATGTAATTGTCTACTCCCTCCTAAAATCCTTGGTCTTGGTGTTGGATATAAATCAAGACCGATATGTGCACATAATGAAATGTAAGAGATAGGATTCAAAACAGGCCATTTTACCCATTGAGCCTGGGAATATTGTTCCATTCTATAAGATTGTGGCTGGTGCGATTATGTTCTTAACTCCACTTTCCAGCCAGAAATCTAACCGTATCTATAGTGAATACATTCAATTTTCCAGCCTCCATTGCTTGCTGACAGAGAATTTCAAATTTTAACCACCCTCGAAGAGGAGAAATTCTTCTGAATTCCTAATGGACTAATTGTGTGCTATATCTGCATCCTGCCTTTTTGTGATTAACATAAAGAACAAGCAAGATCCTAGATTGCAGGATTCAGTAGACTCTATAACTGATGTTCTGCTTTATTATTCTTGCATCAAAATAGATCACCTCACACTTTCCCATACTATACTGCAGCTTGCAGACTCATTTAACTCCTCTATATTCGTTTACAGACTCCTTGACCCTTCAAACAACTAACAATCTTATCTATCTTCACATCATCAGCAAACATGGTCACAGTACAGTTGGATCGTTCATTCAGTTCATTAATATGGATTGTATAATTGGGGTCTGAACAATACAAGAATTAAATAAATCTGTCAAACATGACCCTCCTTTCATAAAGCTGTATTGATTTTGTATGATGATTTTCTAAATATTCTGCTGCTATTAATATTACCATTATATACATCATAGACAGACATTAGGCTAAAAGATCTATGAATGGAGGTGAAACATTTTCAGTTCAACATCTCCCTTTTTCCCAAACCCTCCAACCCTGGGCAACAAACCTAGTGTTAAGTGAAGGGGTAAATGTAGGGGAATGGGTCTGGGTGGGTTGCTCTTCGGAGGGTCGGTGTGGACTTGTTGGGCCGAAGGGCCTGTTTCCACACTAAGTAATCTAAGTAAATCTTTTCTGAACCCTTTCAAGTTTCACAACATCCTTCCTATAGAAGGGAGACCAGAATTGCACACAATGTTCCAAATGTGGCCTAAACAATGTCCTATACAGCCACAACATAACCTCCTAACTCCTATACCCAGTGCTCTGTCCAATAAAGGAAAGCATACTAAATGCTTCCTTCACTATCCTATCTATCTGCGACTCTACTTTCAAGGAACTATGAACCCACACTCCAAAGTCTCTTTGTTCAGCAACACTCCCCAGGACCTTACCATTGTGTATAAGTCCAGTCCTGATTTGTCTTTCCAAAATGCAACACCTCACATTTATGTAAATTAAACTCCATCTGCCACTCCTCAGCCCATTGGTCCATCTGATCAAGATCCTGTTGTACTCTGAGATATCGTACTTCGCTGTCCACTATACTTCCAATATTGGTGTCATCTGCAAACTTACTCACTTTAATTCCTGTGTTCACATCCAAATCTTGGTGTGGGAAAAAACTTTTTTTTAACCTTGCATTTACATTAAATTTGTGTCTTGTTCTTGATTCTGTTTAAGCAGGACGTTTCTTCCCAGGTCACTAATCACTTTGAAACCATTGAACAAATCTTCTCTTAGTCTTCCCCTCTCCAATTAAAAGAGTTGCAGCTTTTCCAATGTATAACTGAAGTTTCTAATCCCTGCAATCATGCTAATAAATCTCTTCTGCATTGTCTCCAATACACTGATATCTTTCCTAAGGTGTGGCCTGTAGGATATTACGTAATGTTCCAGCTGAGACCTAAAATGGTGTCTTATACAAGTTCAGCATGACCTCCCTGCTCTTGTACTCAATGCCCCTATTAATGAAGTATAGGATACTGTAGACTTTATTAACTGCCCTGTCTATTTTAATGAGTTATGTACATATACACCCATGTGTCTCTGCTCCTGAACACCCTTTATCTGGTATTGTCTCTCCATTTTCCTACCAATCTGTGTCACATTTCTCCAGATTGAACGTCATCTGCCACTGATCCACCCACAGCTTTATTTAAGAAGGACCTGATCAGGTGTACCCGAGAACTCTGTGGGAAGCTAGAGAAGTGATTGCTGGGCCTCTTGCTGAGATATTTGTTTCATTAATAGTCACAGTTGAGGTGCTGGAAGACTGGAGGTTGGCAAACGTGATGTCACTGTTTAAGAAGGGCAGTAAAGACAAGCCAGGGAACTATAGACCAGTGAGCCTGACCTCAGTGATGGGCAAGTTGTTGGAGGGAATCCTAAGGGACAGGATGTACATGTATTTAGAAAGGCAAGGACTGATTAGGAATAGTCAACATGGCTTTGTGCGTGGGAAATCATGTCTCACAAACTTGATTGAGTTTTTTGAAGAAGTAACAAAGAAGATTGACGAGGGCAGAGCAGTAGATGTGATCTATATGGACTTCAGTAAGGCGTTCGACAAGGTTCCCCATGGGAGACTGATTAGCAAGGTTAGATCTCATGGAATACAGGGAGAACTAGCCCTTTGGATACAGAACTGGCTCAAAGGTAGAAGATAGAGGGTGGTGGTGGAGGGTTATTTTTCAGACTGAGGCCTGTGATCAGTGGAGTGTCACAAGGATCGGTGCTGGGTCCTCTACTTTTTGTCATTTACATAAATGATTTGGATGCAAGCATAAGAGGTACAGTTAGCAAGTTTGCAGATGACACCAAAATTGGAGGTGTAGTGGACAGTGAAGAGGGTTACCTCAGATTATAACAGGATCTGGACCAGATGGGCCAATAGGCTGAGAAGTGGCAGATGGAGTTTAATTCAGACAAATGCGAGGTGCTGCATTTTGGGAAAGCAAATCTTAGCAGGACTTATACACTTAATGGTAAGGTCCTAGGGAGTGTTGCTGAACAAAGAGACCTTGGAGCGCAGGTTCATAGCTCCTTGAAAGTGGAGTCGCAGGTAGATAGGATAGTGAAGAAGGTGTTTGGTATGCTTTCCTTTATTGGTCAGAGTATTGAGTACAGGAGTTGGGAGGTCATGTTGCAGCTGTACAGGACATTGGTTAGGCCACTGTTGGAATATTGATATTGCGTGCAATTCTGGTCTCCTTCCTATCAGAAAGACGTTGTGAAACTTGAAAGGGTTCAGAAAAGATTTACAAGGATGTTGCCAGGGTTGGAGGATTTGAGCTGTAGCGAGAGGCTAAACAGGATGGGGCTGTTTTCCCTGGAGCGTCGGAGGCTGAGGGGTGACCTTATAGAGGTTTATAAAATTATAAGGGACATGGATAGGGTAAATAGACAAAGTCTTTTCCCCAGGGAGTCCAGAACTATAGGGCATAGGTTTAGGGTGAGAGGGGAAAGATATAAAAGAGACCTAAGGGGCAACTTTTTCATGCAGAGGGTGGTACGTATATGGAATAAGCTGCCAGAGGATGTGGTGGAGGCTGGTACAATTGCAACATTTAAGAGGCATTTTGATGGGTATGTGAATAGGAAGGGTTTGGAGGGATATGGGCCGGGTGCTGGCAGGTGGGACTAGATTGGGTTGGGATATCTGAGCGGCATGGACAGGTTGGACTGAAGGGTCTGTTTCCATGCTGTACATCTGTATGACTGTATGACTCTATAAAAGCTGTAAGTAAAAGTCTGAGAATGATAGACCACTGAGCCTGACAGCATTAGTGGGTAAGTTGTTGGAGGTGATTCTGAAGCTTGGGATTAATATGCATTTCGAGAGGCAGGGTTCGATTAGGGTTAGTGTTGTGTGAGGAAAATCGTGTCTTACAAGCTTGATTGAGTTTTTTGAGGAAGTAACCAAAAAGATTGAGGGCACAACAGTTGACGTTATTCATTTGGACTTTAATAAAGGTTTCACTTGGTAAACAAATTAATAAAGGTGGATCACATGGGATTCAGGGTGAGCTTGCCAAATGAATATAAAATTGGCTTGATGGTAGGAGACAGAGGGTGGTGGTGGAGGATTGTTTTTTGGATTGGAGGCCTGTGACCAGTGTTTCAGAGGGATTGGGTCCACTTTTGTTTGTCATTTATTTGGATGAGAAAAAGGAGGTATGGTTAATAACTTTACAGGTGACGCCAAAATTGGTGGTGCAGTGGAGGTTATTTATACAGAAGGTTATCTAAGATAACAAAGACATCTTGATCAGTGGGTCAGTCGGCTGAGGAGTGGTAGAAGGAGTTTAATTTGGATAGGTGTGAGGTATTGCATTTTGGTAAAACAAAGACAAGATGCCTACAATTAAATGTAGGGATCATGGGTAATGTTACAACAGAGAGACCGAGGAGTTCAGGTGCATAATGTTTGAACTTGACACCACAGGTAGACAGGGTGGTTGACTGTGTAGCATGCTTGCCTTCATTGCTCAGACTGGACGTTGGTCTTCTGGAGTACCGTTTCTCTGTGCAGTTCTGGTCACCCTGCTCTAGGAAGGATATTATTTAATTGGAGAGGGTTCAGAAAGGATTTACCAGGATGATGCCGGGAATGGAGGGCTTAAGTTAGGAAATTAGCCTGGGACATTTTTTCACTGGAGCATTGGTGGTTGAGTGGGGGAGGGGGGAGAAGGCAAAGAAGTTAAAATATTGAGACACGGTGCTAGTCAGTCTCTAAGAGTGAGAGATGAAAGTATTTGCACTCTGTCTGAAACATTACCCGAGACAGTGGTAATTTGTGGGATTGACAAGGAGAGATTTAATGTTCCTCTGCATAGGATCAGGCTGAAAAATCCACACAAGACTGGGGATGTGATAGTGGGAGTAATTGAAGGAGTTGAAAATGTGTTGCTGGAAAAGTGCAGCAGGTCAGGCAGCATCCAACAGGAGAATCGATGTTTCGGGCATAAGCCCTTCTTCAGGGATTGAAGGAGTGTCTATTCCAGGAATACAGCTTGTTCTTGGAAAAGACCCAGCAAGATCAAAGATGGAGCCTCTTGTAATGGAGAAGCTGAAGGAATACCAGGGAACTGAGGAATTCAAAGTAAACCCTGGAATGTTTTTCGGACTGTGTGGTGACAAATTCTCACAATCATAGGTTAAAACAAGAAGGAAACTCCCGAGAGAGAGAGAGATGAAGGAGTTGATGTCCAGTTGGCTGATACCCTGGTTGATGAAATGGTAAACCAGTATTGGCTCAGGCAGAAGTGGTTAGTTCTGGAAGATTACTGGAGTTACAACAAAATGATGAGACATTAAAAAATGTGTATAATAAAGCCTGTTCGGAAAAGGCATCCAAATGTAATCCCAAGTGTTATTATCTCAAGGATAGAATCCTGAGGCGAGAGTGGAGAACTCGGCAGGTTAGTGCAGAAGAGAAATGGGCATATGTACATCAGATTGTGTTGACAGTAGCAATGTCAGGTAAGTAATACAGGTAGCACATGAATTACCAGGAGGAGGTCGTTTAGGAGTGAGCAAGACTCAGGCCAAGATACAAAAGTACTTCTGTTGGCCTGGATTGCATAAGGATGGCTCTACGTGGATTATTAGAAGGTCAACACTGTAACTAAATCAGACTCATACCCAATTTCACAGCTGGAGAACTGTAGAAAAAGTTGGACAATCCACTTATTTCACAAAGTTGAACTTACTGCATGTTTACTGGCAAGTACTTTTGTCAAAGATATTGAAAGAAGTTTCTGCTTTTGTAACCCCAAATGGGCTTTATAAATTGAAAGTAAAGCCCTTTGGAATGAAGAACACACCAGCCACATTTCAAAGACGTATGAACAGTGTTGTGGCAGGATTGACTAATTGTGCCATCTATCTCGATGATTTAGTAATCTTTAGCCATTCATGGACAGATCATACAGTGCATTTGGCAGAGCTCTTTGAATGATTATGGAAATTAAAACTGGTTCTAAATTTAGAAAATTCTGAATTTGCGAAGGCAGAAGTGACGTTCTTGGGACATGGAAACATGACCCCAACAAATGTGAAGTCAAAAGCCATCGAGGAATTTCCAAGACCAAAGAGATGCTTCGGTTTTTGGGACTGAGCGAATTCTACCGGAAGTTTGTCCCAAACTTTAGTAGTGTGATGGCACTGCTGACAGATTTGCTAAAGAAGAGCACAAGCTTTCAGTGGACAGAACAATCCCAGGAGGTAGTTGAGAATTTAAAAGCCGTGTTAACCACCGTATCAGTCTTAGTCACACCAAATTTTGTAAAACCCTTTTTAAAGTCGCAATGGATACCAGCGATATGGGGGTTGGAGCTGCCTTGATGCAGGAAGATGATAATGGAATTAAAAGGCTAACTCGTTCTTTTTCAAAGAAACTTGATATTCACCAGAGGAAATATTCCACCATTGAAAAAGAGTTACTGAGTTTGGTACTGGCCTTACAACGTTTTAATGGTTATGTGACAAACAATGCTTCGGAGACAGTTGTGTACACGGACCACAACCCCCTCTCTTTTTTGGAAAGATTTAAAGACTATGTCATTGGGGTCTTACTTTACAGACTTTTAGTTTACAAATTGTACATGTTGCAGGTCTAAAAATGTTATTGCAGATGCGTTATTGCGGGCTTAAAAGAAAATGTGTAGATAAGATATAACACTGGACCATGCCGAATCTATAAATATACAAAATTATTATGACCGATGGAGCTAGTAACAATGGTGTTAGGATTGAGAAGAGGTAAAAAAAAAAGTAGCCACCTTTTCATCATGTTGGGTTCGTTTTTTTCTCAAGGGGGGGGGGGGGGGGGGGGGGGGGGAAGTGTCACAAGGTTAGTATGTAAAAATTGGCAAGATTGTAAGATGAATTGAAAAATAGTGCAAGGTCCATTTTAAAAGATTGCGCTTTGTTGTGCTTGGAGGTTTGCAAGCATTGTACAGAGAGCCCAAGAATTAAAAGGAGCATATCAAGTGACTTTTCAATTAGCAGGCCCAAGCAACATTTTTACCCAGACAACAGTTTAAATTCAGCCAATTAATTTAAAAAGGCACTTAGAGATTAAGGACCAATTAAATTCAAATCTGTTAGTTTTGACAACATCAAACCAATCCGATTGGAAAGAAATTAAATGTAAATCACAGATATAAAAGATGCAGGCATTTTCAAATGAGAAGGAAGAGCCAACTTTCATCTGAAGGGGGAGTCAAACTTAAGCTGCAGCGAAAGCAAGTCCACCATCTGAAAGGCAAACCTGGTTTTCACACAAAATTAAGTTCTCCAAAAAGACCCATCAAAGGTACCACAGTATTTCCAGCTCAAAATCTTCACAGAAGAATTATCATAAGAAAGGCATTTTGTGACGTGAGATCAGCAGAAAGAAGGTTGGAGATAAAGTGGAGAAGACATAAACAGTGCAAACTTAAGAAACTAAGTTTTAAATTATTATTTACTTATTAATTTGGTTTACATAAATGGCACTTGTGTTATTGAAACTGCATACTGGTAGAATTTAATTCAATTCTGGGAGTAATTGTTCAGTTTGTTAAGAATTCTGCTAAGTTGTTCACTGTTGGAATTAAGTAAATAAATTGTAACTTGCTAGTTAGAGTGGGTGAAAGGATGCCATTTCATTTATCCACTCCGTTATAAACAGATTAGGGATTGAGAGGTAGATTATATGCCTTGTCATACTTTGTAATCAGATTATGAAGTGAGGTGATCTTCTCTGGGTGTTTCGGTTTTAATTATCTGTGGGGTGTTGACCTCCACTCTGATATCTTCCTAACTGCTTGCTGCACCTGTGTGCTTGCTTTCAGTGATTCCTGAACAAGGAACTTCCCTCCGATCACTTTGGGCATCATCACTTCCCAGTCACTCAACATTTTTTAAAAATGTGCATTTCCTGTTTTTCCAACCAAAGTTGATAACTTCATGTTTTTTCACATAATGTTTTATCTGTCATATTCTTGGAGAAAGTGAGGACTGCAGATGCTGGAGATCAGAGCTGAAAAATGTGTTGCTGAAAAAGCGCAGCAGGTCAGGCAACATCCAAGGAGCTGGAGAATCGATGTTTCGGGCATAAGCCCTTCTTCTGATTCCTGAAGTTTCCCTCCAAAACTTGCTTATTCATGTATTTATTTGTTCGGATGGTAAAACTGTTTGACATAAATCTAAGGAAATGCTATACTGTCGACTGTATGCCATTAAATTGATTATTTTTTTTGTAAGCTGAAATAACTAGTGCTAAAGCACATATTCTCAATAATGGGAAGGTCTTGGATCAAGGTATACAAGTCACTTTCGTGGAAATTAAACTGATTTTTACACTTGCTTATTTAAATCGATGTTTCGGGCATAAGCCCTTCTTCTGACTCCTGAAGAAGGGCTTATGCCCGAAACGTCGATTCTCCTGCTCCTTGGATGCTGCCTGACCTGCTGTGCTTTTCCAGCAACACATTTTTCAGCTCTGTCATATTCTTACCTACTCACTTAATCTGGTTAAATCCCTTTTAAGCATCTTTACGTTCTAATCAAATTTCACAGTTGTAACTAGCTCATTTTTTTTGAAAACATGGAAGTGGCATTCTTGGGGAAGCTAGGGAGAGGATTGCAGAACCTTGGCTTGGATCTTTATGTCGTCATTGTCCACAGGCCCCAAAGGAGCCTTCCACATCCATCAAAGTTTTACCTGCACATCCACTAATATCATTTATTGTATCCGTTGCTCCCGATGCAGTCTCCTCTACATTGGGGAGACTGGGCGCCTCCTAGCAGAGCGCTTTAGGGAACATCTCTGGGACACCCGCACCAATCAACCACACCGCCCTGTGGCCCAACATTTCAACTCCCCCTCCTCTCTGCCAAGGACATGGAGGTCCTGGGCCTCCTTCACCGCCGCTCCCTCACCACCCAACGCCTGGAGGAAGAACGCCTCATCTTCCGCCTCGGAACACTTTAACCCCAGGGCATCATTGTGGACTTCACCAGTTTCCTCATTTCCCCTTCCCCCACCTCACCCCAGCTCCAAACCTCCAGCTCAGCACTGTCCCCATGACTTGTCCTACCTGCCTATCTTCTTTTCCACCTATCCACTCCACCCTCCTCCCTATCACCTTCATCCCCACCCCCACTCACCTATTGTACTCTATGTACTTTCGCCCCACCCCCACCCTCCTCTCATTTATCTCTCCACCCTGCAGGCACACTGCCTCTATTCCTGATGAAGGGCTTTTGCTCGAAACGTCAATTTTCCTGCTCCTCGGATGCTGCCTGACCTGCTGTGCTTTTCCAGCAACACTCTAATTTAGAATCTGGTTTCCAGCATCTGCAGTCCTTATTTTTACCTACAGGAATAGTGCCAGAAGACTGGAGAATAGTAAATGTTGTTCCCGTGTTCAAGAAGGAGAGTAGGAACAACCCTGGTAATTATAGACCAGTGAGCCTTACTTCAGTTGTAGATAAAGTATTGGAAAGGATTATACGAGATAGGAGTTATAATCATCTAGAAAGGAGTAATTTGATTAGGGATAGTCAACATAGTTTTGTGTCGGGTAGGTCATGCCTCACAAACCTAATTGAGTTCTTTAAAGTGGTGACCAAACAGGTAAATGAGGGTAAAGCGGTTGATGTGGTATATATGGATTTCAGTAAGGCCTTTGATAAGGTTCCCCATGGTAGGCAATTGCAGAATATACGGAGGCATGGGATTGAGGGTGATTTAGCTGTTTGGATCAGAAATTGGCTAGCTGAAAGAAGATAGAGGGTGGTTGTTTATGGGAAATGTTCATCCGGGAGTTCAGTTACTAGCGGTGTACCACAAGGATCTGTTTTGGGTCCACTGCTGTTTGTATTTTTTATAAATGACCTGGATGAGGGTGTAGAAGGATGAGTTAGTAAATTTGCGGATGACACTAAGGTCGGTGGAGTTGTGGACAGTGCTGAAGGATGTTGCAGGTTACAGAAGGACATAGATAAGCTGCAGAGCTGGGCTGAGAGATGGCAAATGGAGTTGAATGCGGAAAAGTGTGAGATGATTCACTTTGGAAGGAGCAACAGGAATATTGAGTAGCAGGCTAATGGTAAGGTTCTTGGTAGAGAGAGCTCTGTGTCCAGGTACATAGATCCTTGATAGGATTGTTAAGAAGGTGTACCGTGTGTTGCATTTTATTAGCAGAGGGATTGAGGTCATGTTGCAGCTGTAGGAAACTCTGGTGCAGAGGCACTTGGAGTATTGCATACAGTTCTGGCCACCGCATTATAGGAAAGACATGTAAGCATTGGAAAGGGTTCAGAGAAGATTTACCGGATGTTGCCTGGTATGGAGGGAAGGTCTTAAGAGGAAAGGCTGAGGGACTGAGATTGTTTTCATTAGGGAGAAGAAGGTAAGAGGTAATTTAATAGAGACATATTAGATAATCAGAGGGGTAGATAGGGTGGACATTGAGAGCCTTTTTCCTCAGATGGTGATGGCTGGCACAAGTGGGCAGAGCTTTAAATTTAGGGGTAATAGATATAAAACCGATGTTAGAGGTAGTTTCTTTACTCCGTGTAGTAAAGGCATGGAACGCACTGCCTGCAACAGTAGTAGACTCGCCAACTTTAAGGACATTTAAATGTTCATTAAATGATATCGATCATAATGAAATAGTGTAGGTTAGATGGGCTTCAGATTGGTTGGTGCAACATCAAGGGCAAAAGGGCCTGTACTCGCTGTAATGTTCAATGTTCTTTGTTCTATGTTTCATTTGGTCTCCTCATCAAAACTGTTAATGTGGATTGTGAATATCGAGCCTGAAAACTGATCCTTTGTACCCTAACATTGTAACAGGGGATGTGACGGTGTTGGACTGGTGCGGACAAAGTTAAAAATCACACACACACCAGGTTGTAGTCCAACAGGTTTTTGGAAGCAGGAGTTTTCAGAGCGCTGCTCCTGTCCACAACCACCTGATGAAGGAGCAGCGCTCCAAAAGCTACTGCTTCCATTAAACCTGTTAGACTATAACCTGGTATTAGGCGAAACTGAGGAATGCAGATGCTGGAGATCAGAGTCAAGATTAGAGTGGTGCTGGAAAAGCACAGCAGGTCAGGCAGCATCCGAGGAGCAGGAGAATCGATGTTTCGGACATAAGCCCTTCATTCCTGATGCTTTTGCACCACCACACTCTCAACTCTAACCTGGTATTGTGTGATTTTTAACTTTGTTACATTATGCCATCCTGAAAATTAACTCTTACTTTTATTCTTCCTCTCTGGTTTCTGTCCATTAATCAGTTCTTAATACTTCTTTCATTCATTTGTGGGATGTGGGCACTAACTGACCAGGATTTATTACCCATCTCTAGTTGCCCTTGAGAAAGTGATGGTGAGATGCCTTCTTGAACCACTGCAGTCCACGTGCTGTAGGTTGACCCACATTTCCTTACCTGCATCCCACAGCACTCAAGGTTTGGTTTCATGAGGTCCTGCAGACCTGACTATTTTAATTATTTTCAAAACATCCAACACTTCCTTTTTTTATGTTGACATGCCTTAGAATATCAACACTCCTGTCCTCAGATTCACCATCCACAATGTCCTTCTCCTTTGTGAATAGTGGTGCAAAGTATTCACTAAGTACCTTACCCATTTTCTCCATCTCCACATGTAAGTTCCCTCCTTGTCCTTGAGTGGACCAATCCTTTCTATAGGTGTTGTTCCTTACATTCATATAAAACCCCTTGGGATTTTCCTTAATCTTGTTTGTCAAATGTGTTTCATGGCCCCCTTTAGCCCTCCTACTTCCTTGTTGAGTTCTCTCCTGCTATCCTTGTATTCTTTGAGGATGTTTATAAAATCATGAGGGCCATGGATAGCATAAACAGACAAGGTTTTTCTTTAGTGTGAGGGAGTCCAGAACTAGAGGGCATAGGTTTAGGGTGAGGGTGGGTGGAAAGATATAAAAGGGACCTAAGGGGCAACTTATTCACATAGGGGGTGGTACATGTCTGGAATGAGCTGCCAGAGGAAGTGGTGGAGGCTGGTACAATTACAGCATTTAAAAGGCATCTGGATGGGTATATGAATAGGAAGTATTTAGAGAGATATGGGCCAAGTGCTGGCAAATGGGACTAGATTGGGTTGGGATATCTGGTTGGCATGGACACATTGAACTGAAGGGTCTGTTTCCATGCGGTACATCCCTATGACTCTGTCTGTCTTCAATTTCCTTTTTCTTTTTGACTAAGCTCTCAATTTCTCTTGGCTCCTGAATCTAGCCATCCTTCATTTTCACAGGAACATGCTGGCTCTGAACCTTAACCAGTTGGCCATAAAAAGATCCCCACCTAACAGATGTGAATTTACCCTCAAATGGTTGCCACCATTCTACATTCCCCAGAGGACTTATCCATAATTAACTTCAAACTTACAGTATTACTGCTGTTGCTGAAATGTTCACCCACCTGACTGGACTCTTTTCCCAATACCATGTCTACTATGGCCCCATCCCATCAAGTAACCTTCCTGGTCGCAAATAACAAATCCTCCTCATCCAAGTTCCTGGCACTGCTCAAGTCCCAGTCAATATATTGGAAATAAAACTCATCCATCCAACCCAACAAATCAGCCAACAACAATCCTGCTGGCTTTACATTTTTACATAAAACATCCACAGATTTGCACTTCTATCACCAACTGGCTGTTGGGAGGTCTGCAGTACAATCCTGTTAAAATGATCGCACCTTTCCTAGTCCTGAGCTCTATCGATATGGCCTTGCTAGATGAGCTTGCCAAAGTGTCCTCCCTCAATACAGCTGTGATATTCTCCTTTATCAATAATGCAACACCCCGACCTCTTTTACACCCCTCTCTATCTCACCTGGGCTGCCTTAATCCTAGGGTATTAAGCTGTCAGTTTTGTCCCTCTTTCAACCAAGTCTCTGTAATTGCTACAGCATCAGAGGTATACGTACGTAACTCAAGCCGGAAGTTCATCTGCCTTATCTGTCATGCTGCCTGTGTTAAAACAACTTCAGACTGCCAGTCCTACTGATTTGAGTGATCTCTTCCAGTCTTTTCATCCTGCTAGCCTTACTGGCCTTAGTCTCTAACTCCTCCTCAGTCATTACATGCTGACTTACTGCTCTGGTTCCCACACTGCTGCCATACCAGTTGAAACCCTCCCAAGTTACGCTGGGAAACCTCTCTGTCAGCATATTGGTGCCTCTCCAATTTCAGTGTAACCAATCTGTCTTGTACGGGTCCCCGTTGCCCAGGAAAGCAGCCCAATGATACAAATACCCGAAGTCCATCCCTCCTACACCAGCTCTTTCACCACATATTTTTATTAAAAAAAGGAATTTTTTTTCTTTTGAATATTACAAACACAATGGTTAGCACCAGTGGTTAGCACTGCTGCCTCACAGCACCAGAGACCCGGGTTCAATTCCCGCCTCAGGCAACTGTCTGTGTGGAGTTTGCACAATCTCCCCGTGTCTGCGTGGGTTTCCTCTGGGTGCTCCGGTTTACTTCCACAGTCCAAAGATGTGCAGGTCAGGTGAATTGGCCATGCTGAATTGCCCGTAGTGTCAGGTGAAGAGGTGAATGTAGGGGAATGGGTCTGGGTGGGTTGCTCTTCAGCAGGTCGGTGTGGACTTGTTGGGCCGAAGGTCCTGTTTCCACACTGAAAGTAATCTAATCTAAACTTAACAGTAATCTAAAAATCAAAAAATTCAAGCCAATATTAATAAAACAAGCCGCTGATTACATAATTAATAACTAAGCTAAAAAAGGAAAATCTTAACAATAATAATAATGATAACAACCATTACACAGCTCAGCAAAACAAAGTAACAGCCCTTGATCATCAAGCACATACGTTTATACATATTCAAGTGTTCAAAGTTCCTCCTCTTTGGATACCAGATTCATTACATAGAATTGCCATGGCTATATAAAGGCTCTTATTAGTGTGGCAGACATATCTGTACCCAGATAGTCCAAAAGGAGCCTCCATGTCTTATAGAAATTCTCAGTTTTATGATGCACATACTTGTGAGAAAGTCTAAGGGGATGTGTTCCATGCAGCCCTGGGGGGGTTTTCAGATACCCACCCTGACAGAATGTTCTTTCTTGCACAAAAAGTCAGGATACTGAAAAGCCTCTTTTTTTTGTATGCATCTCATGGAAGTGAATTAACAAAGCCAAGAAGGAGAGATACTGAGTCCATCTCCACCTGTGTCCCCAAAGTCCTCCTCTATTTCACCGACCACAGTGCTCCAGTATACCCGCAGCCTGTGGCAGGACCAGAGACAATGAGTGAGTGTGCCCATACTCACTTTACATTTAGGACACATTGGAGATGTTCCTGCTTTCAATTTGGAAAGGCAGTCTGGAGCCAAGTGGACCCTGTGAAGAATCTTCAATTGCAATGTGTGGGTCCTTTGCAAATCGAGATCCTTTTTGCATTTTCCCAGATATGCTCCCATATTTGAGAAGAGATCTCAACGTCCAGCTCCTTCTCCCATACCTTACAGAGCCACTCGGACTTGTCCAAGGGACCCTCTCCCAGCAGGTGATAAACATTGCTAACAGAAAGTGTATTCTCAGCACTCAGTACCCTCTTCTCCATATCGGACCTATAAGAATCAGTTAGAAGTGTGGTCTGTTTTTGTATGACGTTTCTAATTTGAAAGAAATGAAAGATGTCCCTACTGGGTGATTCATGTTTCTGAGCCAACTGGTCAAAGGACATCAATATGTCCCCTTCGAATAAATCACCCGGGCAAGACATGCCCCTAGCTGCCCATAGTTTAAACCTAGAGTCCATCATCCCTGGCTGAAAACCCGGCATACCAACTAAGATTGTCAAGAATGATGTTTTGGCAATAATGCCTTCACCCTGATGCATTGCCCTCCATGCCTTGACAGTATTGATGACTATTGGGTTATGGCAATATTCCTTATCTGTCCTCATTTTGTCTTGGAACAGCAGGCTATTAAGGAGGCATCTTGGCTGAAATGCTTCAATGTCCAACCAAAGTGAATGAGGGCTCCCCCCGCCCCCCCAGCAGGACCCAGTCATTCACATAAGATACCAAAGAGCTTAATTGATAATTTTTGATATCTGGGAGGCCCACTCCTCCCAACCTGTAAGGTAACTGCAGTTTAATTAGGAGTTGCATGGGATAACAGATAAAGGAACTGAACCAGCTGTTCAGTCTTCTAAATGTTTGCTTAGTAAGAAGCCGAGGAAGCATTCGCGTAAGATACAGCAGACGGGGCAGAATGTTCATTTTAATGAGGGCTATCCGACCTAACCAAGAGATTGGAAGCGTCTCCCAGCTACGAAGGTCCTGCTTGATTCTGTTGAAGAAATGGGCAAAATTGACTTTAAATAGCTGATCAAAAATGGGAGTGATAAATATACCTAAGTGGAGAAAGCCCACCTACAACCATCTAAAGGGGAACCGAGATCCACCCTCAGGATCAGGCATACTCTGGAGACCACCCATGGGCATGGCATCTGACTTCACAAAATTGATCTAATAACCTGAGAAGCCAGCAAATATATTGATGCATTGTGTCAGGTGTGGCACTGAGAATGTTGGGTTTGATAAGAAGACAAGAATGTCATCCACATACAGTGCAATCTTATGTGACTTCATCCCCACTTCTGGAGTGTTTATATTGGGATCCTTGTGAATTGCCTCTGCTAGTGGTTCGATCACCAATGTGAAAAGCAATGGTGACAGGGACAACCCTGTCGACTGGCCTTACAAACATTATAATTGCTTCACCATACATCATTGGCGAGGACCACAGCAAGAGGACCACTATACAAAACCTCCAGCCACCTGATGAAGGTCTCTCCCAGACCAAACCACTTCAAAGTATGAAAAAGATATGGCCACTCGATCCTGTCAAATGCCTTTTCCGCATCTAAGGAGATCACCAATCCCTGTACCAATTGCTGTTGACATACTTGGATCATGTTAAGTAATCTCCTGACATTATCCATCAATCTGTGATCTTTTATAAACCCTGTCCGGTCCTTCTTAATGATGGAGAGAGTACAGTTTTCAGCCTTAATGCTAGAGTCTTGGTAGATTTTGAAGCTGACATTCAGAAATGAAATGGGTCAATAGGAAGCACAATCCTCCGCGGCCTTCCCTTTTTTAAAAATGAGAGAGATGGTGGGAGGTGGCCACAACTCTGAGTCGTTAAACATACTAAGCAGCGGTCCTGACAGTATACTTATAAATTCCATATAGAACTCACTGGGGAACCTGTCAGGACCCAGCGCCTTCCCATTCTGGAGTTGCCTCACAGCCTCCTGCACCTCTTGCTCTGACAATGGGGCATTGAGGAAATACCCTTGTTCAGGGGTCACTCCTGGAAGGTCCAAGTTCTTTAAAAAAAAGACTCCATCCTAACCCGCCCACTCTCACAGCTTTCAGACTGGTATAATTCAGAATAAAATTTCTGGAATGCTGCATTAATTCTTTTAGAATCATAGGTCAAGTTTCCCAGTATCTTCCCTGATTGAGGTAATGGATCGGGGGACACTCCTTTTCCTGGCAAGGTACGCTAAGTACCTGCCCGGCTTATCCCCATGCTCAAACAGCCTTTGGTTTGCAAGTGTAAGCTCTCTTGGCATGTGAGCATGGAATTCAGTATAGACTGAAGCGCTGTGATCCTCTTCAGTTTAACCAGTGAGGGCCTGTCAAAGTATGCCTTCTCAGCTACGTTCAGATGTGTCTCGAGCAAGCATTGCTGCTCACCCATCTGCTGTTTCTTACTGGCAGAGTAGGAGATAACCAGCTCCCTAGCAACGGCATTAGCTGTTTCCCAGAGAATGGATGGTTACTGGCCGAGCCTGAATTAATTCCTAAAAAAGCACCGAACTCAATAGAAAAGAATTCGATAAACATGCTATCCTTGAAAATAAAGGGGTCCAGTTGCCAGTGCCTCAAGCCTACGAAAGTCAGTGGTATGATACAAAAGTCGGTTCATGATACGAAAGTCGGTGGAGTTGTTGACAGTGAGGAAGGATGTGTCAGGTTACAGCAGGATATAGATAAGTTGCAGAGCTGGGCAGAAAGGTGGCAAATGGAGTTCAATGTAGGTAAGTGTGAGGTGATTCACTTTGGTAAGAGTAACAAAAAGATGGGGTACTGGGCTAATGGTCGGATACTTGGTAGTGTGGATGAGCAGAGGGATCTTGGTGTCCATGTACACAGATCTCTGAAAGTTGCCACCCAGGTAAATAGTGCGGTGAAGAAGGCATATGGCGTACTGGCTTTTCTTGGTAAAGGAATTGAGTTCCGGAGCCCTGAGGTCATGTTGCAGTTGTATAAGACTCTGGTGCGGCCGCATCTGGAGTATTGTGTGCAGTTTTGGTCGCCATACTATAGGAAGGATGTGGAGGCACTGGAACGAGTGCAGAGGAGGTTTACCAGGATGTTGCCTGGTATGGTAGGAAGATCGTATGAGGAAAGGCTGAGGCACTTGGGGCTGTTTTCATTGGAGAAAAGAAGGTTTAGGGGTGACTTGATAGAGGTGTACAAGATGATTAGGGGTTTAGATAGGGTTGACCATGAGAACCTTTTTCCACGTATGGAGTCAGCTATTACGAGGGGGCATAGCTTTGAATTAAGGGGTGGTAGGTATAGGACAGATGTTAGGGGTAGGCTCTTTACTCAGCCAGTCGTGAGTTCATGGAATGCCCTGCCAGTAGCAGTGGTGGACTCTCCCTCTTTATGGGCATTTAAACGGGCATTGGATAGGCATATGGAGGATAGTGGGCTAGTGTAGGTTAGGTGGGCTTGGATCGGCGCAATATTGAGGGCCAAAGGGCCTGTACTGCGCTGTATTTTTCTATGTTCTATGTTCTACCACTGTATCCTTACTCTTAACCATTAAATACACTGGGGCGTGATCAGAAATAGTGATATTGTCAATTGTACATGATGCCACTGAGCCCAGATATACTGTGGGGGACAGAAAAAGATCAATCCTGGTATGGCATTTATGTGGGTTCGAGAAGAAAGTGAAGTCCCTGCCAGTCAAGTGAAGGTGCCTCCAAACATCTACCAACCCCAATTCAGCACACAGATCCCTTAATTGTTAGGATCGCAAAGAAGATATTGGCAGGCCTTTGGGCAGTCTGACTACTGTAAGGTTAACCAGTCTGGAAAGTGCATCTGTCAAGAATTTAAGGGGATGGGCAAGGGGACAGTAAACATTTGTGATCCCATATTCTTCCACATGTATTAAAGCTTTAAGGATTACAAATCTCCTGTGTGTGTCTTTAATGCACTCTAATAACTTAAATGGGAGATTTTAACTAACTAGAATGGCCACTCCTCTACCCCTCGTATTGAAAGATGAAAAATAAACCTGGTCATATCCATTCTGTTGCACCTTCAAATGCTCTGCATCATCTAGGTGTGCTTCTTGCAGTAAGGCAACATCCACCCTCTCCCTTTTAAGACTGGAAAGTACCTTCTTCCTCTTCACAGGCAAGTGACCCCTCCCTTAATGTTCCAGGTGCATCACTTGAACACATCCTTAGCCATAACCATCTACAGCATCAGCATTTAGACTCCAGAGAGGAAGAACCCAAACTACAGATCGCTGAGCTTTAGTGCAAAAGAATCCACATAACCCAAAAACTACACAGACTAAAACAACTACAGCTAACAAATCTACAAAACTTACAAAAACGGAAAGACAAGAAAATCGCCAAAGGCACTGATTGGAGAAATTTGCCCCCCCATTCAAAGGGGGTGCAACCATCTAACCAGCTAGGGTTGCGCCACATACACAGATCACCCGGTAGAGAAAAATAAAACACCAAGAGCAAGGTTAGTACTATAAACAAGTAAACTAAAAATAATTATGTCACCCATCCCTTCACATAACTTAGAGATGAAAGGTAAATAGCCTATCCATCCTGGACATCATTCACGCAACTTATTACCAGAAAGGAGACTCCACCAAGTCCTTCTTAAAGAAAAACAAACCCGAACAGTTCTGTCCCCGACACCTATTTGGCAGTTCGACTTAAACCAACATGTCCCACAAAGTTCTTTGCTTTCTCTGGTGAGTCGAACAAATGTATGGATCCATTATTGATTGATCCGAAACACCGCTGGATATCTTAAAGAATACTGGATCCCAAGCTCTCTCAATCTCCTCTTGATGCCATCGTAGGACTTCCTTTCTCGGACTACTGCCGCTGAGAAGTCTTGAAAAAACATGACCCTAGAGCCACCACATACCAACGTCCATGGATTCTTCCCCAAGGCTCTGCTTGTCTTCATAATGATGGAACCTTACCAGGATAGGGCATGGGCACTGATCTGCACCTGATTTTTGTGCCACAATCTGGTGGGCTCTTTCAATTGTTAGCCTTCCCTTCTCAACCACCAACCCAAGGAATTCTTGAAGAGCCTCACAGCGCCAGAGACCCGGGTTCAATTCCCGCCTCAGGCGACTGACTGTGTGGAGTTTGCACATTCTCCCCGTGTCTGCGTGGGTTTCCTCTGGGTGCTCCGGTTTCCTCCCACAGTCACAAAGATGTGCAGGGTCAGGTGAATTGGCTAAACTAAATTGCCCGTAGTGTTAGATAAGGGGTAAATGTAGGGGTATGGGTGGGTTTCGCTTCGGCGGGTCGGTGTGGACTTGTTGGGCCGAAGGGCCTGTTTCCACACTGTAATGTAATCTAATCTAATCTAATCTAAACTCCACCAGCAGCTCACTTTCCGTCCTCTCCAGTATGCCAACAATGCGCAGGTTCTTACTTCTGCCTCTGTTTTTGATATCGTCTACTAGAATCAACAGACCCCAGACCTGTGTTTCCAGGGCTTCAATCCAGCTGTTGGAGGAGTTAGTCTCTGCCTCTACCCCTGCGGCCCAGCACTCAAGTTTATCAGCCCTTTCTCCCCAGGTCTTGCACCACAGCAAATATTGGAGCCAGCTTCTCCTTGTTTTTTTCTTCAATCTGCTTCCTCAGGCCCTCGTGAGGTTTGGCCAGCTCCTCAATCAGGGTCTGGTGAGTAAGCGAGACCACTGCTTCAGAGGGCTAGGCTGTGGCCTTGGCCCTGGGTGAGCATCCTCCTTTCTTCGGCATTCTCCAGCTACAAGGACAAAGATAAGTCGATTATTTTCAGGTTTCTAGCTCCTTTACTGTATTTTTACTCACAGTAAAGTCTTTGGGATGGGTTCTGGCTCTGTTGGTTGGGGTTGCAGCACGGAGCCCAACAAATGCGATCTACCAGGATGCCGCCATCTTGGAACCCCTAGCCACATATTTAACTGTATTATCTTCCTACATATAACCTCACTGGCATGTGGAACAGGAAGTAATCCTGTTCCTGCTAGAGATTCTGCTATTCAATTTCCTACCGGAACTCCCTTTACAGGACCTCATTTCTCTTTCTGCCTGTGTCATCAGTACCAATATGGACCACAACCTCCTCCACTCACCCTTCCCCTTAGGAATATCATCTGCCTAATCAGAGACATCCTTGACCCTGGCACCAGTGAGACCACACTATCTCACTTGCAGCCACAGAAACACCTATCACTAGTACTCACTGCCACTTTGGCCCTCCCTGCTGTGCTAGTTGTGCTGCCACTGATCTGCTGCTTCCCCTGAGAGGCCATTGTCCCAACAGTATCCAAAGTGGTTTGGGAAGGGAATAGCCACAGGGGATTCCTGCACTGCCTGCCCAGGCTTACTCACCTTCCTGGTGGTCACCAAACTCTCCTCTGTCTGTGTAGTGCTTAATGCTGGTGTGGTCAGCTAACTAAATGTGTCTTCATGATATTTTCAGCCTCTTGTGGCTCCATAGTGCGGCCATTTCCATCGTCAGGCACTCCCTGTGGTAAATCAGGAGCAGGAGCTGAACACACTTCCTGCATTCGTAGTCACTATGGGCACTTGAAGTGTTCCTGATTTCCCACATATTGCAGGAGGAGCATTCCACAGGGCCGATAACCTTAACCACAGGATGCCAAACTCAGGGGGTCTATCACTTCTGCTGCTAAATTGCTGCTTCACCCAGAAGGTTTTCTGGGGCCTTGGATAATGAAGAATGAGGTGTTAAATGTTGCACCTTCTGTGATTGCATTGGAGGTCCTGGGAGTGGAGGACATGGGACCAGGGTGTCCCAGAAGGAACGGCCCCTATAGAATGTTGATATGAAAGTGGAGGGGACTAAGTGTCTGATCATGGCATCCCGCTGGAGGTGACGGAGATGGCAGCTTATGATCCTTTCAATGCAGACACTGTTGGAATGTAAGTAAGGATCGGGGGACTCTATCAATATTGTGGAAGGAAAGAGAAGAGGTGAGGGCAGAAGTGCAGGAGGTAGTTTGGCCACAGCTAAGGGCCCTGCCAATCACAATAGTGGACTTGTCTGAGACTCCCCTGAGGAAAGTGGCATCATCAGAACAAAAGTAATAGAGACAGAAATTGGGAGAATGGGAAGGAGCCCTTACAGGAAGCAGTTTGTCGAATGTGTAGTCCAGGTGACTGTGGGAGTTGTTGGGTTTGTAATGGATATTGATGGTGAGCCAATCCTCCGCGATGGAAACCGGGATGTTGAGGAAGGGAAGAGAGGAGTCAGAGATGGACCAGGAGACGGTGACAGCAGGGTGGAACTTGAAGAGAAATTGATAAACTTTTCCAATTCCGAACAAGAAAGGGAAGCAGCAGAATGATGTAATTGACGTACTGGAGAAAGAGTTTTGGTTGGGCCTGAGTAGGATTGGAACAACGAATGTAATATGTACCCACAAATAGATAGGAATAGCTGGTCTATGCTGGTATCCATGGCCCACCCGTTTGATCTCAAATCTTGGCCAGGTGGAAGGTGATGGCAGATAGGGACAGTTTAGGCCTTTCTTCCAGGAAGAAGCAAAGAGTTCTAAGACCATCTGGAAGGTGGTGGATGTGTAAAGGGATTGCACGTACATGATGAAGAGAAGGCAGCTGGTACCTATAAACTGGAAATTTTGAAACCAACATAAAGTGTTAGAAGAATTGTTGGGAGGGGATGCCAGAGACGATGGTCTGCTGGGGTAGTCCAGTTTGTGGATTCTGAGGAGAAGGTAGAAACAGGGATTAGGGGATCATGAGCTGGAGGCTGTGGAGGGGAGATCATCAGATAAGTGACATCCTTGACCCTGGCCTAGTGACCATGGAGGCAACAAACCATCTTGGAGTTGTGAGTGTGGCTGCAGAAACTCCTGCTGTGTGTCCCTCACTCTTACCACTATTGCTCTCCCTCTCTTTCTGCTCCCTATTTGTACAGATGGGCTCTGGCTCCACTCCCCAAAGGAACTATCACTCTCACTATTTGCCAACACAGAAGATTTGTTTTTGAGTGAGAAGTGCTCTGGGGCTTTCCTGATTACCTGTCTCCCTCACTTCTTTTGACTGAGGGTCACTCATTCCCTCTCCGACTGCACTTTCCAACAATGTGCTATCCACATTATTCTCTACTTTGTGGAAACACTCAAACTCTGAAGTCAGCGCTCAAGTTGGTCAGACAGGTGGTATTGGTGGCAGAATGTGTCAGCTCTCGGCTGGAGTATTGTGTACAGTTGTCAGTGCCACATTATAAGCAAGATGTGAATGCATTGAATTAGTGCAGAAGTGACTTACGGAATAGTTCCGGGAATGAGAAACCTCAGCTATGAGAATAGATTGAAGAGGACAGGACTATGTCCTGGAGACAGAATGGTTAAGATGAGATTTGATGAGGTTTTTAAAATAATGAGTGGCTGACTGGAGGAAATAGGGAAAAGCTACTCCCGCCCATAAAAGGAAAAAAATAAGAGGGCCTAGATTTAAAGTGAAGTAAACGCAGCAATTTGTTCAGGCATGATTGCACTGCCTGCAAATGTGATGGAGAGATTCAAATGAAGCATTCAAGAAGGCTTTGGATAATTATTTGGATAGAATTGTGAGGGTATGGGGACAAAAGCGGGGTTTGGCATGAGGTGATGATGCTCATTTGAAGAGCTGGTGCAGCAATGATGCACCACACACAATTGAGCGCTAACAATTTTATGATTCCATGGTCATTCGGACTGCCAGGGGTGTCTCAGATTTCCCACATATGGTCAGCTGTGCAACACACGGGACTGAGTGCCTCTGCCGTACCTAGTCTTACTCTTAAATCTATTTCCCTTACATTAACATCATTCTCCTTCCCTTATCCTACTTTGCCTTACTTATATAACTTCCTTATATTGGCCTTGACACTTACTTATTTCTGGTATTTCTCAGATGATCCTTTCTTTCAAAAACAGACATATACTTTTCTCATGTATGCAATTTACACACAACAATTTCCTACTAGCCAAGATTCGGAGATGCAGGTGTTGGACTGGGGTGTACAAAATTAAAAATCACAACACCAGGTTATAGTCCAACAGGTTTAATTGGAAGCACACTAGCTTTCGGAGTGCCGCTCTATCACCACCTGATGAAGGAGCGTCGCTCCGAATGCTAGTGTGCTTCCAATTAAACCTGTTGGACTATAACCTACTAGCCAATGAACTTTTATATTTTCTGTGATGTCAGTTTTCTTTCAAACTCAGTTTGGGTTGGATCCCAGCAGCTAAGTTATATGTTGTTCCTTCTCTGTTGTCATCTTTGCGCCAAAAACACTTTTTTAAAAAAACTACTTCCCTGTGATGTCACGTTTGATTCACCTTGCCCCCATTGGGTGTCCTCCCAAAGCTGCAGCTGTTCAATCAGACCTCACAGAGCAAAGAACGGCACTTTGCAGGAACAGGCCCTTCGGCCCACCAAGCTCACACTCACACAGGTTGCCCTTTTGAAACTAAAAACCATTAGCCTCAATGCTGTCCACATAACTGCCCAGGTCTTAAACATTGCTTTTGTGTTTGCTTCTATCACTTCTACTGACAGCACATTCCAGACACGTAGCACCTTCTATGGAAAGAATTGGCCTCTCACACCTCCTTTAAACTTGCCCCCAATTACTTTATGTCCATGTCCTCTAGTAATTGACATTTATACCTTGGGGAATAAAGACTCTGACGAACCATTGTATTGATGCCTCTCATAAATTTGTAAACTTTATGCCCGTCAGCCTCCAAGTGCAAGCAAACCAAGTTTGTCCAATCTCTCCTCATAACTAATACCCTCCAAATAAGCCAACATCCTGGTAAAACTCTTCAAGCCTCCACATAGTGGATAGTGTGGCAACCAAAACTGTAAGCAGTATTCTAAATACGGCTGAACTGAAGTTCTAGTCAGCTGCAACATGACTTGGCAATTTTTATACTCTATGCCCCAATCATTGAAGGCAAACATTTCGTATGCCTCATTGACTGCCTTATTTATTTGTCTTGCCTCTTTCAGGGAACTGTGAACTTATATGCCTCGATCCCTCTGTATGTTAACATTGCGAAGGATTTTGCTATTTACTGTATACATTAGATCTTCCAAAATGCATCACCTTGCATTTGTTTGGATTAAACTCCATCTGCCATCGCCCCATCCCAACCTCCATCTGCCATTGCTCCATCTCAATCTCCATCTGCCATCACTCCATCCCAATCTCCATCTGCCATCGCTCCATCCCAATCTCCATCTGCCATCACTGCATCCCAATCTCCATCTGCCATCGCTCCATCCCAATCTCCATCTGCCATCACTCCATTCCAATCACCATCTGCCATCGCTCCATCCCAATCACCATCTGCCATCGCTCCATCCCAATCACCATCTGCCATCGCTCCATCCCAATCTCCATCTGCCATCGCTCCATCCCAATCTCCATCTGCCCTTGCTCCATCCCAATCTCCATCTGCCCTTGCTCCATCCCAATCTCCAACCTATGTATATTTTGCAGTATCCTCTGGCAAATCTCCTTACTATCCACAGTCCTCTCAATTTTTTGTGTCATCTGCAAACATACTAATCAGACCGCTTACATTCTGCTCCAAATCATTTGGCTCCAGCACTGATCCCTGGGGAATACCACTGATCATAAATCTCCAGTCAAAAGCAGTCTTGCATCGCTACTATCTGTCTTCTGTGACTAAGTCAGTTCTATATCCATGTTACCAGCTCAGCACAGATCCCATGTGAGTTCACCTCTTGTAACAGCCTGCCATGACGGACCTTGTCAAAGGCCTTACTAAAGTCTGTATAGATGTCAAATACAGCCCTGACCCCATCAATCTTTTTTGTCACCTCTTCAAAACCCTTAATCAAGAATGTGAGACATGACCTTCCCCATAAAAAGACAATGCTGCCTATCAGAAATAAGTCCATACTTTTCCAAATGTGAGTAAATCTTGTTCCTAAGACTCTTCTCCAATAATTTCCTGACCACTGATCCAAATTAGGTTAAAAGGTCCTGAAGAAGGGCTTATGCCCGAAACGTCGATTCTCCTGTTCCTTGGATGCTGCCTGACCTGTTGCGCTTTTCCAGCAACACATTTTCAGCACTGATCCAAATTATCCCTGTTGTCCTTCTTAGACAAAGGAACAACATTTGTTATGAAGTAATGTCTTTGTAACACTTGGAGCTCTCAGTCACAACTGCAAAGACAATGGGTTGGAATTTTAAATGGATCACACTTGGAGATCAGTAGCAGGCAGGTATGCATTTTCATGTCACCGGCTTCTGTCAATTTTTAACCTTGATCCAGGCCCTGAGCCATTTTGACTGAGTGGCTTGGAACTGAATCAGTTGCCCACCGGTAAGTGGTGGTAATCAATAAAGGCTGACGATTTTCAATCATGCTGTTTCCACACCGACGAGAAAATGAGAAATAAAGTGAGGGACCTTGCTACCTTCATCACATCCCAACTGGAAACCTTATCAGCTAGCTGGCACAATTGTCGCCACTGGTCCTTTCTCAAGGAATTCCCCTGATAGGGTCACGGCCTGGCATTACTGGCTTAATAAGAGCAAAATATCTGGCGTTCTTCATACTCAGATCGACAGCTCCATCTCAGCCAGTAAAGCTGTCAATCATAGCCTTACAGGTCGCCCCATTGGTTTTCCAGTATCAAAAGCTCACTTTTCATCCCTGAACGGAAGGCAAGCTCACTTCTTGGCCTTTAATTGACTGGAGCATTGTATTAGAAATGTGTATGTGTAAAATATACCTTGTGTTCCAAATTTGGTTGTAAATCCAGTCCTGTAGATATTTTCCTGCTTGTACTGGTTCCCTCTTACTATTACATTCCTTCCACTCTTCCCAGATGAACGGCTTCCTTTAGTCAGTCTGCCCATTAACCCTGCAGAGTTCACCCTCAATCATATCAGCAGCAATTCCACTGTTCCCATTGAAAAGGACAACGTCTGAGGCTTCTCCTTTATCTGCTTGACTTGCGGTTATACCCTCTCTTACCAAGCCAGCATCAAAAATTGCAGGTGGCTCAGTGGTTAGCTCTGCTGCCTCACAGTGCCAGGGACCCGGGTTCAATTCCTGCCTCAGGTGACTCTCTGTGTGGAGTTTGCACATTCTCCCCGTGTCTGCGTGGGTTTGCTCTGGTTTCCTCCCACAGACCAAAGATGTGCAGTTTAGGTGAACTGGCCATGCTAAATTGCCCATAGTGTTAGGTGGATTAGTCAGGGGTAAATATAGGGGCGTGGGTTTCTCTTCGGAGGGTCGGTGTGGACTTGTTGGGCCGAAGGGCCTGTTTCCACACTGTAGGTAATCTAATCTAATCTACTTAATTTAAGAGACATGGTTGCCCACTGCACCAGCCTTCAAATAACTTCTCCAATGCCCTGCAAATTCAGTGCCTCAGATTCCAGTTCCACAACTGAGCTGGAATTCCTCAGAAATTTACTGCAGGTGTCATTATTTCGGACTACAACATTGTCCACAAACTTCCGCAGGCTGCATTTGCAGTAGTACTTGCATTAGAGCGCTGAAGCACAGGACAAGGCCTGTCAGCCTATCATGTCTATGCCAGTCAAAAACAACCGCATAACTATTGTAATCCCATTTTCTAGCAATCGGTGCGTAGCTTTGGTATGCGTTGCTATTTCTTGCTTTATTTCTTTAATGAATTCGACCATGTAAATTACTCAATTTATCTTATGGTTTTCATACCTTTAACTTTTTTTTTAAAATGAATTCCAGGCATGTTATGTTATGTTAAATACTTAGCTATAACATGAACTACTGTCAATATTAGAGGCAAAAGGTGGCACCCTTTTCACCCTCTGGTCTGAATTCCACTTACACCATCTTTCTAAGTCTTACCCCCGTGACACATTTTGTTAATGACCACTCTGTCCAACCATTCTTAATATCTTTGTCATGCTTGTCACAGATTCTTTCTGTCCATGTCCTTTGTCAAATTATGACCAAATTATGATGGTACATTACAAGATCTGGCTGGACCACATAATGTGTTATTACATCCAGTCCTCCCCTTCCAAATCTACCCGGATCTCCTTGTTCTCCTATAAATCCCCCCTTCCTGACTGTTCCTCAACTCTCACTTCAAACAAAAGTTGTACTTGTGCTGTGTGGAGCATTTCTTCTGTACCAGCATTCTCCCAGCTCCAAACTGAAATCCACTTCACAGAGCAAACACATACGCAGACCACTTGAAACCAGAGAAACTTAAGTTCTATCTATCTTCATAATGACTTAATCTGCTTCGGTGTGTCCTAAACCTGACCTTTTATGATTTACTGAATGCATTTAAGTTAGTTTAGCTTCTAGCTCCCTTTGTACTGTCATTACTAAAAGCTTTGCCGACATCGTATCTTAGCTGGAGAAAGTCACTTTCTGTTTAGAACTCTGTCTCTTCACAGATTCTACTGAACAAACATGGGAAAGCTTCTGAACTGCCATTTGTTTTTCGGTGTTCTGCTAATTAATAAAACACAAGATATTAATTACTTTTCTCACTGTTAATCTCTTAAATTAATATGCATCTAACCTAATGTGTCAATAACCTCGTCCTTTTAAGTTATATCAAAGTGCTTCAGTTGCACTTATTCCCTTTTCTACTGTTAAATATTAATTCCAAAGATTGAAATTTATACAGAAACACATCAGTGTGATATTGACAAAATAGTGCAAATTAAATCTATTCACATCATGTCACTCGCCCCAGTCTCTGTGAACAATAAGTTAAAGATAGTTATCTGTACATTGTTTAAAATGGGATTTATTGTGACTCTGATTGAAAATTATGGATATAAACTGAATCAAAAATGCATGTATCACTCATTAATTTAACGTTTTTGTTCTTCCTATTCCCAGAATTCAGCACATGAAATAAATATCTTTAAGATAATATTAAATTATGAGTCTTTTTCTGATCCACTTGAAAGTTTTCATGAAAGACTATTGAGAAAGTTATCAATAATGTGACAAAATCTGTGACTACTCGGTGAAAATAATACACATTTCTATAGAAATAAAGTTAGATATTCTTATTTTTTTGTCAGAAAAAGATTTAGAGCCAGTACATTTTAATTCATAAAATAATTAGACAAGGATGATGCTCGTATATATGTGTCAATCTGTTCCTTTGCTGATTGAATTATAGTGATTAGGGACGTGCTAAGCAGGTCCAAAAGGTGTGGTGCTGGAAAAGCACAACTGGTCAGGCAGCGTCCGGGAAGCAGGAGAGCCAACGTTTCGCGCATAACCTCTTCATCAGGAATTTCTCATTCCTGATGAAAAGTTTATGCTCGGAATGTCAACTCTCCTGCTCCTCGGATGCTGTCTGACTGGCTGTGCTTTTCCAACACCACGTTTTTCAACTATGATCCCTCGCATCTGCAGTCCTCATTTTCTCCTATGTGGTCTCACTATTTCCCTGTAAAAATACAAACTCAGTATTTTGATTAGAGGTGCACAACAAATAATTCTATTTGTATAAAAAAGGCTGTTCATTATTAACATAGGCCTGCTGTATGCTCATAAAGCAAAAATGAGCTGTAATCTGATTCCTTATGATAATTTCATATTTTTTAATTTCATACTTAATGCTTTTTTTTAACAGGTCTAATTGTTCATGAAGGTGCAGCAATATATCGAGTATTTAAACGCTGGAGAGCTGTAAATCTACACTGGACTGTTTTAAATTATGATAAATCAAAGGATTTAGAAATTAACAGCAGCAATGCTGAAAGTACTACCAATCAGAACTTTTGGGCGTCTCTGAATCAATTCAGAACACAAAGGCCAGTTGGTTCTACTCAGCTAATGCTTGAAGGATTTCACTGCAGCTACACATTGTTACATTTACTGACACGATTCAGGCCAAATGATGAGGACTATGATGACAACAGTTCAGCAGAGGTAGTGATGAGGGTAACAACAGTATGAGAAATGATGCCTCATAACCCGACAATTAGGGAATGTTTGTTCCTTGTTCCATTTGTGCTATAAGATCAAAGAAGTATGGAGGGTAAATAAATGTAATATATTTAACATACTTTTATAGAAAGCATGCACTTTTGATATGGTGCTTACTTCTTACTGTAATATCTATTTTTTTAAACTGTTAAATGCCAGTTGATTTTTGTTTGTAGATCAATAGGATTTGCATATGTTTTTCATGGTGTACAGCAATTAATGGCTTTCAAAAATAAAACACATTGCCAAAATAACTTACATAAAATTAATGCATTTTAATCCATCCTTCAAAATCCAAACATATTACTTTGAAAAAAATTCCACAAAGTTTCTTTGAAAATTATAATTGAACAAAAATAATGACCCATTAGTGAGCAATAACAAATGTAGTGAAATTCAAATGACTTGTTTCCCAATTGCTATTATTTAAATTTGGTGAATCTTGTACTCATTATATAGAGTCAATTTTATTAGCTTTATTCGCTTTATTATCACACGTACTCACATGAGTACAGTGAAAAGTTTACATGTTGTAACTTACAGCCAAGGTACCTAGGTGCAGATTCTTAAGTGTCAGAGGAGGTGAGAAATATTAGAAAGTGTCCAATGCAATTTTGACATCAAATGTTCCTTTCCCAGGTGAGGCACTGGTGAGGGGTAGATGCAGGCGAGGATTAGATGCAGGGTGAATCCCACACAATGTAGTGTTAACAATATGCCTTAACCCTGATTTTTTTGCAGTTTGTGACATTTGCATTTCATCAAACATCCGTTGTATTCCATTTTTTCAGTCAGGTGAATAATTTAATGTGGTAATTAAAGTAAAATTATGAAAAATTAGACATGGTAAAGTAGAATCCAGCCAGAGTTGGGAGTGAAACATCCCCAAGTTTGTTTACACAATTTTTTTCTGAGTTGTTATCTGGGTTAAATTCAATCCAGACCCAATGTTTAAGGGTAGTTACTAATCGATTGTATTTTCATTAGCAGAAGAGCTTTGTGTAGGTTACCTGAACCCAGAGCTTCTATAATATCCTTATGCCAAATCTGCTATGTGAATAGTTATTTTAATCAAAACAGCCTGTAATAAATATTGTATATAAGCCTGTGTGCCTTACCAGTATTAACAACTGCCTCAAATCCTTGTAGAATGACATCAGATAGTGCATACAAAATGCCTTCTTACTGTAAGCAAGTGCATTATGCTGATCATGTGACTGGAACAAAAGGTGAAGTTATTTTATGCTTTCAAATTCTAGGTGTACTTATTCATTTGTGTACATTATAATGTATTTTTTATCAGTTCAATAAATAACGATGATAGCTTGATGCTGCAATGCCATTGATATGTCTTTCCATTGTTTAATTTAATAAAATGTTAAATCTTTACAGAATTGACTCGTTATTCATTCAGGTTCGTGTAATATTGGAAAATAAACTTGTGCACAGTTGAGCTTTCGATCTCAGGGATGTCGAAATTCACAGCACGCAACTGGGCACTGCCAGGCAATGACCAACTCCATCAGGGAAAACCTCATCTGATTTACTAATGTCCTTTAGGGAAGGAAACTACCATCCTTACTTGGTCTGGCCTACATGTGACTCCATACTCACAGCAAAGTGGCTGACTGTCAACTGCCCTCCAGGCAAATAAGGATGGGCAATGAATCCTAGCCAGCAATGCCCACATTCTCTGAATGAATAATAAAAAATGCTTTTTACTGTTTGGCTTGTCATTTTAATCTGTCTGCATTGCTATAACCATTATCAACATCCCCTCATTAGCCACATTTGCCATGCTATTGACAAATTTCATACAGCTACTAAACATATAATCCTGCAAAATGGCTATATAATGAGTCACATATTATTTAATTTTGTCTGAGGTGATGAACCAACCAAAGCAAGCCAGGAGTGGGGGAGGAGAAATTGAGAATTGTGGCAAGATATGGTTCAACCTAGCACAATTATACTTTCCTGATGGGTTTTATTCTTTGGTGTCACAAAGGCATGGACAATAAAACAGTAACAGATTAACTCTGACACCTATAAATATCATTATCCTTTATTTCTTGTGCAATTACTGTGCACAGAGACACCCAGCTAATTTATGTTTTATTGAAATATCTCTTGTTAATGATTTTTGCAAGGTTAGCTATTACAAAAGAATGAATTTATGCTAAAACTGCTCAATACTTACACATTACAGGAATATTTGTCTTATTTTGTTACAAATCTACTAGGCCTAGTAATTACAATGAATTCCAAGGAAGAGTTTGCAAAACTGTTGGCAGGAGTTTGGAAGAGATATAGAATTATTCAATTACAACAAAACTAATGAGAAGAATCAGATAATCTCTGACAATTCTTGTACAATTTATTTACAAAGAACTAAAAATATGATAACATTTACAATCTGTACCTGAAATTTGTGTCTTAGATTACCACTCTCTTTCAAGTATAGTTCAGAACTATGCAGTGTCAGATGAGATCATACATGTCGTTCACATGCACAGCACAACACAGCAGTAGGCCATTTGACCCATCCAGTCTAAAGCACAAGTCAGGGTCTTCAGGAGGAAAGGGTAAGCTTGTGAAAGACAGAAAATCTTTAAAACATTATTGCTGTGATATCTCTTTCTCTCCCTTACAACATATCTCCCAACTTTATAAATTTCATTCATCCAATAATCTGTATTTTTACAGCAAATCCAAAGTTGCTTTAAAATGCTTGCTATTCCTGCATTTGAGTTTATCTGGGTGCAGCTTAACTTAGTGATATCCAGTATTTACTATTACCAACCTTCCTCAAGAACTATCTTCTTTTTGTATCTGTTTAAAGTATAACAAATATTTTTACCAGCAAGAGCTTGCTGTACCTACAACAGAAATGGTAGCAATCAAGCGATGTAACATTATGTCTTATAATGCTGAGCAAAAATAATAATCATAATTAATTTGTATTCTGATATTTGGTAGCCTTAGAATTTGCATCATATTTACTATTGCTGATCTCAAAACTTTGGGCTTGAATTAACGTATAGTGATATAGGGTTGTTCACTGTCAACATCACTCTCTAATCCTGAACTATCCCATTCCAATGTCATGAGGAGTCCAGATGGCTGAAGGTAGATCTGAATATCATGGGTGACCAGGAGGTTATTTATGTTATTTCATGGTATACATATTCCACAACTGAATCAATGGACGATTTGTTCTGGCTACTTGCAATAAATTTTGAAGAGGACTTGAAGAGTCTGCAAATGATGTAGATAGTTTAAATGAGTCAGAAAGAAAGTTGGAAGGTGGAAGTACAATGTGTGAAAATGTGAACCTGTCCATTGTGAGAGAAAGAATAGAGAAACTGTTGTTTAAATGGAGGAAAACTGTGTGATTCATAAATACAGAAAGGTCTGGGTACCCTGGTACATGAATCCCAAATATTAATATGCAGGTGCCGCATGTGATTAGCAAGGCAAGTGGGAATTGGTCATTCATGGCAAGGATAATAGAATATAAGAGTAGAGATATTATTTTGTATAGTTGTACTCAGCATTAGTGAGGCCTCATTTTGAGTACTTTTAGTCTCCTTATTTACGAAATACATAAATAAGTTAAAAGCAGTTGACTTGACTGAGGCCTGGGTTGAGGCAGTTACCTTATGAGGAGTAACTCAAGAGTGTGATGTGATCTTGTGGATGGAAAAGAGTTTTTGCGAGGATGTGGTAGGATGTTAAAGGAAGTTTCCCCTTGGAGGCGATACCAAGACTAGGGACACAATTTAAAAATGAGAGTTCTCCTGTAAGAGAGAGATTGGCACTCTCTTCTGCTGATAGCACGGTAATAGAGTCTTTATATACTTCTAAAGGCAGAGGTAGATAGATTCATGATTTGAGGAGGTTGACAGGTATCGGGCTTAGACAGGGTTACATAGAGTCATAGAGATGTAGAGCACGGAAACAGACCCTTCAATCCAACCCGTCCATGCCGACCAGATATCCCAACCCAACCTAGTTCTACCTACCACATGGTTTTATTGAATGGTGGAGCAGGTGATAGCGGCTGGTTAACTTATTTGCTCACAGATGGTGACTGAATTCCATTGGATGGTAGACAAAAAGATATGATTGTGACAATTATCTATCAATCATCTATATCTAAATCTGCTATTGCTATCTGAAGAGATCACTACTTGCTCATAGGGCTATCTGCAGTTTTACCATGTCAGTGGAAGCTAGAATTGACTGCACATATTGATCCAAGATTGGGCAACTTATTGTCTTGGAGAAAGTGCGGACTGCAGATGCTGGAGGTCAGAGTTGAAGAGTGTGGTGTTGGGAAAACACAGCCAGTCAGACAGTGTTTCGGGTTTCATTCCCGATGAAGGGCCGAAACGTCAATTCTCCTGCTCCTCGGATGCTGCCTGACTGGCTGTGCTTTACCAATCTATCCTCTCAGGTGTAGCAATGTGTCGCTCATGTTTAATCAACATCATTTTACAGACATTTTGTTTACTGCCAATCCAAATAAGTAACAAGTCACAATCCTGATGTTCCAGCTTTAATACTGAGAATCTTTATCTTTTGTTTCATAGTGCACATTTATTGTGTTGCTATCAGGATACAATCTCTGATCCTCATGCACCTGTACAGGAAGAGAGATGTTGGTGAATGAGTAGCTGGGTCTGCTCAGCTTCAGGTAAACAGTAACTGCCTCATGGAATGCAATGATCCTTCTCACCTTTGGAGGCAACTTGTGGTGTCCAGTCCTGATATCAATTCAACTGCTAATAGTCTGAAAACTGTTGGTTTCATCTTTGGTCTGAGTAAAATGTCCTTTCTATTTGAGCTTTTTTCCAAATAAAGTGATGAAATATCCTCACCATTTGTTTGTGGTTGCATAGCCCAGGCAGGATTTGGGGAAACAATCTTGCCCAGCACTTGAATCTTCCTCTCAACTTTATGGACTTAATCTAGAAAAAGGTCAGGAGCCCCTCCTTTGGAGCCCATTGGTTATAGGAATTTATAGAAGGGGCTTGCTCAACGGGGTCACCAGCTGCCTTTCGAACTTTATAGAACTTCACTCCAGTGCCTTTAACTCTGCCAAGCTGGAGTCAGAAGGCAGAGTGTATTATTTGACCGAGCTGGGACCTGGTTGGTTGATACCAAGACATGTACACACCATTGGGCTTACATATCACATCTCTGGGAGCCAAGACTCTCCAATTCACCTTTGAGTCGTATAGCATCTTGTTTCCATGTGTCATAATGAGGATGCACCTTGAGGGACTTATTATTTATTCACTTTGCTCTTTCTTCACAGTTAGCTAGCCAGCTGCAGTCCATCATGCAGCCGCATTTGATGCATAACAATCATAGAATCCCTACAGTGTGAAAACAAGCCATTCAGCCAACAAGTCCACACTGATCATCCGAAGAATATCCCACCCAGACCCACTGCCCTACCCTATTACTTTACAGTTTCCCTTGACTAATGCACCTAACCCACACATCCTTGAACACTATGTGCAATTTAGCATGACCAATTCACCTAACCCGCACATCTTTGGATTGTGGGAGGAAACTGGAACGCCCGGAGGAAATCCACGCAGACACGGGGAGAATGTGCAAACTCTACACATGACAGTTGCCCAAAGTTGGGATCGAACTCCCTGGCATTGTGAGGTAGCAGTGCTAACCACTGAGCCACCATGCCGCCTCAATCTATTGCAAAACAATGCAAACACAAATTCTGACATGTTATAATTAAAGTATATCATCTGTCCTGCATGTCTCTAACATTTTTTTTATTTGATTAAGTAATTAGTTTCTAATTTAGTAAGGTATGTGTAAGGTGTGGAAAATAACTCACCATTGCTAGGAGGTAGTACAAATGAAAAGGAACACCTCATTCTCTCTCAGTAGGTCAATTCTCCACTTGCACCAAATACCTGACTGCTTATGAAGTGCTCAACTTCCTGATCACTTGTGTGGTAGTAAACGCTATATACTTATTTAGCAAGCTTATCACTCGCCCAAATCACAAACTAGACATCGGTTTTTCTCAGGTAGTTAATATCTATTCAGGTTGGCATTTTAAAGGGGCAGCTGTTGAGGTCAGTGGTAGTTAGAAATGCAGACTGATTTTAAAGTGGTGCTAGCCTTGCATAAATACTGACCTTGAAAGGAACCGTTCTGCAATACATGTAGTGGCGGGCTGCAGGATACACCTACGTAAATAAGCAAACAGAATGAAGTGTGCTTGCCATTTGCATCATTAGTATAATTAGTCATGTATCCTGATCCATGTCCATTTTGTAGAAACCATTCAACTTTAGATTTGAATAAAGTGTATTTTCATATAGAAACTTCTGCACTGGAATTATTTTTAAATTGTAAAGCACTAAAAGATCAGTCATGCTTATTACTTTCCTACCAAATTTTGTCAGGCTACTTTCTCAAAAAGCAAATAATAAAGCTCGCATGCTAAGTGTACAAGAACATGTAAGAAAACAGATGCTGTGCAGCCTGATGTCAGAGAAGAACAGAATCGGGAAGTTGAGCAGGAAGAAGTGATTGGTGACAAGAAAGAATGTAATGTGTACAAGTTTTCTTCTATGTGGTTTAGTGTTCAGCACTGCTGCCTCACAGTGCCACAGATCTGGGTTCAATTCCAGCTTTGAGTGCCTGTGTGAAATTTACACTTTGGCTCTGTGCCTGTGTGGGTTTCTGTTCGGTGCTCTGGTTTCTTCCCAAGGTGAAAAGATATGTGGGTTGGCCATGCTAAACTGCCCGTTGTATCCAGGGATATGCACATTGGGTAGATTAACCATGGTAAAACTGTAGAATTATGGGATAGAGTGGGAGACTGGGTCTGAGTAAGATTTGCTTTGATTGGCCAGATGGCTTCTTTCTGCACTATAGGCATTGATTGAAAAGCTTTCTTCTGCATTTGGATCAATACAGAAAACACTTACCATCCAATGTCAAACTTCACTGACAGATTCTTTTTTAATAATATTTTAATAGTAATAGATTCAAATAGAAAAATTAGTTTCCTTGGCACTCATGATAAGAAAGTAGATAGGAAGTTAAATTACCAAGATTTACAAATTAAGCAATCTCATTATTTCAATATCTGGCTGAAGTCCAAAGCTGAGCAAAAGTTATTATGTTCATTCAAAGCTATGAAATTAGGCCAAGATGCCCATATTCATTTTACTTCATTACTCACATTTGTTGAGATTATCATGAAGTTCACACCTTCTTTACTTTGACCTTTGCTTGAAGCAGGGTGACCCTCAGGTTAATTTCACCGTCAGTTGCATCTCTATACAGAGAGAGAGAGCAGACGTATGGTCCTCTGGAGCTATGACAACTTTATCTATGCTGGTGGCAATGACTTCATTAATAAATACATAACGAATGCTTTCTCATGGCTTGTTTTTTCAAGATATGCAAGACCAGTGTTAGACTGGGGTGGACAAAGTTAAAACACCAGGGTTATAGTCCAAGAGGTTTATCCCTTCCTCTTTTCTTACAAGGTCCTGGTGAATCTTTTACTGGCCTTGTCTGGTCCTGTTTGCATGTCCAAGGCTCCATCAAGTGGCAGGTATTAAACAATCACTGATAGCTTCACCAAACAACTTCAGCCACTGTTTGTGAATGTAATTTTTAAAACAATACCTTACACTATACATACACTGTATGTCTTTAATTGGGCATTTAGCAATGAATTTCATGTTGCAAATAATTTCAGCTAGGAATATACAATGCTATGCATTTTGCACTTGTGCACTTTCTCCTGGGCAAGAAATGTCCCAAGTAATGCCACTTCTAAACTCATTGATTTCTGCAGTGACCCTTGATTCACTTCAAGTCACAATTTTCAGGAACACAACCCCAATGTTAAGAGATGTTTTACTGTAGAAAGTCAGATGGTTTGATAGATTAGATTAGATTAGATTAGATTACTTACAGGGTGGAAACAGGCCCTTCAGCCCAACAAGTCCACACCGACCCACCGAAGTACAACCCACCCAGACCCATTCCCCTACATTTACCCCTTCACCTAACACTACTGGCAATTTAGCATGGCCAATTCACCTAACCTGCATATTTTTGGACTGTGGGAGGAAACCGGAGCACCCGGAGGAAACCCACACAGACACGGAGAGAATGTGCAAACTCCACACAGACAGTTGCCTGAGACAGAGAATTGAACTCGGGTCTCTGGTGCTAACCACTGTGCCACCGTGCCACCCAATAATTAATCATCTTGTGGCAATCTAAGGGGGCAGGATTGATGGTGAGATTAGGACAGGAAGTTTGTTGACGTTTGCCCCATTTCAACTGGGGAAAAAAAATTGATTGTTGTAATGATTTATGGGATATTTATGGGGGGCTGGCTGGGACAGTATTTATTGCATATCCCTGGTTGGGGGTGGGGTTTGGGGGTTGGGGCAGGGTAGGATAGTAACAAAGGAGAAATTTTGTTACTGCAATGCATCATTCCTAATGGGTGGATAATTATTGGCACAAGTGCCCATGTGTCTGATATAAATACCTAGTGGAAAAAGTTCCAGACTGAGCGTGCAAGTTTGTCAACGTTTCTTCACTGTCTCGGTATTGGTAATACTGGAACAACAGCTCAGCAAAATATCAGCAGCTTCTTGAGATGAAGCCGTCATAGGATACATTTCCCTATTTTAGAAATAAAGGCAGAGGAGGACCAGTAGGTATTGGCACCATCTAACATTTCTGCTTTTGACACACTATTCTCAGTTTCAGTAATTTCATCAGGATGTGGAGAGGGTGCACTGTGCCTGCCTGCCTCCCAATTAAAGTTCTAAAGCAGCACATTAAGAGTTTGTGAAAAGGGGAGTGTGGAACTTGACTAGGAGGTGCGTGAGATTACATACCACCTGTTGCTGACCAGCTGAAGTGTGGTAAGTACTGAATGGATGAATGTGGAAAGGAGGTGACCTTGGCACTGCACTGGCAATAATGAGCGGAATCTCAGCTCTCAGACTTTCAACAGGATTGTCACTCACATGGTTCCTCAGACAGAAGAGCAGGATCTAAGGCTGTCAGTCACAATTGGACCACAGCCTGAAAGGAAAGTTGCAGCTGGCAATGGGCACAAATGTCATACTTGGAGCCAAGGAGGGGTGAAAACCCAAGACATAGATGGACACAGAAAGACACAGAAAAGGCAAGAGAATCGGAAAGCAGGAGAACAGGAGAAGGTATAGTGTCACCACAGGATCTACCACCAAAGGCAGGGTTACCACTGGAAATGAAGTACTGCAGGAGACTGCAACTCTTCAGGCAGGTAGACACAAACTGCACTGCTCTCATTATCTAAGACCTCACAACAATGATAACCATGCTAAGTGAGTAGTTATCAAGGTCACTGTGACCTTGACCTTCTTTCATTTCTGGCTTCTTCCAAGGAACGGCTGTGGTCCTTGGTATCAGCTTGGTGATTGCACACCACTACATCCCCGGTCACTGATGCCTTCTTTTCTAATGCTGCCCAGGTATATTAAATTCATGACAGACAGCCTTGCAGGGGACAAAGGACTGTATCCTTTGATTCCCCCACATACCAGTTCAAGTTCTGCACTCCAAACCCAAAGCCCATCTTAGTGAACATGAAATATTCCTTAAAGAGACCACTATTCACCCCTTTACCAGTTGACCAGTTAGGGGCACAGTGTTGATAAAAACAATGCCACCTGTTCAATAAGACAACCTTTGAGCAAGAGAATAGCCCTCTGCTTCTTGTACTCTCCAATATCCTCCTGCCAGGTTGCTGTTATTGTAATGGACTAGCAGAGATGTATGGACACTGAATTATCACCTTTCAGGGCCTCACCATCTTCAAATGGAAAAGTAGGAAGAAGAAGAGAAAGACTTGTTAGCAGTGGGAATAGATCGTGGCATACTGGTAATATCATTGCACCAGTAATCCAGATGCTCAAGACGTAGGGACATGAGTTCAAATTCTACATAACAGATGATGAAATGTGAATTCAATTTATGAACCTGAAGTTGAAAGCTAGCCCAATACTGACCAGGGAGCTGTTGTTGGTTGTCGTATAAACCAATGTGGTTCACTAATACCCTTTCCACAATTCTTGCCTGGTCTGACCTACATGTGACTCTGGACTCACAGCAATGTGGTTGGGTCTTAAATACCCTCTGAAATAGCCAAGTAAGTCACTCAGTCAGATCAAACTGATATGAAGCCTTAAAAAAAAATGAAACCAATGGATCACCTGGCATCAAGCGAGGTCAACCGTGCAATGTCTTGCTTACACCAAGTCCTCAGGTAATTAGTTGTGTTCTTAATATTGCATCTTTAAGTGAAACAAATTAGAATTGGAATTAGGTTCCACAGGTCATTTCTTATCAGAAAGAAAATTATGACATTATAATCTGTAAGTTGAAATGCTTTACACTGGTAAATGAAATATCTTTTAAAACAAAATAAACTTAAAAATATAAAAGACAAATTTAACTCTGTACTCTCACAACAGGGGGATTGAGTTTAAGAGTCGTGAGATCTTGTTGCAGCTCTATAAAACTTTGGTTAGACCGCACTTGGAATACTGTGTCCAGGTCTGGTCACCCTATTATAGGAAAGATGTGGATGCTTTGGAGAGGGTTCAGAGGAGGTTTACCAGGATGCTGCCTGGACTGGAGGGCTTATCTTATGAAGAGAGGTTGAGTGAGCTCGGACATTTTTCATTGGAGAAAAGGAGGAGGAGAGGGGACCTAATTGAGGTATTCAAGATAATGAGAGGCATGGAGTCGATAGCCAGAGACTATTTCCCAGGGCAGAAATGGCTAACACGAGGGGTCATAGTTTTAAGCTGGTTGGAGGAAAGTATAGAGGAGATGTCAGAGGCGGGTTCTTTACACAGAGAGTTGTGAGAGCATGGAATGCGTTGCCAACAGCAGTTGTGGAAGCAAGGTCATTGGGGACATTTAAGAGACTGCTGGACATGCATATGGCCACAGAAATTTGAGGGTGCATACATGAGGATCAATGGCCGGCACAACATCGTGGGCTGAAGGGTCTGTTCTGTGCTGTACTGTTCTATGTTCTATGTTCTAACCCCATTTTCTCCTGGTCACTGCAGATCCTCCCCCTCACTGACCTTCTAAACTGCAACCTCCCACCCTCCCTGACCACCAGTGGATTGGGTCCCAAAGCATTGTTGAGATCTGTACTCATTCAGATGTTCCCCTGCCAAGAGGAAGGGGAAGGCCAAGGGCCACCGTGACCCAACAGGAGTAGCTCCATGATGTTGAAGTAGATCTTGGAGGCAGTGGTGACCATGGCTTTTAATGCCATCAGGCTGTGGCCATGATATGGCCAGGAACAAGCAATGACTCAGATAAGGCGGTCTGGAGTTCAAAGAGAACAAAGGACCATACAGCACAGGAACAGGCCCTCTTACAGCCAAATTTCTGTAATTGCAATAATGTCACAGTTCCAAGTACCAACCAGAGCTCTAAGTTCATCCCCCTTGCCTATTATACTTCTCACATTGAAACCCATGTATTTCCGACCACCTCCCCAGCTCTTCTCAGCAGCGTTTTCCTGCCTGTTCCTGTTCTTAGTCAGGTTGGCCTTGGTTTCTACCTCTTCCTCAAATTTCTGCATCTACTGCTCTACTCCTCTGGTTCCCAACCCCTTGCCATACTAGTTTGCTATACTACTCTTCTCCAACTACTCAATCAAGTATCCCCCCAAGGACATCCGTCCCAGTCCTGCCCAAGTGTAACCCGTCCAGTTTGTAAAGGTCCCACCTTCCCCAGAAATGGACCCAATGGCCCACAAAATTGAACCTTTCCCCCTCACACCATCTTTTCAGCCATGTGTTCATCCTATATATCCTGCTGTTTCTACTCTGACTGGCTCATGACACTGGTAGTAATCCTCAGAGGTCCTACATTTCAACTTTCTACTTAGATCTCTATATTCGGTTTTTGGGACCGCATCCTTTTTTCACACGATGTCATTAGTGCCAATGTAAACCATGACCACTCTGTTCACCCTCCCCCTCCAAATATATCCTGCAACCACTCCGAGTCATCCAAGACCCTAGCACCAAGGAGGCAACAGACCATCCTGGACTCTTGTATGCAGCTACAGAAACACCTATCCATTCTTCTTACAATTGAATTCCCTAAAACCATAGCACTTCTATGCCTATTTCTCCCTCCCTTTGCAGCAGCAGAACTAACCGTGGTATCAGGAACCGTGGTATCAGGAAATTGCATATGGAACACAACATCTTACATTTAACTTTAAAATACAAAAAACGTCAGGGTCTAGTCTATCTTCTGAATATTTTGAAGGTATTTGGTCTAGTCCACAATCATCATTGAGGTGAATGGCCACAGGGTATCCCTGCACTGTTGCTGGTTCCCTTTCTGTCCCCTGACTGTAACTCATCTGTCTTTTTCTTGTACCTGAGGTGTGACTACCCTCCCTGTAACTCCTCTCAATAACCCCCTCTGCCTCCCAAATGATCTGAAGTTCATCCAGCTCCAGCTCTAGTTCCCTAAGATCGTTTTCGAGGAGTTGGAGCTGGGTGCGCTTCCCACAGACGCAGTCAGCAGGGACACATACTGCAGGAGGAACATTCCACTGCCCTAACCTCCACTCCTACTATTCTTAATTCCCAAAGAGACTATTGAAAAATAAAGAATAAAATAAAACTAGTTACCTTGCCAATCCTGCGCACAGAATTCATTTTTTTGATTGGAGGAGGAGGATGGGTGGGAGACACTACCTAAGTAGTGTTTCAGGTAAAGCAACCACCCAAATATATTACCTCAGTTACTCAGCAGTCCCGTATCAGCTCTTGCTCAGTGCGTGCTCCGCCTATAGACTCCTTACAGTGTGGAAACAGGCCATTAGGCCTAACAAGTTCACATCGACCCTCCGAGGAGTAATCCATCCAGATCCATTCCCCTATCCTATTACCCTACATTTACCACTGATTAATGCACCTAGCCTACACATCCCTGAACACTATGGGCAATTTAGTATGGTTGATTCATCTAGCTTGCAGATCTTTGGATTGCAGGAGGAAACCAGAGCACCAGGAGGAAGCCCATGCAGACACGGGGAGAATGTGCAAACTCCACACAGACAGTCCCTCGAGGCTAGAATTGAACCCGGGTTCCTGGTGCTGTGAGGTAGCAGTGCTAACCACTGAGCCACTGTGTCACCTTCACGAGGTAAGTTCTTACAGCAATGATTTACCTTCCTGGCAGAGTCCTGCTCTTCTGCTCTTCCTGCTGCCAAACAAAAATGGAGGGACCCGACATTCAAGTTTTTAAAGCAGTGACTTTGCGTTATAACAGTTTGTTATCAGCAATGTGTGTGCTATACACTCAAAAAAACTAAAGTAAAGCAAATAACCAAGGACACTTTGGAACTCTCATGCTAATGCCAAACGTGATAATATTAGGGCAATTCTAAAATTTAGTTTGAACTTTTGAAGAAACTGTCTTTTTGAGAATGAAGCTTGTTTAATATCTAGCAGTATGGAACTGGAGGTGAAAGGAATCATAGGTGGAGTCTTTTGCTGGTTATATGAGTCTCTCCTGCTGGCTGGAGAGCTGGCTATAGATCCATGGTACCTCTTCTGAAGAAGGCCACTGTATGTCCAGCCAATCTGGCAGTTCAAAGGACACTCTCAGGACTTCCTCAGAAATTATGACTCTGGGGCAGGAGGTCTTACCACTAGATATTGCTGAGCAATCACAGACCAACACCCCTGCCCTCTGGAGCACCGGGGGTGGGGGGGGGGGATTTGACCTTTGCTCAAAGAGCAAAGTCAGAATCCCAGGATCCTGACATAGCAAAGATAAGTGGGAAAACTGAGGACTGGGAAGCTTTTAAAGAACAACAGAGGATTACTAAGAAGGAAATACACAGAGAAAAAATGAGGTATGAAGGTAAACTGGCCAATAATATAAAGGAGGATAGTAAAAGTTTTTTTAGGTATGTGAAAGGCAAAAAAATGGTTAAAACTAAAATTGGGCCCTTGAAGACAGAAACAGGGGAATATATTATGGGGAACAAAGAAATGGCAGAAGAATTGAATAGGTACTTCAGATCTGTGTTCACTGGGGAAGACACAAGCAATCTCCCTGAGGTAACAGTGGCTGAAGGACCTGAACTGAAGGGAATTTATATTTGCCAGGAATTGGTGTTGGAGAGACTGTTAGGTCTGAAGGTTGATAAGTCCCCGGGCCTGATGGTCTACATCCCAGGGTACTGAAGGAGATGGCTCGAGAAATCGTGGATGCGTTAGTGATTATTTTCCAGAGTTCGATAGATTTGGGATCAGTTCCTGCGGATTGGAGGGTGGCTAATGTTGTACCATTTTTTAAGAAAGGTGGGAGAGAGAAAGCAGGAAATTATAGACCAGTTAGTCTGACCTCAGTGGTGGGAAAGATGCTGGAGTCTATTATAAAGGATGAAATTATGACACATTTGGATAGTAGTAACAGGATAGATCAGAGTCAGCATGGATTTATCAAGGGGAAATCATGCTTGACTAATCTGCTGGAATATTTTGAAGATGTAACTCTAAAGATGGACGAGAGCGATCCAGTAGATGTAGTGTACCTGGACTTTCAGAAAGCTTTTGATAAAGTCCCACATAGGAGGTTAGTGAGCAAAATTAGGGCGCATGGTATTGGGGGCAAAGTACTAACTTGGATTGAAAATTAGTTGGCTGACAGGAAAAAAAGAGTAGTGATAAATGGCTCCATTTCAGAATGGCAGACAGTGACCAGTGGGGTACCGCAGGGATCAGTACTGGGACCGCAGCTTTTTACGATATATGTTAATGATATAGAAGATGGTATTAGTAATAACATTAGCAGATTTGCTGATGACACTAAGCTGGGTAGCAGGGTGAAATGTGATGAGGATGTTAGGAGATTACAGGGTGACCTGGACAGGTTAGGTTAGTGGGCAGAGGCATGGCAGATGCAGTTTAATAAATGTATGGTTATCCACTTTGGTGGCAAGAACAGGAAGGCAGATTACTACCTAAATGGAATCAATTTAGGTAAAGGGGCAGTACAGAGAGATCTGGATGTTCTTATACACCAGTCAATGAAGGTAAGCATGCAGGTACAGCAGGTAGTGAAGAAGGCTAATAGCATGCTGGCCTTCATAACAAGAGGGATTGAGTATAGAAGCAAAGAGGTTCTTCTGCAGCTGTACAGGGCCCTGGTGAGACCATACCTGGAGTACTGTGTGCAGTTCTGGTCTCCAAATTTGAGGAAAGACATTCTGGCTATTGAGGGAGTGCAGCGGAGGTTCATGAGGTCAATTCCTGGAATGGCAGGATTACCTTACACTGAAAGGCTAGAGCGACTGGGCTTGTATACCCTTGAGTTTAGAAGACTGAGAGGAGATCTGATTGAGACATATAAGATTATTAAAGGATTGGACACTCTGGAGGCAGGAAAGATGTTTCCGCTGATGGGTGAGTGCTGAATCAGAGGACACAGCTTAAAAATACGGGGTAGACCATTTAGGATAGAGATGAGGAGAAACGTCTTCACTCAGAGAGTGGTGGCTGTGTGGAATGCTCTGCCCCAGAGGGCAGAGGAGGCCCAGTCTCTGGATTCATTTAAGAAAGAGTTGGATAGAGCTCACAAGGATAGTGGAATCAAGGGTTATAGAGATAAGGCAGGAACAGGATACTGATTAAGGATGATCAGCCATGATCTTCTTGAATGGTGGTGCAGGCTCGAAGGGCAGAATGGCCTACTCCTACACCTATTGTCTATTGTCTATTGTCTATTGATCCAGGAACAAAGTAAATGGAGTGTGGAATAGTTTTGATGTTTGGGGGAAAGGTGCTGGGAAGTCATAAGGAGAGAGGTCAATGGAGTCAGAAACAGGAGTTGAGTCATGGCTCTCAAGAGATACTGCCATGACCATAAGACCATAACAAATAGGAACAGGAGCCTTTCAACCCCATGAGCCTTCTCCATCATTTGATAGGATCATGGATCATAAAACATTCCTTGTAGCCATTTTTCTGCCTTTTCCCTGTAATCCTTGATTTCCCGGACTGATCAAGAATCTAATTATCTCAGGTTTAAATCTACACATGTAACCTGCCCCTACAGCTCTCCATGGTGAGGGTTCCAAAGACTCATAACCCTCTGAGAGAAGCAATTCCTCCTCATCTCAGTTTTCAATTGGTGCCTCTTTATTCTGAGACTACTCCCTCTGGTCCTAGACTCTCCCATGAGGGGAAATATCCTCTCAGCATTGACCCTGTCAGACCCCTTTTAAATCCTACATGTTTCAGTGAGAATGTCCAAAGCTCAATGTCCATGCCCTTATTTAGGCAATAAATGCCTTTGATTCTAAGACCCGACAATGTGCCCATCCCCCACTACACCCCAACATTCACAACTGATAAGCTGCCCATACTGAAGCCTGCTCCTTAACTGGGCATTTAAGACCACACTAACAGTGCAGTGGAAAGGTTGACCAGAGCTTAATTTAGTTGGGTGTGGGAAGGCAGCTCAGATCAGGCAGATCAGTATCTCATGAAATTATTTGCCACCTCGGCTTCCTACCTGATCGCCTGCATGAGCACAAGATTACACTCCTGAGACTTGAATATACAGAATATCTTTTATGATCTGTGGACATAATATCCGTTGATTTATTGTTAGTTTTGTAATGTAGGAATGACCAAAAACTTTTATTCCTATTTCCTCATGATTTCAATTTCTCCCCATTTGCAAAATGTTCGCACAATTGATGGCACATTGTTAATAATCTCCTCACTGATATTAATCACTGTATTTGCTGCTTCTTCACATTGCACAGCAGGTTTGGATGGGAGGAGAGCTTTTGTTTGTTGATATGAAATGCATTTCTTTTCCCTTTCAACATGCAGCCTATGATTGAGCTAAGTGCAGAGTTGGCTACCAAAATAGTAATATGTTTATCTGGCTTAGTGAAGCCATTGTGCTCTTTTGTAAACTAATTCAAGCATAATTGTATTATCTGCTTGTCCACGCTTTCATGAATAATTTAGTGTGAGGATATCAATTTTTTAACTATTTCAGACTCAAGGGCTTTCTGTTTGAATACATGGTGGCCCAGTGGTTAGCACTGCTGCCTCCCAGTGCCAGAGACCTGGGTTTGATTCCACTTTCAGGCAACTATCCGTGGAGTTTGCACATTCTTGCTGTATCAGTGTGGGTTTCCTCTGAGTGCTCTGGTTTCCTCCCACAGTCCAAAGACGTGCAGGCTAGGTAGACTGGCCACATGAAATTGCTCGTAGTGTCCAGGGATGTGTAGGTTTAGTGGATTAGCCATGGGAAATGCAGGATTTCAGAGATAAGGTGGGTCTGGGTGGGATGCTTTTTAAAGGGTTAGTATGGCTGAATGGCCTGCTTCCACACTGTAGGAATTCTATGATTAGCTGACTTATCTTCAACTGATTATTTTACTATATCTGCGGCTTAAATTGACTTGTTCCCTCAAGCTGTCTTAGCATCGTGACATGCAGTTTTACACCGTTTAACAAAAAGGATCTGCTTTGAGGATTATAGGACATTGTTAATTTTTTTAATTTCTCTGTCTTGGCTGGAGAAAGGGGTTCCTCCAGGTTACACATGATGCAAAGATTGTTTCCCTGTACAATAACAAGGGGAGGACTGAAATTGCAATAACTATTGTGGCATGTTCCCTCTGACCATTCTTGGAAAACTTGACCTTATTAGAATACAGACCTTGGATGAATGCATCTACCCTGAATCCCAGTGTGGTTTCGAACTGGAAGATCTATAATTAATAAAACATGTTCTGTCTCACAGCTATGAGGAAAATGCCGTGAAAGACACACCTTTGGGGTCAAACAGGGTTGCTTTTTGATTGCAACACTCTTCAGCACAACCTTTTCTTTGCTGCTGACATATGATCATTTTGCTATAGCAAAACTGATGTAAAGCTGTTTACGCTTGTTCATTTGAGATTTGAGCCATAAATGAATCAAGTCCTTATCAAAGAGCTGTTCTGTGCTGGTGAAGCAACAGTAGCACTCCACACCAAGGAACATTTCCCGCTGTAGAGCGGGAAATGGACACTTTCACACCTGTACAGAGTTTAGTTTGACCATGTGCATCAAGAAGACAAAAGTCATGATCCAGGACATTGTTATATTGCCAGCCCTCAGCATTGACAATGTTGGAAGTCATTGAAAGCTTCACAGATATGGAGGCTCCACAATCGCCAGCAATCTGTCACCAGATGCTCAAGTCAACCCAAAGCACTGCAAAAGCTGCAGCTGTGTCAAAGGGTGAAGAACAACACCCTGACTGAGAACACCATACTCCATACCTACTGTACATGTATCCTCAGCACATCACTATACAGTGGTGAGACCTGGAAAATGTATATTATGTGGGAGAGAAGGCTGAACAGTTTCCACCTTTGATACCTTAGAAATATCATCAGCATATCTTGGCAGAACTTGTTCACCAACCCAGAGGTCCTAGAGTATGCTATTACATCAGCATTGACGCCTTGTTAGGCCAGTGTTGAGACCTCCATTTTTTAAGAATCAATTTTGATTTGGAGTTGTGAACCATGAGCTGAGAGCTGAAGATGACCTGAGGGCTCTGCACAGCAGCATTTTTTAAATAAAAAGGAAAAGGAGACCAAACAAACTGATAGATGCTTATCGGGTCCAGCCTGGAAGTTAATCGCAAGTTGTCTCTTTCAAAGAATGCTCTTGACATTTCAGTTCCATAGATGCATTATGCTGGAACAGATGGCAAATGTTTGGTTTCTCTTTCTGGTTTTTTTTCAACATTCTCTCTGCACCAACCTCCTTGTGAGGCTTTACTGGAAGCTATTTACATACACTGTTGTCTTCAGAAGCCAAGTAAGATAAAATCCCATGTGCCGGAGATGTTACAGATCATGGAGTCTGCTTAAATGAACTGGCCAGATGCACCCCATTTTTTTTTTCTTTTGATTTATCCCATAACTGTATCTGTTTTTCCATGTTTGTAAGAATGAGGGTTGGAATCAAAGAACATTGGGTTAAACTTATAGACCCTAATTAGTTTACCTTGTTGCTTAACTTTGTTCTGCTAAAGTGACTATTATTAATAAATTATTAAATATTTTGTTTAATCCATAAACTTGATGCCTGGTATAGGTTATTCAAAAGATTTGATAGTGGTTATTCAAAAACTCTTTATTAGGAACCATTGTGGTCAATTTTGAGGGTAATTCATTTACTATTTTACAAATACAGAGGATGGGAGGCTGATTTGATTTGCTTTTCTGTCTTCATGTTGTAACACTAATGTCATCTGGAAGAAAGTGAGGACTGCAGATGCTGGAGATCAGAGTTGAGAGTGTGGTGGTGTAAAAGCACAACAGGTCAGGCAGCATCCGAGGAGCAGGAGAATTGACGTTTCGGGCATAAGCCCTTCATGAGGAGGGGCCAATTCCTGATGAAGGGCTTACGCCCGAAACATCGATTCTCCTGCTCTTCGGATGCTGCCTGACCTGCTGTGCTTTTCCTGCACCACACTCTCGACTAGTGACATCTGCACTGTTTCAGCCACATTCATCAGATAGATGATGCCTGTATACTGTAAAGTTTTCTGTAATGTGCATTGGCCTCTGGGTAGGGACTTCTTGGGTGTGACAAGGACACCTGCTAATGATGGCCATTGACACTGATAGTTCTGAAGCAGGTGACCATTACCTCTGCAAGCAGGCTAATTGGAATGACATTAGAAAAGGTAAGCAGAAGTAAACTCTGGCTATAAATAAGGTTCAGGGATACATTGGCCAGCGAATTGTGCATATTGTCAGACAGCTGTCTTCATTTATAGCAAATGTAGCAGGGTTGCCATGACAAAGTGCGACTACTAAGCCCCACCAAAGTTCAACACAGTGAACAGAGTGTTCGCTACCATAGTGCAAAACAGCATTGTACCATATGGAAAGTTTTCATCCCCAGTATCTAGACCTTTGTTATGGACAATGTATTTGAAATTTACCAAGGGTGTCATTTCTGACATGCGCTGGCTAGTGCAACATTCCCATGCGCTGTAATTTTTTTTCCAAGTGACTCTTCTTACCTCTGGTTACTGGTTACTGGACAGTAATATCCCGGTCCAATATTTGTCTCATGAGGTGCATCGTCTCCAATTCGGCCCTTGGCTGTTTAGCTGCCAATCACATGCCTGCTTGTCGATCCATTTCATGATGATACTGGCTCTGTTTCTGCACTGGGGGCCACACAGCTTTGGTTCGTATTGCCAGCATTATTCCTGCCTCTCCTCTGCTCTGGAATCTGCAGTTGACCTGCTGCTGTCTCGGTGTCTTCACCAGATTCTTTGAAAACTGACCTCTAGTTCTGAAAAAATTCACAACATTTAAAATGTATTTGCTGAACAAAGGTCAAGTAGAGGAAAAGTTAGGGAATTTATCAACAGGAGTTGATTTCCTCACAACAATCAATTGTGGAGTGGTTATAAAGTCTTTGGAAAAAGAATTAAAGCTTTTAGGTAACTTAGTGACCCCAATTAACATACAGTATTCCCCTTGTACCTGCAGGGGGCATGTTTCAAGATGTACTGCAGAAGCCCGAAACCATGGTTAGGTGCAAACCCATTCATTTTAATGGGAAAAATACCTTCCCAGTAGCCTCTTGGTCTCTGGTTCAAGAACGTTCCCTATAATATGTTTGGGCCATGGTAAAATGTGTGTAACCGAAACCGCGGAAACCGGACATATGGATATGGGGGTTGCCCTCTATAGTGGTATCCAATCAGCCTCCTCTGCTGTGCTATATGTTATAGTTGCAGAAAAATAACGTTTGAATCCACTAAGAAAAGCTAACACATTTCTTTATGAAATTTGGGACATGAAAATTTGGGTCAGAGCTTCAAGAACAAGTTATCGTAGTACATAGAACAAAGACAAGTACAGCACAGTACAGGCCCTTCAGTCCTCGATGTCGTGCTGACCTTTTATCCTACTCTATCCTACATACCCTTCGTTGTACTACCTTCCATGTGCCTATCTAAGAGTCACTTAAATGTCCATAATGTCTCTGACTCTACTACCAGTGCTGGCAGCGTATTCCACACACCCACCACTCTCTGTGTAAAGAACCTACCTCTGACAACTCCCCTAAACCTTCCTCCAATCACCTTAAAATTATGTCCCCTTGTGATAGACATTCCCCCCATGGAAAAAATCTCTGACTATCCATTCCATCTATGCCTCTCAGCATCTTGTACACCCCTATCAAGTCACCTCTCATCCTTCTTTGCTTCGATGAGAAAAGCCTTAGCTCCCTCAACCTTTCTTCAAAAGACATGCCCTTCAGTCCAGGCAGCATTTTGGTAAATCTCCTCTGCACCCTGCTAAAGCTTCCACATCCTTCCTATAATGGAGCGACCAGAACGGAACACAATATTCCAAGTCTGGAATCATAGAATCCCAACAATGTGGAAACAGGCCATTTGGCCCTACAGGTCCTCACTGACCCTTCAAAGAGTAACCCACCCAGACCGACTCCCCTATATTTACCCCTGATTAATGCACCTCACCCACACATCCCTGAACACTATGGGCAATTTAGCATGGCCAATTCACCTGACCTGCACATCTTTGGATTGTGGGAGGAAGCCAGTGCACTCAGAGGAAACCCACACGAGACACAGGGAGAATGTGCAAACTCCACACAGTCACCTGAGGCTGGAATTTAACCCAGGTCCCTGACGCTGTGAGGCAGCAGTACTAACCACTGAGCCACTGTGCTGCCCTAAACAGAGCCTTATATAGCTGCACCATAACCCTGCAACTCTTAAACTCAATCCCCCATTAATATAAGCCAACACACCATACGCTTTGTTAAGAACCCTATCAGCTTGGGTGGCAACTTTGAGGGATCAATGGACCTGGACCCAAAGATCCCTCTGTTCCTCCACACTGCCAAGAATCCTGCCTTTAACTCTGTAATCTGCATTCAAATACGACCTTCCAAAATGAATCACTTCACACTTTTCCTGGTTGAACTCCATCTGACACTTCTCAGCCCAGCTCTGCATCCAGTCAATGTCCCGTTGCAATCTACAATAGCTCTCCACACTATCCACAACTCCACCAGCCTTCATGTCATTGGCAAACTTACTAACCCACCCTTCCACTTCCTCATCCAAGTCATTTATAAAAATCACAAAGAGCAGAGGTCCCAGAATAGATCCCTGCAGAACACCACTGACCACCGAGCTCCAGACTGAATGCCTTCCATCTACTACCTCCTTCTATCTTCTATGGACCAACCAATTCTATATCCACTGTCAAATTTCCCTATATCCCATGCCTCCTTACTTTCTGAATGAGACTACCATGGAGAACCTTATCAGCACCTTGCTAAAATCCACATACACCACATCCACTGCTCGACCTTCATCAATGTGTTTTGTCACATCCTCAAAGAATTCAATAAGGCTTGTGAGGCATGACCTGTCTCTCACAAAGCCATGCTGATTATCTCTAAACAAGCTATGCTTTTCCAAATAATCATAAACCTTATCTCTCAGAATCCTCTCCAATAATTCAATATCATATATGAAGATCATACATAATTTATTTTAATGAGTGGGGAATCCTACAGACAGCACTGATCTCTAAACAAGCAATTCCAGGCTATGTTCCCTGTGTGCGAGGATTACAAATGTGTGAAACACACTCTGCTTAGAAAATGTTCATACATTTCTGGTGGCATTGCTGTCAGGCGGTAGTGAACCTAGAGTGTAATTTCTAATACTTAAAGTGAAAGAAAACCCGATTAGAGGATCAACAAAAGCCTAGTCAAAATAGTGCAAGCCTGATGTAATATTTTGGAGAAAGTGAGGACTGTAGATGCTGGAGATCAGAGTCGAGAGAGTGGTGCTGGAAAAAGTACAACAGGTCAGGCAGCATCTGAGGAGCAGGAAAATCGACGATTCGGGCATAAACCCTTCATCAGGAACATTTTGCCAATGGAAGAGAACAGCTGTCTTCATAGGACATTTCAGCTCAACACGGAGACATTGACAGAAAATTTTATACACCTGTATTGGTAAGTGGATTATTGTGGGAAGCAGGAATTCAAATGTCAAGTCTATGTATCAAGCAGACAAAGATGGTGGCAGTGCTCATTGAAATGACAATCTCATAAATATATATTGCTGTGTCTCTTGATGTTTTTAACTCTTAAACTGACAGATCAATCTTCCTATGCAGTTAATTTTAAAAAAAGGCGTGCATATGGTACATATTTTGAATCCCACAAAACGTAAGAGAAAGGAATGTAAACCAAAACTATAAGTTTGTTCCATCCAAAAAGTATTTGCTGCCAGCTTAAATATAGTTTGTGCCAAAAGAAATTAGATGGAATACGTATGCTTTGAGTTAACATTCTCAAGCCACGTACAAAGTCATGGGTTTTAATTCTGTAACCAGTAATTGAACCAATTTGAATTTTATGAAATACTTCACTGGGGTACACAGCTGAGACACTTTCAAGTTCAAACATGAAAGGTTGTTCGAGGTGTTTAGTAGCTAGACAGTGCAGTTCCAATGAAATTAATTTATTAGATCTCTAAAAACGGATTTGATTAAGCACGTCTTGCAGACTGACATTTTATAAAGGTGTATCTGCCACTTCTATGGCAGTGGGGAGAGATCAAGAGACAAAAAATATTATGTAAATTCTGATTGAAAATAGCCATTTACCTCAGTTCTCCTCAGTTTCTACAGATCCTCTGCCAAGTTTAAGGTGGAAAATTGGAAGAATCTGGAAAAGTTCTCCCTCTGTAACTTTTAAGATTGGAGCGATAAATTCATAGAAATGGCTTTAATTTATTATGACTGATAAGAAAATCTTGGTTAACCCATTCCATTTATAATGCTATTTGATTTTATTAAACTTCAGGTCATCAGTATTTATTTGTGTTTCTTTCTCCCTCACATGCCCATACTTTCATTCAACGTGAACTAAATCGTTCCCCTACAACACAATACATAACACACTGTGTTGATTGACCGCCTGTGATATCTACAAAATAAAATTAAAAATACCTATTCAATATAATAAAGAACTAAAATGTTAATTTGTAAGTACCCTCTACATATTAGCAGAATTACCAAACCTGGTTTTAGAATTGTCTCTACTTCTAATTACTTGAAAATTATAGATGCAAAAATCCAAAATGGATTGAATTGATGTGTGACAACAATAACTAAACAACATTGTTCTAACTTTTTTTTAAGTTAGCTTCTCATAACAAATTAGGCTTGATGACTCTTTGTAATTGAATCTCCCAGCAGATAACATTTCTTTCTCTGTTCATCACTATCAAAGCCTTAATAATTTTTTTAAAATCTTGCTAATTTTGTTTATCATTTGCTTTTCAACTGAAAATAGACTCAAAATAACTCCCAGCTCACCTCAAATTTTTAACTGGTTATTAGTAAGCCACAGCCACCAAAGCTGAGTCCAATCTTGTCTTTAACACTTAAAGGTAAATTCGTCAAAAGGGATTTCCGTAAATCATGGCAAATGGGTTTTTAAATTCCAGAATGGAAATATGGACCTAATAACAATTTCATCGAGCAATTCCATCTTGTCAATCAACTCAACAAAGGGCATGGATCAGAAATAGTGGTTTCTAATTGTAGCAGTTACCCTTTAAGCCATCACAGGAACTGTTTTTTTTTGTTTGTACGATTTGTTGCATTCAGATTTTTGTAACTCAGTCTTTGAAATATTAGATGCTCATAAGGCAGGAGGCCAACTTGTTCAAAATAAATCGCTTCAGACAGCAAACAAACACGGAGAATGCCGGAGAAACTCAGCAGGCCTGGCAACATCATTGGACAGAGAAACAGAGTTGACATGTTGTGTTTGGTATGACTCTCTTCTCTGTAGGGCTGCCAAAGGTAGTGTGTAGAAAAGCACAGATGATAGAGGAATCTATCCAGGTTCTGCCATGTCTAAGGTGGATGAGTTTCTAGATACAGCCCTGGAGAAGTGATTATTACAGAGAATCAACTAAAACAGTCTAGCTAGTGGCTGCCGGATACGTACTGGGCCTACATTCCATGGCTATACCCATAATCTGTATATACTCACAGTCAGGCAAGAGCAGGATGAGGTTTAGGTGCCATACCTTCTCTGGTAACCAGGGAGATGTGTCTTTGAATATCAGACATCAGAGCAGCATCAGGCTGACTCTCATGGGCCTCTGTGTACAATTGCTCATCTGCTCCTCTTTTAGTGACCCAAGCCCCACCAACAGTCCAGACCACAGAGGATGCACTTGTATATGTGGAGGAGCTCCTCACATGCTGGGATTCTGTTGCTATGGCAATCAGAAACCAACCAGCAAATTATTTCAGGCAATGGGGCATCATACTCAACAGCCTAATTCCACCCCAGCTGTAGATGTTGGGAATGCACAAAGGAGTAGTGACTGTAAGTATAAATGCAGTCTTACTAATGTCTTGTACAGCTGTAACATGATGTCTCAACTCCTGTAAATATAAAAGACAGAACACAAGGGTATCACAGATGTTGAAAAGTAATTTTACAGCCCACATTAGTGTGGGATTAAATAGTCTTGTTCATGTGTGGTAGATGTTCCTTATATTGGGTCTTTGCTGGCATTGATAAAATAAATAGCAACCATATATGCATGAAAGCAGAATATTGATATCTCTGTTATGGTTTGGGAGGTAGATGTGGGGGCAAAGATGTGAGTCACAAAGCAAGGAAACAGGCCCTTTCGGCCCAACTCAGTCATATTGACCAGGTTTACTAAACAGAACTAATCCCATTTGCCTGTATTTGGTCCATATCTCTCCACACCTTTCCTATCAATGTACCTGCCCAAATGTCTTTGGAATGTTGTAATTGTGCCCAACTCACTCACAAAGCCATGCTGATGATCCCTAACCAGTCCTTATCTTTTCCACATGTATTCAAATCCTGTCTCTCAGAATCCCCTCCAACAACTTATCCAACACTGATGTTAGGCTCACCGGTCTATGGTTCCCCAACTTCATCATGCTGCTTTTCTTCAATATTGCACGACATTAACCACCCTCCAGTCTTCAGGCCCCCCACCTGTGGCTATCAATGATACAAATATCATTGTTACAAACTCGGGGACCCACAATTTCTTCCCTAGCTTTCCACAGTGATCAGTGACACACTTGATCAGGTCCTGGGAATTTATCTACCTGTATGTGTTTTAAGATCTCCAACACCTCCTCAACACTGGATTCTTTTCAAGACATCTCTATTTATTTCCCTGAGTTCCTTAGCTTCTATGTAAATACTGACAAGAAATATTCATTTATGATCCCATCCATCTCCTATGGTTCTACACACAGATAGCCTCATTGATCTTTAAGAGGCTCTATTCTCTCCCTCGTTACTCTTTTGCTCTTAATATACTTATAGAATCTATTTGGAGTCTCATGTACCCTATCTGCCAAAGCTATTTCATTTCCCCTTCTGCCCTCCTGATTTTCCTGTGAAATATTCTCCTGCACTTTTCAATGGATTCACTTGATCCCAGTTGTCTATATCTGTCACATGCCTTCTTCTTTTTCTTGACCAGAGCCTTGAGTGACTTCAGGGGATCCTGATCAGTATCATCAGCCAGGTCATGAAGATATACACTTGTTGTCTGTATCGTATGAAGCTTTTGCAGACTAAATTTGACAGAATGTGCACCATAATGAATAGGCAGCAACACCAACTATGTTTTCCTATGCAAAGCCCTTGATGCAGTGTCAGCAGCCAGTTGGATAGCTATTGCAAATAGTAATCATCTCACTGTTGATTGCCATCTCATCTACGCAGCAGAAACACTCGAATAGTAAAAACAAATATGGTGGATGCTGATTTAAAATAATAGCAGAAAGTGATGGAGAAACCCAGCAGTTGTGGCAGCATTTGTGAAGAGTGAGCCCGATTTGAATTCAGTATAAACAGGAATACTTGCACCCATTTCATATGTCACATCAGGAACTCCTCACTGACCCTACACTTAAGCGCTGACTGAGTTGCACGATCTGTGTTTAGCTGTCTATATGTGCACTGCTTCCGGAATTGGCAGGACTAACTCTTGTCCACATTCTGCCAAACCCACACCCCCTCCACCATCCCCAATCTCTCAGATAAATTGCTACCTTTTCTGGAGTGAAAATCCAGATGTTTGGGGAGATTCTGCCAAGTCTGGTCAGTGAATCAAGAAAAACCTGACTTATAAGCTAAAACATCAGCCCCACGGGTCAAAATTAGTCTATTTGTAAATCTTCAAAAGTAAAAATGCATGTTAGGCCATTAGAAATACTATTTAAACACTGAGGTTAATTATTAGGGGATTAAATTTAAAATCAAAAAACTTATATTGACCTTTTCTCTATAAAACAAAGCAAAAACTGAAACAGAATTTCTAATAGGTGTATAACATTATTAAAATGTATGATAAGTGTAGTATTATCCTGATGGATAGAGTTGGCACCATTGTAGTTGTGATATCTGTCACCTCTGCCTGCATGTGGTTCAGAGTAAGAAACTGTTTGAGGTAGTTGTCTGCCAACAATCCTTTGTACTGTGCCTGTTTAATGATCAGTGGTAGCGGTACATCACTGTACATTCTTTGGAGAAGAGGCATTGTTTTTAGTTAACAAGATAGTTTGTTACATGTTGATTATAAGAACAATTGGGTGACTGTCAAGCAAAGTTATGTGGACTTGCGGGAGCTGCACAAGATCTGCAGCCTATGGAGTCTAATATGGAATTCAACCACAGCCTTTGTGTGAAAAGACCAGAGTGGTGGAGCACTCAATATAGCATGAGCATTAACTCCTTCATAATTAGTACCTGGGTCATGTGGTCTCATCACACACCCCTCCCCCCCACAAGCATTTGTCCCCATCCTGAATCTATTATGTATTCATGGACATAACAATGTATCATGCTTGCCACTATGCCGTGCCGTGGGCGGCACGGTGGCACAGTGGGCGGCACGGTGGCACAGTGGTTAGCACTGCTGCCTCGCAGCGCCAGAGACCCGGGTTCAATTCCCGCCTCAGGCGACTGACTGTGTGGAGTTTGCACGTTCTCCCCGTGTCTGCGTGGGTTTCCTCCGGGTGCTCCGGTTTCCTCCCACAGTCCAAAGATGTGCAGGTCAGGTGAATTGGCCACGCTAAATTGCCTGTAGTGTTAGGTAAGGGATAAATGTAGGGGTATGGGTGGGTTGTGCTTCGGCGGGGCGGTGTGGACTTGTTGGGCCGAAGGGCCTGTTTCCACACTGTAAGTAATCTAATCTAATCTAATCTAATCTATGCAATCTCCCCCATCTTGGACTACATAAATTTAGGCAATTGGACATTTCAACATTTTCCCAGAACACGTTTTCTTCAAACTTGGATAAATGGCAGGTTTTCTGCTTAAAGACTCTTCTGAGCAGTTTAATGTGGATCATCACTCTCTTATGTGTGCCATGTGTTCTCGGCTCCATAGGCTGCCTCAGCTACTTGTTCAACTACAATAACATACCTGATAGAATAGTAATATTTGCCCTTGTATTGAGTTTAAAATTATCAAATTATCTACTTATGTTGACAATTTCAGTGTACTCTGGCTTATCTGAGCCAATAGGATACCTCGGGATGCTTTGGTTACTTTGTTCAATGGAGTTAAAAATCACACAACACCAGGTTATAGTCCAACAGTCTTAATTGGAAGCACACTAGCTTTCGGAGCGACGCTCCTTCATCAGGTGATAGTAGAGGACTCGATCGTAACACAGAATTTATAGAAAAAATTTGCAGTGTGATGTAATTGAAATTATACATTGAAGAATTGATTTTCTGTTAAGTCTTTCATCTGTTAGAATACAGTGATAGTTTCACTTCTTTCATGTGTAAATCACAAAACCTTTTTTTTAAGTTGCATTCTTGGGTTAGCTATTAACAATGGTGATAGCTAGACAATATGTTAAAGGTGTTAGCCCCCTGTGCTCTCTGTCTATGACCTGATGTTTAGATTGATTCTAATCTAAAAAGTGAGATAATGCAGTTTTTGAGCTTAGAGTTCTACATGAATGTATGCAGTTTTTTGAGCAAAGTGCAATGTAACTCTGCAAGTACAAATTCACCCCACAAAATATATGTGTGCATGTGGGTCTTTGTCTGTCTGTGTGTGTGTGTCTGTCTGGGGTGGGGGTTGTGAGTGTGAGAAAGTGTGTGTGTGTGTGTGTGTGTGTGTGTGTGTGTGTGTGTGTGTGTGTGTGTGTGTGTGTGTGTGTGTGTGTGTGTGTGTGTGTGTGTGTGTGTGTAGTGAGTGCAGTGTCTTAAGTCTGTGAGGGGGTACATGTGTGAGTGTGGGAGTGTGTATGTCTATAAGGGTGTGTGTGGGTGTCTGTGTGCACATCTGTGTGTACCTGTGTCTGTGTGTATGTGAGAGTGTGTGTGTGTAGGAATATCTGTGTGTGTGTGTAGTGCAATGGTGATCACCTGTAATGTGACATGAACCCAAGGTCCCGTTGAGGCCCTCCCTATGGGTACCGAACTTAGCTATCAGCCTCTGCTCGGCCACTTTCCTCTGCTGCCTGTTCCGAAGTCCACCTTGGAGGATGGTCACCCGAAGGTCCGAGGCTGAATGTCCTGGACCACTGAAGTGTTCCCCAACTGGGAGGGAACCCTCCTGTCTGTTGCTTGTTGTGCAGTGCCCATTCATCCATTGTCGTAGCCTTTGCTCGGTTTCCCCAATGGGGAAATTGTTCAATTGAGATATCTTGAGCAGTTTAGGTGTTTTTTCCAATGGTAGTGGGTGTTCTACAGCATAAAGCTCTTAGTGTGTGAGATTACCAATATTTCCATTATTCTGAAATTGCATTTTCCCAAGTTGAGTTAGCGTGTTTTGTCAAGTATTGTGGAGTATTGTGTTCAGTTTTGGTCACCTTGCTAGAGGAAGGATGTTATTAAACTGGAAATAGTGCAGAAGAAATCTAGAAGGATGTTGCCTGGACTGATGGGTCTGAGTTAGAGGGAGAGGTCAGACAGATGAAGACTTTTTTCTTTAGAGTGTAGGATACTGAGGGGGATTTTATAGAAGTGTATAAGATCATGAGAGGCATGGATAGGGTGAATGCACTCAGTCATTTTTCCAGAGTTGGGGAATCATGGACTAGAGGGCATCAGTTTAAGGTTAGAGGGGAAGAAGTAAAAGGATACCTGATGGGTAACCTTTTTACACAGAGGGTGGTACACATATGGAATGAGCTGCCAGCGGAAGTGGTTGAGGTGGGTACATTAGCAACATTTAAAAGGCGTTTGGACAAATGCATGGATGGAAAAGGATATAGGCCAAGTGCAGAGAAATAGGGTTAACATTTATGGACATTTTGGTCGGCATGGACCAGTTTGGGCCAAAGAGCCTGTCTCCATGCTTCAGGACTCTATGACTCTTAAGTAATTCATGGCACCCAGTCCATCATGGTTCAGAATGATTCGGTTCAGAATGGCTGTTTTACAGTCTTCTGCTCTTTACCTCATTGATGAAGTATCCATGTTCGGCAATGCCTTTCTCTTGGAATCCCACAGCAGGAAGTGCTGGAATAGCTTACCACGTCCAAGATGTTTTCAAAGTTCACAACACCGGTGTAACAATTAAAGCCCAGATTTCAGATGCTGCAAGCCAGGGACAGCTCTTTCCACCATATTGCTTGACCACCATATTAGTGGGCGGCACGGTGGCACAGTGGTTAGCACTGCTGCCTCACAGCGCCTGAGACCCGGGTTCAATTCCCGCCTCAGGCGACTGACTGTGTGGAGTTTGCACGTTCTCCCCGTGTCTGCGTGGGTTTCCTCCAGGTGCTCCGGTTTCCTCCCACAGTCCAAAAGATGTGCAGGGTCAGGTGAATTGGCCATGCTAAATTGCCCGTAGTGTTAGGTAAGGGGTAAATGTAGGGGTATGGGTGGGTTTCGCTTCGGCGGGTCGGTATGGACTTGTTGGGCCGAAGGGCCTGTTTCCACACTGTAATGTAATCTAATCTAATGTAATCTAATAATCTAATCTAATCTAATTATAGTAGAGAATATGGGCTGAAAATGTGTTGCTGGAAAAGCGCAGCAGGTCAGGCAGCATCCAGGGAACAGGAGAATCGACGTTTCGGCATAAGTCCTGGATGCTGCCTGACCTGCTGTGCTTTTCCAGCAACACATTTTCAGCTCTGATCTCCAGCATCTGCAGTCCTCACTTTCTCCTAGTAGAGAATATGACCCAGAAAGGGAAACTAAAATGCTGCTTCACCCTTGCAAGGCTTTCATATGCACCCTCCATTAGCTCAGAGATTTTCACCATGTTGAATTTCTAGTCTAGACTAGATTCAGGGGTACAATTGGTGAGTGCATCACTGATACATCTCCAGATCTAAGTGAGGAAGAAATGTCAAAGTTTTGAACACTCAGGGGTCCGTTGGAGTCAAGCAGCTGCTCAGACCAGTGCGAAAGATCTGGCCTTAGCCATTACTAAGACCATAAGAATTAACAGCATTCAGCCCATTGAGTCTGTTCCACCATTTGATGAGCTCATGACTAATCTGATAATCCTCAACTCCAGTTTCTTGTGTTTTTCCCATAACTCTTGATTCCAGCCTTAGGTGACTAAGGCTCCCTCCTTAGTCTACCCTCCATCTGCGTGAGTTTCCTCCCACAGTCCAAAAATATGCAGGCTAGGTGAATTGGCACGCTAAATCACCCCATGGTGTTTAGGAATATGCAGGCTAGGTGGACTAACATGGTAAATGTGGCATTATGTGGATCAGGTGAGGATCTGGTGGGATGCTTTTCTGAGGGTCGGTGAAGACTTGATGCTCTTAATGGCCTCTTTCTGCACTCCGGGGGAAAAAAGAAGTGGAGTAGCATTTTTAACAAGAGATGAAGCGAACATAGCTGTGAGAGATAATCTAAGCTTGGATAACGTAGAATCCATTTGGGTGAAGCAAAGCAAAAGATCCCCTATGAAGTAATGATGGAATGTAATGTTCTGTTTGAACGTGAGAAACTTAGATCAGAAATCATTGTGTTTAACTTAAATAAAGGGAGATATAACAAAACAATGGCAGAGTGAGCTAAAGTGGACTGGGCAGATAGATTAGCAGGAAGGACACTAAGCAAACAGTGGCCAGTATTTAAGGAGGGAATTCATGACTCTCTGTAAGAATATATTGCAGTAAGAAGGGAAGACTCTAAGAGAGGCACAAACCAAGGAAGTTAAGGAGAGACAAAAATTGAAAGAAAAAGTATGTATGGAGGTAAAAGGCAGTGATAGACATGAAGACTGAGATAAATTCAGAAATCAGTAAGGGAGGACCTAAAGGACATTGAAAACAGAGAAAATAACCTATGAGGACAGACTGGTGAGGAATATAAAAACAGACAATAAGAGTTTCTTTCCAATATATACAAAGGATGGGAGAGGTCAAAATAAACATTGGCCCCATAAAAGTTGAATCTAGGGAGATATTTATGGGGAGCATGGAAACAGCGGAGGTATTAAGAGATATTTTGCATCAGTCTTCATAGTCCATGAGACGTAGAAAGCCAGGATATAGGTGCAGCAGGTCATCAGGAAGGTCAATGGAATACTAGTCCTTATTTCAAGAAAGTTGGAGTATAAGAGTAGAGAAGTCTTACAGCAACTGGAGAAGGTTTTGGTGATATGGATCAGGCCAGACACCCCCCCTCAAAACATTTCAAGAAGGTAGCCTACACGCGAACTTTTCCAGTTGTTTTAAGCAGCTGTAAAGTGAATATCCCAGAAGCGATGCACTGGTCAAACCACTTGGATTGAAACAAAACAAACATATTCACACGCGAACAAAAGAAAACCGAATTTAGGATAACACAACTATTTGAAAACCTAACTGACACAAAAACGCAACTTAACAAGGAGCTGTTGCAATATGCCATAACACACCCGGTGGCAAAAAGGTAAATTCAAACACTGGTTCTTACAAGAGAGAGGCTGCAGAGAGAGCAAGTCTGGGAATCTGGGAACATTCTCTCTTTGACCAGCAGCTTCAAGCGGACAGCTTGCTTAAACCCAAACCAAAACCAAATCCTGAACTGGGAGAACGGGCCACTTCCCTTTCATTGCACAAGTGTTGAAAAAAAATGTAAAAGCTTTTCCAAATAGATACTTCCAGACATATTGGAACCTCTGCCTTTATGTCCCCTTTCCAAAAAAAAACAAGGGCAACCTTGTTAAAGGGGCAGCATCATCACACTGGTAAGACTACATCTGGCATATTGTGAACAGTTTTGGTCACTTTATTGAAGGAAAAATATTGTTTAATTGGTGGCAGTTCAGAAACTCTTCACGTGGATGATCCTTTAGATTAGCTTAGATTCCCTACAGTGTGGAAACAGGCCCTTCGGCCTAACCAGTCCACACCGACTCTCCGAAGAGTAACCCACCCAGACCCATCTCCCTAACACAATGGGCAATTTAGCATGGCCAATTCACCTGGCCTGCACATCTTTGGATTGTGGGAGGAAACCGGAGCACCCGGAGGAAACCCATGCAGACACGGGGAGAATGTGCAAACTCTGCACAGACAGTCACCCGAGGCTGGAATTGAACCTGGGACCCTGGTGCTGTGACGCAGCAGTGCTAACCACTGAGCCCAAGTGTGGAGGAATGTCTTACAATAAAAGGCTAGATAGGTTAGGACACTGCTCACTAGAATTTAGAAGAATAAGAGGTGATTTCATTGAAACATATTTGGTTCTTAAAGAGCTTGACATGTGAATGCTGACAGGAGGCTTCCCTCATGAGACAGTCTAGGACCAGAGAGCATAGTCTCATAATAAAGGGGTGCAAACTGAGATAAAGACTCTTTGGAACTCTTTGCCATGTAGAGCAGTGCAGACAGAATCCTTGTGTCTATTTAAAGCTGAGATGGATAGATTCTTTACTGGGAGGGGAATCAAGGATTATGGGAAAAGGTAGGAAAGTGGACTTGAGGAATGTTGGTGCTTGAGGTGCTGAATGGTCTACTCCTGGTCCAATTTCTTGTGCCCTTATGGTCTTAATTGCCCCAGCAATACCTACAATTCAAACAAGTTTATTCTCCCCAGCGCCAAAAAAGAATGGTAACTTATTCCACCTATCCTGCATGCAGTAATATGCAATTGTATTGTTTACATTGGATCGAAGATAGCAAGGCTTCAACACTGAGTTCTTGTGAGTGACTTGCAGGGTCTGCCTGAACAACAAAATTATATCATAGATTCATAGAGTCCTATAGGATAGAGACAGGCCCTTCGGCCCAAACTGGTCCATGCCAACCAAAATGTCCATCCACACTAACCCCATTTCCCTGCAATTGGCACATGTCCTTCTAAACCTTTCCAATCCATATATTTGTCCAAATGCCTTTTAAATGTTGTTAATGTACCCGCCTCAAACTCTTCTGCTTGCAGCTTATTCCACATCCGTACCAATCCTGGGAAAAAGATTGAGTGCATTCCCTCTCATGATCTTATACACTTCTATATGATCCTCCTTCAGTCTCCTACACTCAAAATAATAAGGTCCTAGCTTGTCCAACCTCTCCCTATGGCTCAGACCATTGAGTTTTGGAAACTTCCTTATAAATTTCTTCTGTACTTTTTCCAGTTTAGTAAATCTTTCCGATAGCAAGGTGACCAAAACTGAACACAATACTCCAAGTGCGGCCTCACCAACATCCTGTACAACTGCAACGTAACTTCCCAACTTCCATACTTAATGCCTTGACTGATGAGGCCAGTTTGCCAAATGCCAATGTCCCTCTGTTCCACTACACTCCTTAAGGCCCTACCATTCACCATGAAACTCCTACCTTGATTTGACTTTCCAAAATTTGGATGTGAACATAGGATGTGTTAGTAAATTTGCAGATGTTGTGGCTGAACAGGACATTGCTTAGGCCACTTTTGGAACATTGTGTGCAATTCTAGTCTCCCTCCTATTGGAAGGATGTTGTAAAATTTGAAAGGGTTCAGAAACGATTTACAAGGATGTTGCCAGGGTTGGAGGATTTGAGCTACAGGGAGAGGCCCCTAGTCCAATGAACCCCACTCTCTTTCTCTCTGACACCATGGATCTCTTGATATTAGCCTCCTGACCATTATTGGGCAAGCCCCAGGTCATGGTCCATTTCCCCCTGGTTCATTTGACAGGTCTGAACTAAGTCCCAGCCTCTGGAATGATGTCTCCATAGAAATCTGATTCACCAACCTGTACTTCCTGGACTAGTTGTGTTAGACAGATAGCAAAGGTCTCTACAAATATATACAATGAAAAAGACTGGCTAAGGTAAACATTGGTCCTTTAGAGGATAAGGAAGTGGATTTAATAATGGGAAATGAGGAAATAGCTAAGGCATTCAGCAGATATTTTGTGTCATTCTTCACAGTGGAGAACATGAACAACATGCCAGTAATTGACAAGGAGACTGAGATAGGTGAGGACCTAGAAACAATCATTATCACGAAAGAGGTAGTATTGGGCAAGCTAATGGAGCTGTGAGAAACGAAGCTCACGCACTTCAATAATTTAAGTCCAAGACAAGATCTGAATCAGTAGTATCATTTATTGCGCTCTTGCAAGAGGGGTGTGGTGTCTATTTACAAAATAGTCACACACACCGTGTTTAACGAGTACACAAAATTTATATAATTCGTTCCTGTTCCATCCTCCCATTGCTCCTCCCCTGTTTACATCTCCCACTTCTCTAAGACCGGCGCCTGTTACTCTTGTTCATCTCTTGCCTTATCTGGCCCTGTCTGTGATAAAATGCTTAGTTCTGGCCTCACCAGGCCATTTGACCACCTCCCTCTGTGGTCCATTGTTAGGTATATCCTCCTTCACTACCATCCGTTTCCCTTACTTGTTATGACCTTATGACCTCATGACCGCTTGATTGTGGTTTGTTCTTGTTTTTCCAGAAGCGGGAAATAGATGCTTATAACTAGTATTTGTACCAGCACATCTAGCTTAACCCCCTCCCCTCACAGCACCTTAACTATTTGTCTGTAACATCTACCATTGTTTGTAGGCACATTTCATTCTTGTATGTACATTTTAGCTAATGCAAAAACAATTATGTATTTCCTTCACATTGTTTTCATTCTTGTTGACTCAGCTCTTGGCTGAAACAGTTATACACTGGTGTGAGTTCATTTACCTTGCATAAGCAATTTATGATTGCAGAAGTAACACTGCTTTACCTACATCCCACAGAGCTAAAGGTAGATACATCTCCTGACCCTGATGGAATGCATCCCAGGGTACTAAAAGAGATGGCAGGAGAAATAGCAAATGTGCTTGTGGTAATTTTCCAAAATTTGCTGGACTCTGAGGCAGTTGCAGCAGATTGGAAAACAGCAAACGTGACGCCACTATTTTAAAAAAGAAGGTAGACAAAAGATGGAGAATTAGCTGGCTTAACTTCTGTAGTGGGGAAAATGCTGGAACCTATCATCAAGAAAGATATAGCAAGACATCCAGTTAGAAATTGCCCCATTGGGCAGACGCAGCATGGTTTCAAGGCAGGTTTAACTTTATGGTGACTTCGGTTAGTCTTGTAAGATCATGGATCTGTGCCTGGGAAGGCTTGCTTCAATCTTTATTGGTAGAGCAGCATCTGTTGTGCCTGTAGAGGCTAACAAGGGAGTGGCAGTCTCGGCTGCAGCGGCTGCACTGCAAGGTGCTGCCCTCTAGTGTTGTCTTAGTGCTATTTTCTCAGCTGATGCAATCCTCAGCTTCTCTTCTCCCCTTTTTAGACCTCTGCATAATTCCAGCCTCCAGCGAGAATGATCACTTGCAATGTCCTCCCACCTCTCAATGTTCATGTTCAGTGACTTCATGTCTCTCTTGCAGACATCTTTGAAACGAAGACCAGGCTGCCCTTGTGCTCTCTTGCTGGAGGCCAGTTCCCCGTACAGCAGGTATTTCAGAATCCTCCAGTCTGACATGCTGTGTATATGGCCCGGCCAGCGGAGACAGCATTGCTAGAGCAGGGTGAAGCGGCAGGGTAGCTGGGTGTGGGCCAGGATCTCATTGTCGGTAACTCAGTCAGTCCACTTGATGTCCAGGATGCGTCTCAGGCTGCGAAGGTAGAAGGCATTGAAACGCCGCTTATGTCTGGAGTAGAGGCTCCAGGTCTCGCTGCCGTAAAGCAGTGTGCTGAGGACGCAGACCATGTAGACTGCAACCTTGGTGTGAGTCGTCAGCTTTCTGTTCTCCCAGACTCACTTTGTCAGACTGACGAAATTGACACTGTCGATCTCGGAGTCTAGCGAGAGACTGTCCGTGATGGTGGAGTTCACTTGTGGACGACCTCCAGCTTGTAGCTGATGACGGTAATGGCAGGGGGGTGCCATTCTTCAAGCTGATTGTCAAGTTGAAGTCCTGGCAGGCTCTTGAGAAGCTGTCCCTGAGGTGTTGCATTTGCTCTTCCAAGTGGGCGGCACGGTGGCACAGTGGTTAGCACTGCTGCCTCGCAGCGCCAGAGACCCGGGTTCAATTCCCGACTCAGGCGACTGACTGTGTGGAGTTTGCATGTTCTCCCCGTGTCTGCGTGGGTTTCCTCCGGGGGCTCCGGTTTCCTCCCACAGTCCAAAGATGTGCAAGTCAGGTGAATTGGCCATGCTAAATTGCCCGTAGTGTTAGGTAAAGGGGTAAATGTAGGGGTATGGGTGGGTTACGCTTCGGCGGGTCGGTGTGGACTTGTTGGGCCGAAGGGCCTGTTTCCACACTGTAAGTAATCTAATCTAATCTAATCTAAGTGTGTTGTCAGTGCCGCATCGTCTACAAATGACATATCTCCAATGAGTACTTCACCAACCTTGGTTTTCACCCTCAGCTGGGATATACTGAACAGCCTCCCATCCGATGTGGTGTGCAGGTGGACACCATTAGTTGATGTTTCAAAGGCATGCTTCAGCATGACTGGGAAGAAGATGCCGAACAGGGTGGGGGCTAGCACACAGCCCTGCTTCACACCGCTGCAAACATTGAAGAACTCTGAAGAAGAGCCATCAAACTGAATGATGCCTTTTCTGTCTGTGCGGAATGACTAAACTATCCTGAGGAGCCTTGGGGGACAGCCAAGCCTGGCGAGGATTTTGAACAGGTCATCTCTGCTCACAAGGTTAAAGGCCTTCGTGAGGTCCATGAAGGTGACATAGAGTGATTGTCTTTGCTCTCTGCTTTTCTCTTGGAGCTGGCGAAGGGAGAAGATCTTATCAATTGTGGAGCATTCTGACCTGAAGCCACACTGAGACTTGGGATATCCCCTCTGGTGATTTTCTGCAGTCCATTCAGGACTAATTTCCTAGAATTCTATGAAAACATTATGAGCATGGTGGACAACGGGGACCCAGGAGATGTAGTGTATCTAGATTTCCAAAAGGCATTTGACAAGGTGCCACACAAAAAGGCTGTGTGTAAGTTAAAGGTGCACAGTGTTACAGGCAATGTATTAGTATAGATAGAGGATTTGTTAACTAACACAAGTAAATAGTGGGGATAAATAAGTGGTTTTCTGGTTGGCAATCAGTGACTAGTGGTGTGCCTCAGGGATCAGTGTTGGGATCGCAATTATTTACAATTTACATAGATGATTTGGAGTTGGAAACCATGTGGAGTGTGTCAAAGTTTGCAGATGAGTGGTAGAGCAAAGTGTCCAGGGGACTCTGACAGCTTACAGAAGGATATAAATAGTTTAAGTGAGAGGGCAAAGGTCTGGCAGATGGAGTACAATTTTTGATAAATTGAAGTCATTCATTTTGGTAGGAATAATAGTAAAAAGGACTATTAGCTGAATAGTAAAAAATTGCAATATGCTGCTATGCAGAGGGACCTAGGTGTCCTTGTGCATGAATTGCAGAAGGTTGGTTTCCAGGTGCAACAGATAATTAAGAAATCAAATGGAATTTTGTCCTTCATTGCTGAAGGGGTTGAGTTTAAAAGCAGGCAGGTTATGTTACAAGGTGCTGGTGAGGCCACACCTGCAGTACTGTGTGCAGTTTTGGTCTCCTTACTTGAGAAAAGGATGTACTGGCATTGGAGGGGGTGCAGAGGAGGTTCACTAGGTTGATTCCGGAGTTCAGGGGGATGGCTTATGGGGAGAGATGAGGATACTGAGTATATTGGGATTATATTGATTGAAATTTGGAAGAATGGGGAGGATCTTATTGAAACATATAAAATTATGAAGGGAATAGATAAGATAGAATCAGGGAGGAAATTTCCACTGGTGGGTGAAACGATGACAAGAAGGCATAGCTTCAAAGTTAGAGGGAGCAGATTTAATCCTGCATTGAGAAGCAACTTCTTCACCCAGAGGATTGTGAATCTGTGGAATTCCCCGCCCAGTGAAGTAATTAAGGCTTCCTCATTGAATGTTCTTAACCCTAAGAAAAATCATTTTTGAACAGTAAAGAAATTACTGTTACGATGAGAGATGGGCAAGTGGAGCTGAGGCTATGGTCTAATCGAATGGCAGAGCAGGCTCAAAGGACCAGATGGCCTACTCCTGCTGCTGGTTCTTATGTTCATGACCTGCAGGACATGGCACAATCCTCAAACTGTAAGGTCAAGGATGCTCAGATTATGATAGGCATTTGACTCACTGTGGCCTGGAATCAGATGAGTACTTGACTGACTGTGTCAATGTGCTCGGACTGACTGTCAACTTCTCCCCTTTAACTTTCAAATGGGGATACAACAGTCCAGTGGTATTGTTGCTTGGCGAATAATCCAGAGACCCAGGTAATGTTCTGGGATCTAGGTTCAAATTCCCCAAAAGCTGATAAGGTGGTGCTTTAAAAAATCTGAAATTAGAAGACTAATGATGATCATGAAACCACTGTTCTAAAAACCTATCCATTTCACTAATGTCTGTCAGGGGAGAAAACTGCTGTTTTTATCTGACATGACCAACATGTGACTCCAGAGTCACACCAGCGTTGTTGACCTTTAACAGCCCTCTTGAATGACCGAGAAAGTCAATATTTAATGAAATCTAAGGATGGGCAATAAATGCTGGTACTGCCACTGGTACCCATGAGTGAATAAAATTTTAACAATGGCTATTTTATTGAAACATAAGCAATATGTTTGCCATGTAAACTGCAGGAATATTATGTAAATGTGACATTGACATGGCACAAAACCATACAACAACACATCCACTTCCTTTACTGTTCAGTGCTTCCCACTGAGACAGATGTTTGCCTCTCCTTCAGTGTTACATGTCAATACAAGCCACAGAGGCTTGCAATCTGCAAAGCAGCACAAAATGAGTGGGGGTTAAGAAATGAAGCTTCGAGTTTCGACCCTGTTTGCATATGCAAAATGCATGTGTGCCCCTGTGTGCAAAATTACCTGGCAGAAACATGCCAGTCATCGGTGTCCCTGAGCTCCAAAGGAAGAACTAATGCCTGAGTTGGTCAGGGAATGGGTATGATAATGTGATGAGGCTGGTGACCTGCTCAAGCTGACTTGTGTGAATGCAGAGTGGAGGAAGGTGGAGACAGGGACATTGTGATGAAGACAGTGTTAGATGATAGCTGAGATAAGCAGTCAGCGCATTGCAGATGCAAAGCACCCACATTGGGTTACAAGTTGGGAATTTGCACTGTCTAGTTTCCTGAGGCATGAGAGGAGATTTGAAAGTGGCATATAAATAAAGTGAGTTGGACGAATAATGAGATGCAAATACATGGAAATAAAGTGATTATTACTCAATAAAGGGATCTTAAGGCACCATTTAAAGCTACAGACTTTCTCAACATAAGATTCTGATCTTTTCATTCTCATTGCAGTTTCACACCGTTGCTCATGTTATTTCAGGTAGGAGAAATTTCCACCCTCTGAATTAAATTTGCATAATTTCCAGAAGTGATTTACAAATATAGCATTCTTTTGGGTATTGTCCCATGACACAGGCACTGATGCTTCGCATCATTCATTTGGCTTTTTTCTCAGTTTTTCATGTGCTTCTTTAGAGTAGTCCCACCCTTTCGACTCTGATTCTCCAGCATCTGCAGTCCACACTTCCTCCACTTTAGAGTAGCACAGCAGGTCAGGCAGCATCCAAGGAGCAGGAGAATCGACGTTTCGGGCATGAGCCCTTATTCCTGAAGAAGGGCTCATGCCCGAAACGTCGATTCTCCTGCTCCTTGGATGTGCCTGACCTGCTGCGCTTTTCCAGCAACACATTTTCAGCTCTGATCTCCAGCATCTGCAGTCCTCACTTCCTCCCACTTTAGAGTACCCATACATTATCAATTGAATAGCTCTGTCGTCCTCTTGAGATAGGGTTGGTCTTTTTCTCTCAGGATTTGACTTTCAACTAAGCTAGAAGCAGAAACCACAAAAACTTTCTTCAAAGTTAAACCTTCTTTGGATTGTAATAAATCACACGACACTTCATAAGGAATTCCAAAAATAATTCTGTCTCTTACGAATTCTAACTTAAATATTCATAGCTTTCTCTTAATCTGAAAAAGTAATTCATGGGAATTGTCTACAGATTCCCATGGAAGCTGTTCTCTTCTGCTAAATATTGGTCTTTTAAAGATCTTATTTATTCTTCAATTGAAGTAATTGTCAGAGATTTTAGGATATCGTCAAAGGTGTATCTTCTCTTTAATATTCTGTTTATTGGTAATATCATCAGCAATCAGATATACTGAATATAATCATGTATGAACGTGCTCAGCTTCAGACATGGTGTTCAATTTTGAGGCAATGTTGTACCTTAAGAACAGCCACTTCCATAATGTCCAATCTTATGTTCTGTATTTTCCTCTTCTGACCTTGAATCATAGTGGAAGTATTACATCTTTTTCCATTTCTTCTCAATTTTTTCTTTTTAGTTCTTATTACATGAGGACAGTGTTCATTTTATAAGTCACCATTTATGGTACCATGTTAGGTACAAAGGTTCCTGGTTGAGAGTGTGGTGCTGGGAAAGCACAGGTAGCATCCGAGGAGCAGGAGAATCAATGTTTTGGACATAAGCCCTTCATCAGGAATGGGGCTGAGAGATAAATGGAGGGGCGGGGGAGGTGAAGTTGGGAGGAAGGTAGCTGAGAAAGTGATAGTGGATGAAGGTGAGGAAGAAGGTGATAGGTCAGAGGGGGGAGTGATGGACAGGTCCGGAGGGTGGTGCCAAGTTGGAGGCTTGGGACTGGGATAATGTGGGGGAGGAGGGGAAATGATGAAGCTGTTGAAATCCACATTTATCCCATGTGGTTGGAGAGTCTCAAGGTGGAATATGTGACGTTCTTCCTCCAGGTGTCGAGTGGTAACGGTTTGGCAGCGGAGGGGGCCCAGGACCTGCATGTCCTTGATGGAGTGGGAGGGGGAGTTGAAGTGTTCAGCCATGGGGTGGTGGGTTGGTGGGTGCGGGTGTCCCAGAGACGTTCTCTGAAATGATCGACAACAAGGGGTCCTGTCTCCTTGATATAGAGGAGACCACACTGGGTGCAACAGATGCAGTAGATGACATTGGTAGACATACAGGTAAATTTCTGATGGAGGTGGAAGGATTCTTTGGGGCCTTGGACGGAGGTGAGGTGAGTGGTGTGGGCACAGATTTTGTATTTCCTGCGATGGCAGGGAAAGGTGCCAAGGGTGGGGGTGTGGGCTAGATGGGGGGAGTGGGGTGGGCGTGGACCTGAAGAGGGAATCGCGAAGAGAGTGGTCTCTCTGGAATGCTAATAGGGGTGGAGAGGGAAATATATCTTTGGTGGTAGCGTCCGTTTGGAGGTGGCGGAAGTAGTGGAGGATGATGATGCGATGTATGCAAAGGTTGGTGGGGTGGAAGGTGAGGACTGGTGGAGGGGGAGGGCAGTTCTTTCTTTGTTGCATGGGGGGAGGGTGAGGTTCAAGGGCGATGGTGCGTGAAGTGGAGGAGCTGTGCTGGAGGGCATCGTCAACCATGTGGGAAGGCAAGTTGCGATCTTGGAAAAAGGAGGCCATCTGGGAATTTCTGAGGTGGGAACAGATGTGTTTTTACAGGCAGTAGTGTGGGAAAAGGTGTAGTCTAGGTAGCTGTGGGAGTCAGTGGGCTTGTAATAGATGTCTGTGGTTAGTCAGTCACCAGAGACGGTGATGGAACGGTCCAGGAAGGGGAGAGAGGTTTCCGAGATGGTCTGGGTGAAATTGAGGTCGGGTCGAAGGTGTTAGTAAAGTTGATGAACTGTTCAATCTCCTCGTGGGAGCACACTTGTGTGATCTACAAGACCCCAAACAGTAACCACAACATAAGGTGAAATATTGGGTGTTTGTGATCAAGGGTTGGGTACAATTATGGGGAATTTAAATGTACTTATGAAATGGAATATCTGATTGGGAGCCAGGGACTCGAATGTTTTCAGAGTAGTGCAGCACTTTCTGGAACTGATCAGACAAAAGTCTATACTGGACTTGGTATTGTGACTAGATTAATTAATGTGATTAGAGTAAAGGCAGCAATGATCAGAACATGATTCAATGTTACATCAAGATTGAAAGAGAGAAGAGTGGGTCTAAGAACAGTACAGTAGTCCCTCCCTACTGCGGAAGTCAGAGATAGGAGCAAACCCATTCATTTAAATGGGAAACATACCTTCCCAACTCACCTTCTGATCCCTAGTTCTGGAACATTCCCTTTTATATGTTCGAGCCGCGGTAAACCGCAGGTAACTGAATCTGTGGAAAACGATTCAGGATCCAATGGGGGTGATGGAAGGTTAGAGATTGGAGGCTTGGGGCCAGACTAAAGGCCTTAAGGGTAAGATTTGCGGCCTGAAAATGTGGTGGAAGCAAGTTCAATCGAGGCATTCAAGAGAGTGTTATGTGATCATTTGAATAGGGGTAGTGTGCAGGGTTCTCGAACTCTGATTTCAGTTTTATTCTTTTATCAGTTTTGGTTTGAAACTGTGAGCTGGAGGTGACTTGTGGACTTTGAGACAACTTGTGTTAAAGAGAAAAAGACAGACCAACAATCTTTTGTAGTTAGTGAGACAGGCCTGGAGAGTAATTAGGGGGTGGCACGGTGGCTCAGTGGTTAGCACTGCTGCCTCACAGCGCCAGTTACCCGGGTTCGATTCCTGCCTCGGGTGACTGTCTGTGTGGAGGTTGCAGATTCTCCCCATATCTGCGTGGGTTTCCTCCAGGTGCTCTGGTTTTGCCCATAGTGTTAGGTGCGTTAGTCAGGGGTAAATATAGGGCAGGGGTATGGGTCTGGGTGGCTTACTCTTCAGAGGGACGGTGTGGACTTGTTGGGCTGAAGGGCCTGTTTCCATACACAAAAAAAACTTTTAAAAGCTAATTCTTGATTAGAAGGGTTCATACAGATACAGTGACCCTGGGAAGAGCATTCTGTTTAAACAGATAGCAGAAATTGGCTCATTAACAAAGTGGGTACCTGAGAATTGCTGCCCACCAGCCTGGAGGAGATCCGTTATTCAAACAGATGGCAGGTGTTATGTTGTAATTGAAGTCCCTGGAAGAGATGGTCAGCCTTGAAGGGTGGAATCAGAGTTGACGTTGTATATGAGCTGTTTTTTTCTGGGGGGGAAGCATTCGGCTGCTGCTTAGCACAGCATGAAGATTTGAACACCCACCCCCCCCCACCAGCCTAATCTCCCATACCAGATTTCAGAAGTTGAAGGAGGAGAAAGCTGAGTTTGAAATATTATTACCTATAACTGAGTGAACTGAAAAAGTGATCAACATTTTCAGAAAAACAGCAAAGAAGTTTATATACAGAATATATTTTAAAGTGATGACTTTAGATGACTAGGGAGATAGGGTTGGAGAATGTGAACAGACGGGTAGTTCTTTCAGAAGCCTACAGACATAATGGGTCTTCCATACTATAAAATTCTATGATTCTATGATATTAACAATTATGACATTAAAAACAGACAATACTGAAAGCAGTTGGACAGCCTGCCTGTGAAACAATACATTATGAAAACCACTTATGGAATCTTGGCAGTTCTGTTATTTCTTCTAATTATCCCTTAACTGAGTTTGTTCGTCTAGCTGTCTATGTGTGAAGAGGGTTGGAAAGAAATGTTTTGAATTTCCAGTTGTAATGAACCAGGCCTGAACCCTCAAAACTTTTTTAAGCAGGTAGCCCAGACCGTAACTTTGCCATGTGTTTTAGGTAAGTATATAGTAGATATTCCCGGAGTGAATTAGCTGGTCCGACTGCCAAGTATTAAACAAACAGAATTTATTTACAAAATTACAGAATGAAACACAAATAACAGAAACTAGAATATCAGATAACTTATCTTATCCCAAAAATCTGACAGACTATCCTGAAGTAATGCTACTGTTCCAAAAGTACTTGCAACAGCCCCAGTAAACACATCCCTTAGCACAAAGAGTAAAGATGAAATAAACCTGGGCTATAGGCTTGATGTTACAGAGAGAGAGAGAGAATACCTGGCAGGACTTGTCCCAGCAGCCTTTCTTCACACACACTGCTGCTGAACTGAATCAAAAAAAGACTCTAATCTAAATGAAGGCTAGCTATGCAGATAGCTGGCCACTCCTCTTTGATTGTACCTTTTTTTAAAGACCTGAAAGCCTTAGGCTGCAGGCATTATCTGTTAGGGGTAAACAAAAAAACCCAATAAATTTTTCAAACTCAGCCTAGTTGGAGCCTGGCCAATTACTCCCTCTCTGGAAAAAACACCTCAAGGGCACAGTAACCTTGTAAAAGGAAGAGGTTCGTCACACCCTTAGAAAAAGTTGAACCATCACTATCCAAAGATGGCTTCGTTTTAAAAACTCTTTAAAAATTGGTTAGTGCTCTAAAACATACATATATTCACTGACTATAAAAATGCAAACATGTACAACTACATCCAAATTCAGTCTGTCGTTCTCCCACCACCAAAAGTCTCATTGAAGTCTCAACAATGCATCGGCAATCACGTTTTCTCGATCTGCCACATGCACATTTTTTAAATAGAATGGCTGTAACAGCAGACTCATAGAGTCATAGAATCATAGAGATGTACAGCATGGAAACGGACACTTCGGGCGGCACGGTGGCACAGTGGTTAGCACTGCTGTGTCACAGCGTCAAAGACCCGGGTTCAATTCCCGCCTCAGGCGACTCCCTGTGTGGAGTTTGCACGTTCTCCCTGTGTCTGCGTGGGTTTCCTCTGGGTGCTCCGGTTTCCTCCCACAATCCAAAAATGTGCAGGTTAGGTGAATTGGCTGTGCTAAATCGCCTGTAGTGTTAGGTGAAGGGGTGAATTTAGGGGAATGGGTCTGGATGGGTTACGGGTCGGTGTGGACTTGTTGGGCCGAAGGGCCTGTTTCCACACTGTAAGTAATCTAATCTAAACAGTCTTGCATTTTTGTCGTTAAAGTTCTCCACAAATTTCAGTGGGTTATGATTAGTGTATATGTTCCAGATATGTCACTGGTAATATAAACACTGAAATGTTCTAAATCCAACACCAAACTCAAAGTCTCTTTCTCAACCGTTGAATATTTCTGCTGATGAACATTCATCTTCCTGGAGAAATACCCAATAGGTCTTTCTATCTTCTCATCATCTTCCTGCAGGAGCACAGCACCAACACCCACATCACTCACATCGATAGCCACCTTGAAAGGCTTTGTATAATCAGGTGTGGCTAATACCGGGGCAGGGGTTAACCCAGTCTTCAGGCTGCCAAACACCTTCTGACAGTCTGATGTCCACTGAAACATCTTCCCTTACTTCAGCAATTCAGTCATTGGAGCAGCCACAATGCTAAAATTTGGCACAAACGTTCGATAAAATCCATTCAGTCCCAGGAACCGTACTATTGCTCTTTTTGTCAATGGTATGGGAAATTCTCCAATTACTTTCAATTTTGCATCCCGTCGGGCCATTTCTCCATGTCCAATAACATGGCCCAGGAAAGTGACTTGGGCTTTGGCAAATTCACTTTTCGCTCAATTTATCACTAAGTCTGCCTTTCAAAGTCAATCGAACAAGTCCGATAAGTGCTGTAAATGTTCCCTTCATGTGGGACTAAAAGTCATCAGGTCATCAATATACACCACAAAGTTGGGTAATCCGGCAATGACCTTATTAGTTAGCTTCTGAAATGTGGTGGGAGCATTTTTCATAACAACTGGCATGCCTTTAAACTGATACAGTCCATTTAGTGTTATGAAAACCAAAATTGCCGTTGCTCTTTCTGACAAAGGTACCTGCCAGTAGCCTCTGAGCAAGTCCAACTTAAATGTAAGTTGCTTGTCCCACCTTTTCAACAGTCTTTTAACCGTGGAATTGGATATACCTCAGTCTTTGTAACTGCATTGACTTTGCAATAGTCCACACACAACCGTTGGGTACCATTTGGCTTTGGCACCATTACTAGATGTGAGTTCCAGTCGCTGTAACTCAATTCGATTATGCCATTTTGGAGCATCCATTCTATCTCCTTCTGAACCTGTGCCAACTTTAGAGTGTTATGCCGATAGGGATGTTGCTTAATCAGAACAGCATCTCCTACCTCTACATCATGCACAATTAGGTTAGTAATTCCCATTTTATTTCTGCATATCATCCCATGTGATAGCAATACCTCTTTCAGGTCATTTCAATTTTTCTCAGGAACATAACTCAATAATTTATCCCACTTTTTGACAACTTCCTCATTACCCAATTTAATTTGAAGAATGTCTAATTCAGAATCCTCTGAACCTGGTTCTTCCCTCTGTGCTGTAATCATTAACACCTTCTCCTCTTGCTTTCCTTCCCTGTCAAAATACCTTTTGAGCATATTCACATGACACACTCTGTGAGATTTCTTCCGTCTGGAGTCCCTATCAAGTAGTTCACCTCACTCAATTTCCTTTTGATTTGATAAGGTCCATTTTTAAAGGTTCATTTATTACTGGAAGTAACACTAATACCTTATCCCTGAAGCAAAATCATGAATTTTTGATTTCTTGTCAGCTTCCTGTTTCATTGTATGCTGCGATACTTTTAAATGCTGTTTAGTCAACTCCCCAGCTCTATTTAATTGTTCTCTAAAATTTGACACATACTCCAAATGCGTGGCCTCTGAATTTTGACTTACTAATTTCTCCTTAATCAATTTTAATGGTCCTCTCACTTCATGTCCAAAACCCAATTCAAATGGACTGAGTTTGGTTGATTCATTTGGTGCATCTCTGAATGCAAAACGCACAAACGGAATTCTCTTAACCCAGACATTTGGATAGTCCTGACTATAAGCCCTCAACATGGTCATTAATATCAGACATCACCTTTCTGGTGCTCCCTGTGATTTTTGATGGTACATAGTAGATTTGAATTGTTTTATACCTAAACTGTTCATAACGTCTTTGAATAGTTTGGATATGAAGTTTGACCCTTGATCTGATTGTATTTCTATTGGTTATCTGTACCTCATAAAAATTTTGAGTAATTCCTGTACAATCCTTTTAGCTGTGATATTGTGTAATGGAACAAGCCTCTGGTAATCTAGTCGATATTGCATTATTGTTAATAAATACTGATTCCCACTTTTCGTTTAAGGTAGGGGACTGTCACAACCTACAAGATTCTTGTGAAAGGTTCCTCAAATGCTGGAATAGGTATTAAAGGTGCAGGTTTTATTACCACATGTGGTTTTCCAATTATCAGATATGTATGACATTTCATTCAAAATTCAATTGTGTCCTTGTGCAGTCCAGGCCAGCAAATATGTCTTTGTATTTTAGCCTGTGTTTTCCTTACTCTTAAATGACCTCCAAGTGGTAGCTAATGCACCATTCGCAACACCTCCTTTCTAAACCCCACTGGCAATACAATTTGATGAATTTCTGCCCATTTCTCATCTACTTATTAAAACATCATATTTCAGGTAATAACTCTCAGGGATACATTCAGATTCCCACTCTGTATATGCCTTTTGATATAACTGTTTTAAATTTTCATCTTTCTGCTGAAACTCGATGAGCTTTGCAGAGTTAACTGTATGTGCATGATTATTTATTTGCTCCTGTTTTTTCTCAACTATCTGATCGAACACAGTCTCTGCTAATGTACTTCAGCTTCCTTATCTGTACCTTTTGATCTCTCCTGTTCCAACAGGTGACTCTGTGACCTTGTTACTATACAATCAGGAAGATTCTCAGGTAAGAATCCTGTGGTGCTTCAGTTGTCTGAGTCTCCACTGGCTTTTCAACTACAGTGGGTGGCACACCGACTGGTGAATTAGCTATATCATTCACAAGGACAAATTGTATCCCTATAGCTGAGAGTTTGTCCAATACACCTACCACAAATTCTCCACTCATTTCTGGACACTCTAACCTCACTTTACATAATTGAGTGTTTTTGATCACCATGAATTCCTGTTACTAGTACTTGTTGGCAATAATCCTTCAAGAGTACATATCTCCTCATCCTTAAGTATCACAGACTGAGAGGATCCTCTGTCCCTTAATAATGTAAACTCTTTACCTGCTACTCCTGGCCTATGTGAATAAAAGTTACCTTTGCAAGTACATTTTTTAAGCATCTCTGGCACTTTCTCCTTAACCAACCTCTGATCAGCTTGTGCACTCTGATACAGCTTTCAACCTTCCACTGTACTTTCTGTTACTATGCCAACAAAACTTCCAGGCTTGTCCTGCCTTCCCACGTCTGCCTTTCCTGTGGTTATCCGAGCCCACCAACACTGTGATTTCTTGTGGCCTAATTTATTACAATGAAAACACTGGACTTTCTTTGACCCCTTCAAGGGTTTCCTTTTTACCCTGTGGTAAGTTATTCTTATGAACTTTCACCGAGATCTACCTTTCCGTTTCCATGTGAGGATTTTTCTTTCCCCCAGTTTCTATCCCTCACAGATTGAAATTGATTTGGAGATGCTGGTGTTGGAGTGGGGTGTACAAGTTAAAAATCACACAACACCAGGTTATATACAAACAGGTTTAATTGGAAGCACACTAGCTTTCGGAGTGACACTCCTTCATCAGGTGATAGATTGAAATTGATTCTGGAAGCCAAACTGTTTTATGGACTAGTTCATAATCATCAACCACTTCAGCTGCTAACCTTGCCATTTTAACTCTCTGCTCTTCCACATGAGTTTGCACTACTTCAGGCAGTGAATTTTTGAATTCCTCCAAAATAATTGTCTCTCTAAGAACATTGTAGGTTTGCTTGATTTTTAAAGCTCTTATCTGTCTATCAAAATTACTTTATTTGATCCTTTCAAACTCAATATAGGTTTGACCATGATCCCTCCTTAGATTCTTGAATGTTGTCTGTAGGCTTCTGGTACAAGCTCATATACACTTAAGATGGCTTTCTGCACCTCCTTATTCTCCCCAGATACCTTCTCTGATAGTGATGCAAACACCTCACTCGCTCTACCTCCAAGTTTGGTCTGGATCAACAAAACCCACATGGCTGCTGGCCACTGCTTTTGTTCAGTCACTTCTTCAAATGAGATGAAAAAGGCTTCCACATCCTTCTCATCAAATTTAGGCAATACATGAACATACTTAAATAGTTTCTCACTGGTCTTCTGACTACCAGGAGCTTGCTCATCCTCACCAAGCCTACCTTCAGCCTTCATCTCCATCTTTTTAAGCTCAATTTCCTTTCTAAGTGTCATTTTTTGAAGTTTGGACTCTCTTTTTCTTTCTCTTCTGCTAAAGTCCTTCATTTTTTTTCTTTCTCTTCTGCTTTTAATCATAACTCAAACTGTTACATTTCTTCTACCCTTTCCTTATCTTCACCTCGAACTCAAGCTGCTTCATTTGCAGTTGAATTGTTGCCATCTCTACAGATTCTGATGGTGTTTCCAACAAGTTTAAATGCTGAGCTGTTGCTGTAACCATCTCATCTTTCCTCACATTAGGAGATTGCTCCGACTCCAGCATGTCTGCTAATTCCTGCAGCTTGGTCTTATTTGCCTTTTGTAAAACTCCCAAGGTCACTTCTTCCACCCCCAGAACCTCCCTGGAGACTGAAAGAGCCATTGCTATCTGAGCGCTGTTTAAACCAACCAAATCAACACCTGAAATAAAAGACATTAACACCTACCACTCACTGTTTAAGTCCCACAAAGAGCCCCCAATCTGTTATGAACAGGCCCGAACCCTCAAAACATTTTTAAGCAGGTAGTCCAGACTATAACTTTGCCATTTGTTTTAGGTAAGTGTATAATGGATACCCGGAGTGAATTAGCTGATCCGACTGCCAAGTTTTAAACAAACAGAATTTATTTACAAAATTATGGAATGAAACATAAGGAATGAAAATAGAATACTGGATAACTTTACCTATCCCAAAACCTCGACAGACTATCCTGACTTAATGATGCTGTGTCGAAAATACTTGCAATAGTCCCAATAGCACAAAGAGTAAAGATGAAACAAACCAGGGCTTTATGGGCTGGAAGTCAGAGAGCGAGAGTACCCGGCTGGACTTACCCCAGCAGCCTTTCTTCACACACACTGCTGCTGAACTGAATCAAAAAAAGACTCTAATCTAAACGAAGGTTAGCTACACCGATGGCTGGGCACTCCCTTTTGATTATACTGGCTTTTATTTAAGACATCAAAGCCTTCGGCCGCAGTCTTTATCTGTTAGGGGTAAACAAAAAGAACCCAATAAATTTTTCAAACTCAGCCTAGTTGGAACCTGGCCAATTACTCCCTCTCTGGAAAAACACCTCAAGGGCACAGTAACCTTGTAAAAGGAACAGATTCATCACACAACATACGCATAAATGAGATAGGCTTGGTTGTTTATCTTTTCTCTGCTAAAGTTATTGTGTATTTAATAAATTGTGAAGCCTTTTGTATAAGATACAATACTGGTGTCTGGAATTAGTTATTCACTAAAGTCTGGAATTGGTTATTCAACTGTCTGGTTAGGAACCGTTGGAGGGTCATGAAGAGTTTAATTTTACTGAGTTGTGAATACAGGGGCATAAAGGCTGATTTAGTTCATAACATGTCATAAAGCAGAGTTGTGGGGTAAAGATAATCTGTCATACTGCTCACTTGGAGTGATGGTGCAAACAATGTTGTCCACTCTACCGGAATGATTCTATGATTCTTTGCAAGTCTGCAAGGTGTAAGTCAAACCCTGGTGAGGCAGGTCAGGGCTTTTCTGATGCAGAGGGTTCATTGATTGATATGTTGAGTTCATTAACCATTGAGTTCATGAAGGCTTCCTAAAGAGCATCATTCCCTCGAGCCATTATTTCCCTCAAGCGTTCATTCAATTTCCTTGTGAAATAATTGATCATGATCATTGATTCTCACTGGCAGCTCCACTTGTAACAGTAGATCTCTTTGATGCATTTCCAACTGTGTCGACACTGAACTGAACCTACAGAGACAGCTCAGTATTGTTTTTGCCAGGTTGGCAAAAAGTTGGCAAAGAAGGTTATCTCAGAGTGCAACAGGAACTTCATCAGAGGGGCCAGTGGGCCGAGAACTGTACCTGGAGCAATGGGTACTTTCATACCTCCAAGATGGATACATCAAGCTCAGCTCTGGTACCTCTGATATTTCTTGTTTTGTTCTTTGCTATTCTGCTGTATTAAATCAGGGTTATTCAGAAAACACACCCAATTTTTCAAGGCAAAATACTGCAGATTCTGGAAAACTGAAACCAACAGAGAGTGATGGAGACATTTAGCTCATCTGGCAACATCTGTTGTGAGTGCTGCAGAGTTAATGTTTAAGTTCAGTACGACACATCTTCAGAACTGAAAGGTAAGTGAAATTTTTTTTCTAAACTTTTGATGGAAGCAGATGTCCAGGGCAAAAGACAAAGTGATTGTTCATGGAAGGGAAGAGAAAAAGAGATTAAAATAAGGAGAAATTAAGGTGTGAAATGGGAAGTGGGAAATGGATCTATGAAGACCAAAGTATACAAAACACAAACAAGACCAGGATATTGGGGGTGCTGGGGGAGGTGGTGGTGTGGAGAAAATGTCATTTTTAACACCTATTTCAAGATTAGTCAGGCAATCGCAGATGTCCCCATTGTCATTGCATTTTAAAGTTCTTATGCATTCTGAATCAATGAATATGTTAGCATGAAAAACTAAGATAAAAATGAGAACAGTTGGATCTTGGCACAAAAACTGGAAGCTTGATGTATTTAAATTTTTTTTAGCATGACTGTTACACACTCCAGCAGCAAAACATTGCCAAAATGTAATAAGGAATAATAATAAAAACAGAAATGCTGAAAGCAGGTCAGGCAGCATATGTTGGGAGAGAAATGGAGCTAATGTTTTAGCATGCTTTTTGTCATTTACATAAATGATTTAGATGTGAACATGGGAGGTATGGTTAGTAGTTTGCAGATAATACCAAAGTTGGTGGTGGAGTAGACAGCAAAGAAGGTTATCTCAGAGTACAACAGGAACTTCATCAGAGGGGCCAGTGGGCCGGGAAGTGGCAGATGGAGTTTAATTTAGATTTGGAATGCATTTTGGAAGGGTGAATCAGGGCTTTAACACTTAATACTCCTGGGAAGTGTTGTTGAACAAAAAGACCTTGGAGTGCAGATTGATTGTTCCTTGGAAGCAGAGTAGCAGGTGAAGGTATGTTTGCATTTTTTTGGGCAGTGCATTATGTATACGAGTTCAAAGGTCATCTTGTGGCTGTAGAGGATGTTGATTAGGCCACTTTTGAAATATTGCGTACAATTCTGGTCTCCCTGCTATAGGAAGGATGTTGTGAAACTTGAAAGGGTTCAGAAAAGACATACAAGGATGTTGCCAGGATTGGAGGGCTTGAGCTATGGAGAGAGGCTGAATAGGCTAAGGCTATTTTCCTGAGAGGCTGAGAGGTGATCTTATAGAAGTTTATAAAATCATGAGGAGCATAGACAGGGTAAATAGCCAAAGTCATTTCTCCAGGGTAGCAGAATTCAAAACTAGAGGGCATGGTGTCATAGATTCCTAGAGTCCAAAGTATGAGGACAGGTCCTTTGGCTCAAACTGATCCATGCTGATCAAAATGTCCATCCACACTAACACTATTTCCCTGCACTTGGCCCATGTCCCTCCAATCCTTTCCTACCTGTATATTTGTCCAAATGCCTTTTAAATGTTGTCAAAGTTGCCCCTTAGGTTCCCTTTTATTCTTTGCCCTCTAACCTTAAACTGATGCCCTGTAGTCCTTGATTCCCCAACCCTCGGAAAAAGACTGAGTGTGTTCACCCTATCCACGTCTCTCATGATCTTATACACTTCTATAGGCATAGGCTTAAACTGAGACAGGAAAGATTTAAAAGGGATCTAAGAGGCAACTTTTTCATGCAGCGGGTGATGCATGTATGGAATGAGCTGTCAGAGGCTGGTACAATTACAAATATTTAAAATGAATCTGGACAGACATATGAAGAGGAAAGGTTTAGAGGAATATGGGCCAAATGCAGGTAAATGGGACAAGGTTAATTTAGGAAATCTGAGCTGTGTGGATGAGTTGGACCGAAGAGTCTGTTTTCATTCTGTACAGCTCAATGACTCAGAAGCATTTTCACTCAGTGGTTAGTACTACTGCCTCACAGCTCTAGATTTAATTCCACCCTCGATGACTGCATGGAATTTGCACATTCTCCCCATGTCTATGTGCGTTTCTTCCCTCACTCAAAGATGTGCAGATTAGGCGGATTAGCAATGAGAAATGCAGGGTTATAGGGGATTGGGTCTAGGTGAGATGCTCTTCAGAGGTTTAGTATGGGCTAGATGGGCTGAATGGCCTACTTCTACACTAGGGATTCTATGAAATGTTAACTCTGTTTGTCTGCCCAGATATTACCTGACCTGCTGAGTATTTGCAGCATTTTGTGGTTTTTGTTTCAGATTTGCAGCGCCTGCAGTATTTTATATTTGGTAAACTCGGATTCATAACATTTATTTCAAAAATTAATTCACAGTAAAAGTAAAGAGTATCATTCCAATTCATGATTCTATTTAACCCAAATAGGCCAAAAGATCCTCAGGGGATGGGGAGCAGGGCACATTGCATTCTTAGCTATCCATTGCTAGGAGCTTTGCCATTGATCTTGTCAATGTTCATGGTATGAAAGAGTGGTGTCCCAATTTGCATGTCATTAAAAGGTAGCCATGCCACTAAATGTTTGCCTTGGGCACCTGACTTAGGAAACACATTGGGAGGTTCAGTAAAGCCTGCAAACACAATGAAACAGTCCACAGTGACTTCCTTTATAATTTAGGAATGCAAACACAGTAATCCTAAGTAAAGAAGTCTCTGGTCTTGCACGTTTCCCCTTTCACCTACTTTGCCTTACTGGGAATGAACAGAGTCTCCGAGAAACTTTAAGGGAGGTTCCAGGAGCTGACATATGATCTGAACTCTTCTGCCATATTCCAATATGACAGGAACATAACGGAGCATGACATTTACTCAAAACTTTATTTTAAAACTTTGTAATGCTCTCTGTTGATATATAGTACAAGTTTCAATCATCAGTTAGAATCTTCAAGTTGAAAATTTCAAACTTCTGTTCAGAGGAATGATAGGATGTCGGTTTGGCACTGGGATGGAGTGGAGGTAGAATGTTATATTTGGCATCGGATACAGATGGATATCAGACAGCATGAGACTGGATTGAAACATTTTATTTTTGTTTATTCAATGGTTTAGCGATATTGTTCATTAGCATTATGTTCCAGTTTACTCATTAAATTAGTCATGTGCCATGTGCCTCCTTTGCCAACCCATCTCAAATTTTTTATTTAACCAAAATAATATGCTAGAATCCGAAACACATGGTGAACAAAATGCACAATGTGTGATTATCCATGGCAAAATAAATCATTTGTATCAGTAACTGGTAGATTCAGTGACTACAAGCTCAATCAGTTGTTTGTGTTTAATTTTTCTTGATAATCCCTGTCACGTATTCTTTTGGGCACAAAATGGGATAACTCCCAAAAATTAACTCCGAGATTATTACGCCAGTTCCAGCTGATGCAGGCAAGAAACAAATTGTACTGTCTGTTCATTACAATGATTGTAACCTTGCAGCCAACACTAAATATGCTGTTAAATCAGCGCAAATGCCAGGAGGGGGTCAAGTTCATGCAAGGCAAGCACCACTTAAAGCCTGCCTCCAATACAGAGTCAGATAGGACCTCAAAGGAATGAATGATTTATTTACGGTCACTTGCATTTTACAGTGAGTAATACAGTTCAGTGAAAACTTCAACAGTTGCCACAATCCAGCACCATTTTGAATAGTCTAAGTAGAAAAAGGATACAAGATATAACTGGAAGACTTGGCTCACCAACAACACCTGTGCTGTCATCCGTCCTCCACTGCCTCGTCACTGCCTGCATGGAACCCACCACTATTTAGGCATCATCTCTGGCATCGCAGAGGTAGGCCCGGTGGCGAAATGCCAATGCCAGGTCCCGTGCACAACTAACACTCACCCCACAACCAGGATTCCCCGACTCGCGTGCAAATTCAATGGCGGCAGGATTGCCAGCTCTGTGCCTACTGCATCCAGGAATACCTAGGCCCCGCTGTCAAACCGGGCTGCTGCTGCTGCCACCTCACAAAGAGCCTCTCTCTGGCTGCCCTCCTGGAAGATGTCGCCTTGCCGGGGGCACCATCTTGAAAACACCACCTCCAATTGCTAGAGGAGTTTTGCCGCCACTACTGCCACCAGCCCTGAATAGGGAGAGGACAGCACTGCTGGTGCTGCTGCTACCACCTTCAGCCGCTGTGAGAAGCCATGTTTGCTACCACCTTCAGCACCAGCAGAAGTCGCCATTCTGTGCACAGTCTGCCCTGGCTGCCACATCGATTTTGCCGACTAACCGAACGCAAAAGGCTTAAAGGAAAAGAGAAAAGAAAGAAATGAAAGAAAAAGAGCTGAAGCAAAAAGAAAGGAAAGTAAGCATGAAAGATCATCCCCAGCCAAGAGACTGCCCACACCTCTGCTACTTTGCCGCCATCTTGAATTTTTTAAGAGAGGTGGTTGGGTTTCAGTTAGTTCTTGAAGAGTATCTGAAACAACTGCACAGAGGCAGGTTCCCGTCACCACTTTACCCTTTATTTACTCGTGCACAGTACACAAGCTGTGGCCAGCCAGCTCAGAGTCAGTCCTCAGCTGAGGAAATTCTAATCTCCTAGTTATATTTTATTTATTTTTTTCCTACACAACAGAGTGGGTCATGTGGGCAGACACAGGTGCCAGACAAGAAGCCAATACTCTGGCTGAAGATTTTATAAGCCTTGCTGAGGTGGGTGACTGGACACTGGTTCTTAAGAGAATTAAAGTCCCATTTCTTTGGCAGCAGGATGATGACTGCCCTGCGCCAAGAAAGGGGCAGCTGTCCAGCTGAAAGACACTCCCCCTGTGTCTGTGCATATTCACCCCCCTGGAACATCCCAGAATGCCCTGAAGAACTCCACACAGTCAGCCCATCTAGCCCCAGGGACTGGCCCCTTGACCGCTGGTTGAGGGAGCCAGTCAGCTCCTCTAAAGTGACGGGATCTTTGAGCCTTCCAGTGTCCTCCGGGCTGAGCTGCGGCAGGTCATCCCAGAGAACTCTGCAAGCATCCTCGCTGGACAGATCCGGAGAGATCAGAGCCTGTAATAGGAGCGAATTTGGGCCTTGACACCCTGCGGATCCAAGACGAGGAACCCATCGTTGGCCAGCAGCACAAGGATTTACTGACGGGTACCCCGTCATTTTTCCAGCGAGTAGAAGATGGGGGAGCCACGGTCCAGGTCCTGGAGGAGCCAGATCCACGACCTCACATGCACGCTCCGGGACCAGATGAGCTGCAGGTCTCCGAGTGCGGCCTTCTCCTCTTCGTACACCCCCTGCAGGGCCGGGTCCGCGTCGGGCTAACCGAGACGTGACTCCAGGTCGAACACCTCCTTCTCCAACTCTTCGATCCTGCATTTTCACTTCTTTGTCGACCCCCTCCTGTACCCCTGACAGAAAACACAAACGTGAGCCTTACCCACGTCCCAACATAGACTCAGGGAGGGGAAGCATCCCCGATTCCTTCTCCAGCCGGCCCATAAGTGACGAAACGAGTCCCGGAACCGCTCGTCCTCCAGCAGCAGGTTGTTAAAGTGCCAGTACGCGGACCCGAGCCTGGCGCCGAATGGCAGGAGCTCCGCCCACACCAGGTGATGGTCCATGCACAGCACCTGCCGCGTGGAGGCCGTCGGAAAACGGGAGGCGTACGCCCACGACATGTACAGGCGGTCGATTCTGGATGCTCCGACCCCAGGCCTCACGAGGGTAAAAGCAATGGAGATTCCACCAGACGTCCAGCAGATCAAAGGACTTGACCAAGTCCCCCAACACCTAACCTCCTCCTTGGCACCAAATCAGACTGGGCACCACCGTGGTCCCTATTGATTGCACTGGCCTTCATCGATGGAGGCGCGTTTGCCTAGGTCCGACCGTGGGAGTGTAAATATTCACACACCCCCAGCCGCACTGTCAGGTGAAGCAAACGGCCTTGCACAGGCTCCCTGACCCCCAAGATCTCCGGCTGAAAATGTGGGGCCAACAAGATAGCCACCCCGCCAGATCTGCGGGTGAGGCGACTCATGTAGCCATCCACACTCCCCACACACACTCACCCCTTTGCCACTCCAGGAGCCAGGTGGCTTCATTTCCCGGGGTAGTGTGGGTTTCTTGCAGGAAGCACACCGCATACCTCCTGTCCTGAAGGACCGGGAAGGTTTGGAAACTGCGCTGTGACTCCCTTTTGCTGTTGATGTTGAGACTGGCTCTGGTGGTCTTCATGTGTGCAAACACCACCAAAAACATGAAAAACAAACAAATTTACGGGGAGGGCGGAGGAGGGGCATGACGGTCCCTCACCCTCCCTCGGCGTGCACCGAGTAAGTGCTTGAACCGTTTTCAGGACCAGCCTGAGTGTCTGGCAGGCAACCTGAGCTGGCCAGTAAACCAGTTTAAAAACTCCCCAGCAATCGATGGCAAGCTGAACTGTATCCCGGCAACCATGGGTTTCCTCCACAAAGTCCCAGAGCTCCTCAGTGGGGGTGAGGAGGGGGCTCAGTGAGGAGGCACCAAGGCAGTCAAAAACCTCACTAGAGACTGACTCTGCGTCACCCCCAGGGCCCACCACCCTCCTCTGTGCAGTCGCTCTCGTTCACTGGCCCCGCCCCCACAGCGAGAGCCAGGTCTGTTCCAACGCTGCCAAATAGCTCCAAACCCCCAGGGTCACATAGAACATAGAACAATACAGCACAGAACAGGCCCTTCGGCCCACGATGTTGTGCCGAACATTTGTCCTAGCTTAAGCACCCATCCATGTACCTATCCAATTGCCGCTTAATGGTCACCAAAGATTCTGACTCTACCACTCCCACAGGCAGCGCATTCCATGCCCCCACCACTCTCTGGGTAAAGAACCCACCCCTGACATCTCCCCTATACCTTCCACCCTTCACCTTAAATTTATGTCCCCTTGTAACACTCTGTTGTACCCGGGGAAAAAGTTTCTGACTGTCTACTCTATCTATTCCTCTGATCATCTTATAAACCTCTATCAAGTCACCCCTCATCCTTCGCCGTTCCAACAAGAAAAGGCCTAGCACTCTCAACCTATCCTCGTACGACCTATTGTCCATTCCAGGCAACATCCTGGTAAATCTTCTCTGCACCCTCTCCGAAGCTTCCACATCTTTCCTAAAGTGAGGCGACCAGAACTGCACACAGTACTCCAAATGGGACCTAACCAAAGTCCTGTACAGTTGCAACATCACTTCACGACTCTTGAATTCAATCCCTCTGCTAATGAACGCTAATACACCATAGGCCTTCTTACAAGCTCTATCCACCTGAGTGGCAACTTTCAAAGATCTATGAACATAGACCCCAAGATCCCTCTGTTCCTCCACCTCACTAAGAACCCTACCGTTAACCCTGTATTCCGCATTCTTATTTGTCTTTCCAAAATGGACAACCTCACACTTGGCAGGGTTGAACTCCATCTGCCACTCCTCAGCCCAGCTCTGCATCATATCTAAGTCCCTTTGCAGCCGACAACAGCCCTCCTCACTATCCACAACTCCACCAATCTTCGTATCATCTGCAAATTTACTGACCCACCCTTCGACTCCCTCATCCAAGTCATTAATAAAAATTACAAACAGCAGAGGACCCAGAACTGATCCCTGCGGAACTCCACTTGTAACTGGGCTCCAGACTGAATATTTACCATCTACCACCACTCTCTGACTTTGACCGGTTAGCCAGTTTTCCATCCAATTGGCCAAATTTCCCTCTATCCCATGCCTCCTGACTTTCCGCATAAGCCTACCATGGGGAACCTTATCAAATGACTTACTAAAATACATGTATACTACATCCACTGCTCTACCCTCATCCACATGCTTGGTCACCTCTTCAAAGAATTCAATCAGACTTGTAAGGCAAGACCTATCCTTCACAAATCCGTGCTGGCTGTCCCTAATCAAGCAGTGCCTTTCCAGATACTCATAAATCCTATCCCTCAGTACCCTTCCCATTACTTTACCTACCACACCTTCCTTACACACCTTCCTGCTCTCGGCCCTCCCTTACACACCTTCCTACTCTCGGCCCTCCCTTACACACCTTCCTGCTCTCGGCCCTCCCTTACACACCTTCCTGCTCTCGGCCCTCCCTTACACACCTTCCTGCTCTCGGCCCTCCCTTACACACCTTCCTGCTCTCTGCCCTCCCTTACACACCTTCCGGCCCTCGGCCCTCCCTTACACACCTTCTTACTCTCGGCCCTCCCTTACACACCTTCCTCATTCCCCAAACATTCGCCCCTGGATTACTAGTCCAGTGTGTACCTCCCCATTATGAAAGCAAACTTTTGAAAATTAAAATCTCCAGATCTCTGGCCTTGGTAAGACTCATTAATATTATCCTTAAATGCTGTGACAGTGGGTGAAGCTTGTAACTGGTGGCATGTCATGTTTCAGGTCATTCAAGTTATCTGTTATACTGTGAAGATTTTTCTCTGTTTAAGGTGCAATATGGTAGCTATTCTTATAGACACTTCATTACCGTAAACCCTGATATTAGTTGAAATGCATGCATTTCTCTTCAGAGCATTCACTAAATGAAAATGTATTGTATCGTGAAAATTGTTTATCTGCTCCATTACATACAATGAACTTAAACTATGCTTTAGAGTGTGATTGTGCAACTTTGAGAATAGTATATGTTTAAATTACCTGTTAATAATGTCGGGTTATCTTTGGAAATGATCTGACCAGAGACAATTTGTTGACTCCAAGTTTCCATAAGACCTATTTAAATTTTTAAAGGTAAAGATTTATTGATTTTTCCTGTGATCCTGTACCGGAATCTGTTCAAAAAGCAATGGTTTGGCTGAGGAGGTGTTCAAAAAGTCAAAGGCTCAGATTTCAGCTTACAAAGGCTCTAAGTTCTCTGACAACAAAGTTAGTTACAGCTGGAAACAAATTGGCTCTGATTCAAACTTGCCTGAAAATGTTCAGCCTGATGCGTTAAGGCAAAATACAAGAGCATTCCAAATTGCCATAGAGCAAGAGTTTTAAAACAAAATGACTTGGCATTAACTAATGCTGTTATTGCAGAACTGTAAGGATAGATTCAAGTGCTAGCAAACAAATCAAAACAACAAAATGAAGAGGTTATGCTCAGAAAGAATTGGACAAAACTCGTGCTGCGAAATGAGACAGAGCAACCGAATGTAAAAGAATTCAAAATCTAGTTTCAAAAGATTTTACTGAGGTATTGACAGGGAGAGAAGCCTTTAGATCAAATGTATCCATGGTTCACCATGCAGGAATATTGGCAGGAGCTTGGACTTGGATTGTTAACACTCAATGCTGAGAGTTGACATGGGGCTGGTAGGTTCACCCAGCTTGTACTGGAGGTAGAATGACCAGCAATAACCTTCCTTTGGAATTAACAGTTCAGGAATTAAAGATCTCCAAGCTGAGAATGAGAACAGAATAAAAGGAAACCCTCAGGAACTATAACTGAGAACTGGTTCTGGAAAAATTGTATCAGCTTTCCTTGGCCAAATAAAACCAGCATTAGAAAAACGTTATAATTATTTGTACCTGTTTTATTTTGATTTTTCTAGCCATTAGAGTGAGATTCAAAACATCTAATTATAGTAATCACCACTGTCAAAAGTATTCAGGCCAATGACAAGGTGATCTCAATCGTTAGCACATTGCATTTAGCAGGGACATATTAAATGCCTTATCCAAAGAGAATTTGGAATTCATTTCACATGTTAACACAACAAATAATATAAATGGAAGTAAAAAGTATTGCCATAAAGGCAACTCTTGAGATATTTGAGGTCTACACATATGTCATTGAATCCCTACAGTGTGGATGCAGGCCATTTGGCCCATTGAGTCAACACCCAACCCACTGAAAAGCATTCCATCAGATCCATCCAGTCCTATCCCTGTAACCCTGTATTTCCCACAGCCAAACCATCCAACCTGCACATCTTTGGACTTTTGAAGGAAACCCATGCTGACACATGTGAACTCCATGCACCACAGACACCAAGGGCTAGAATCAAATGCAAGTCCCTCGTGCTGTGAGGCAGCAATGCTAACCACCGAGCCTCCAAGCCACCCTGGAGATAGAGATCCTGTTGAAGCTGTTTATAGAAGTTTCAAAATAAATACACAACTGAAATGTTCTATTCAAATATAATGGGGATACCACAAACTAATTAACTAGGCCAGGATTTATTGTGAAGATAGTAGTGATGCTCATGGCAACCAGCGTTAGCTATACACAAATCACATTGCAACACCCTGAGCTCAAGTACAAGCTTAATGTCAAAAACAAAGGGGTTGCTGTCCAAAATACGGCACTCTGTTAGTTTCTCCAAAAATGCATCATGCTGTCTGGTTCTTAGAGAATGGTGTAAAAACTTGATGTACAAAATCTGTGTTTGTCGGTTTCATCCTAAATCTCCTTGTTATTGGTGTGATGTGTCATAATTATTACCAAACATCTCTCTTGCACTGATTTTGTTTGCAATTCTGGGGTCCCATTCAGCATTGTAGATTTTGCAAAATGATAAATTCATTTTCTTTGTTTTCTTTTTACTCTTTCTTATTTCCATTCACCAACTTCCACACACTGCCAAACCCCACACCATACTTTCTCTCTCTTTGTTTTACCCTTGGTATCTGAGTTGACATTCAGTTTGCTACTTCGACTCATAAACTCTGTTGAATTCTGTAAAAATTCTTCAGTCTAACTAGTTAAGGAGATACATACCCACTGGCCATTTTTACATAGGTCACTGGGTCCACATTTTGCTATCCAGATGCCAACAACGTGCTGCTTAAAAGCCCATGGAAAAAAAAATGCAATTGCAATCCTAAACATGATTTGGAGATGCCGATGTTGGACTGGGATGTACAAAGTTAAAAATCACATAACATCAGGTTATAGTCCAACAGGTTTAATTGGAAGCACACTAGCTTTCGGAGCGACGCTCCACAATCACCTGATGAAGGAGCGTTGCTCCGAAAGCTAGTACTTCCAAATAAACCTGTTGAACTATAACCTGGTGTTGTGTGATTTTTAACGCAATCCTAAACAACAGCATATACTGTTCACTCCTTTTTCCATTGAGAATGTAGGCATTGGCGGCACGGTGGCACAGTGGTTAGCACTGCTGCCTCACAGCCCCAGAGACCCGGGTTCAATTCACGCCTCACGCGACTGACTGTGTGGAGTTTGCACGTTCTCCCCGTGTCTGCGTGGGTTTCCTCCGGGTGCTCCGGTTTCCTCCCACAGTCCAAAGATGTGCAGGTCAGGTGAGTTGGCCATGCTAAATTGCCCATAGTGTTAGGTAAGAGGTAAATGTAGGGTATGGGTGGGTTACGCTTCGGCGGGGCGGTGTGGACTTGTTGGGCCGAAGGGCCTGTTTCCACACTGTAATGTAATGTAATGTAATCTAATCTAATCTAATGAGATTACCAGAGGCCGTTACATTACACAATATCTCACAGTTAAAAGAATTGTAGAGGAATTACTGAAATGTTTTACTAAATACAGGCAGCCAATAGAGATAGTCAGATCAAGGGTCAAACATCACATCACATGGACAGCTTAGGCATAAAACAATTCAAATCTACTGCGTACCATCCAGAATTGCAGGGAGGGCTAGAAAGATGGCATCAAACTCTAAACACAATATTGAGGGTTTATAGTCTGTTCTATACAGACAATTAGGATAAGAGAATTCCGTTTGTGCCTTTTGTGATCAGAGATATACCAAATGAATCAACCAAATTCAGTCCATTTGAATTACTTTTTGGGCATGAAGTGAGAGAACCATTAAAATTGATTAAGGAGTAATTATTAAGTCAGAATTTAGAGACCACACATTTGGATTATATATCAAATTTTAGAGAACGATTAAATAGAGCTGGGGAGTTGGTGAGAAGTATTTAAAAGTACTGCAGCATGCAATGAAACAGGAAGCGAATAAGAAATCAAAAATTCACAATTTTGCTTCAGGGATAAGGTATTAGTTTTATTTCCAGTAATAGATGAACGCTTGAAAGCAAGGTTTAGTGAATCTTATCAAATCAAAAGGAAATTGAGTGAGGTGAACTACTTGATAGGGACTCCGGACAGGAAGAAATCTCTCGGAGTGTGTCATGTGAATATGCTCAAAAGGTATTTTGACAGGGAAGGAAAGCAAGAGGAGAAGGTGTTAATGATTACAGC